>NC_135411.1:43630201-43981035 GCF_051991245.1 Festucalex cinctus
GTAGTGTATAATAATATATGCCTATTATTGTTTATATGCTGAAAGGTTTCTAACTACTGCAATATTGATGCTAATTCAGTTGGCCCATCTATGTCATTTCCCATTTTGTGTTAGCATTAAGCTCGCTGACCTTCATGAGACAAAGTTTCAACTGGTTTTTAAAAACTGGCTCAAGACTCTCATTAAATGAGCTTTTAACTAATAGTTATTTAGTTCATTTCTAGTATTTTATTTCTATTTACTGTATTTTATGGTCACTCTGCTTTTGCATTTTAGATCTTATGTTTTTAAATAATTTTAATCTATAGAGTTGTAGGTCTAGTTGTAGCAATATTCTTCAATAATCAGTGATTCCTGAGAGGGCGCCCTCTGTACCAGGACCTCGGGTGGGCCGATGTAGTGGGGGCTCCATGCTGATAGCCTGCGGCCACATCCTACCATCTGGTCCTGGTGAGTTGGTAGCCTCAGCTGGATGTTCCGTACCCAGGTCCATTACGCCATTATCTTTTAACATTACCTACAAACACGCTGATGATTCATGGAAATGGATAGATTTCAAAATCAGTTTTGAACATACCAGCCATTTCCATTGTGTTGGGGTTTTTTGGGCAAAGGTAGAAAGAGACAGGAGGTGGTGGCTTCATGGTGGATTATCACAGGAATCATAAGCAAGCATGCTGTGCATCCAGTCACACTCAAGTAATCTACCAGCTGATACATATTTGGATTGTGTAAACAAAATTCAAAATCATTGACCATTTGACACTACCAAGTAATCTACCAGCTGATACATATTTGGATTGTGTAAACAAAATTCAAAATCATTGACCATTTGACACTACATAATAATGACATAGACCAAACTTAACTGTGATTAGTATTGTCGTCTTTATAGCTGCAGATTTGTAATATATAATGCAGCAGTTTTTCAGCTTTGTGGTAGGCCTACTGAGTATTATATTAAAAACAAAAGTGAGAAAACATCAAATGTCTTAAGGAAAAATGGTAAGCTGCCCATAGTTGAATGAATCCAACAAATGATTAAAATTCAGGTGCATGCTGTACATAGATGTTCTTTTACAGCCAAGAGATTTGCACACCCGCCAACACAAATTCACACATTAATGAGCCAGAGCATCCTTTACATACCTCTGACAAATAATGATCTCTGCTATGCAAGCCACCTGCCGGGGTCTGTTCTGCCAATTCTTGTCACCCAGGAGGAAGCGGCACTGAGTGGGATGTACTTGACCTGTGTCCATGTATGTCTGTGGGCACTTTGTGGCTGCAGCACAACATCAAGTGAGATGCGGGAGTGAAACATTAAACATTAAAATAAACCACAGTCGGTAAATCTTCTATGGAAACAGTTGAGACCACTCACTTATGTACAATCCGTCTTCCATAAAGCTTCACTAATGCAATGTATGAGTGAGGTAAAGCCATTTTCTGTTGCAAAGGAAGGAGACTCTATTTTTATTTATTTTTTTTTGCTGAAAGAGCCATAACTGTAGTGTAAACAGGAATATAATCTAAAAAGTAAATGCATTTAACTGAAGAATATTTGTTTTGGTGCCCTAGGATTGTCGTTTGTTAGCTATGCTTAGTAAAAGTCATAGTACAGCTTTCATATTCAATATATAGTACCAATTAAAGGCAGAGAACTGCAACCATTTGGAACATAGTGTTCACAAAGCAATAAAGAAATTAAGCCATAATTATGTCCTTAAACACTTTTTTGAGCACAGTAAAGCAACTGAACTAAAATATGCAATCTGTAATTTTTAAAATTGCCATTATGGCCATTTCCACATGGAAACAGAATTGTGTCATCAGTTTTATTTATGTTCTCTTTGTTCTCATCATTCGGCGCTGTATAACATCTTTGTTCTGCAAGAACATCCATCCATCCATCCATCCATCCATCCATCCATTTTCTTGACCGCTTAATCCTCACAAGGGGGGTACTGGAGCCTATCTCAGCCGGCTTTGGGCAGTAGGCGGGGGACACCCTGGACTGGTTGCCAGCCAATCACAGGGCACACAGAGACGAACAACCACCCACATGCACAAGCACACCTAGGGACAAATTCAGAGCATCCAATTAACTTGCCATGCGTGTCTTTGGAATGTGGGAAGAGACCGGAGAACCCAGAGGAGACACACGCAGGCACGGGGAGAACATGCAAACTCTGGAAAGGCATATGTCATGTTTGTTTTCAGCAGGCCATCGGACTCCTTGTGGCAAAAATTCGGCAGAGGATCCATCCGAGAATGGGTCCATGATTCCATGACTCTGAAAATGGTAGTATTGCTTAAAATAAAAGGTGTAGGTCATTTAGAGGTCTGTGGCACGCTATGATTTTTGGACCTGGACCTTCAGCGGGGATTTAAGTGACATAATCAACCTCTTAATAACACGATCTTGTTGCAAAATAACTAGGAATGGTCAATGCCACATTCTCAGCTTGCTTTGGGTAGTAGGTGGGGTACACCCTGGACTGATTGCCAGCCAATCGCAGGGTTGAAGCCAATATCACACTGAATTTTGCCCGAGTTCTTTCGAGATGATGATTCAACCATTGAATCACTGGGCACTATAATTCATCCATCCATCCATTTTCTTGACCGCTTATTCCTCACAAGGGTTGCGGGGGGTGCTGGCGCCTATCTCAGCTGGCTCTGGGCAGTAGGCGGGGTACACCCTGGAATGGTTGCCAGCCAATCGCAGACTATAATTCACTCATTACCAACTAGTGTGGTGCCAGTGCATAGCTAGAGACTTTGGGAAGTAATTGGTCAGGGAAAAAAAGTGTTTAGAACACGTTTACTGGTGCCAGCTTTTCTTACTGCTTGCTTTGTACAGTCCGCTATGCATGGAAACAAATCTGCCATTTAATAAGCCACATGTTTTTCAAAGCATGTTTTGTGACACACAAATAACATCACAACACTGATAACATGATTTCATTTGTCTTTCGTCTTTTATCATGCTGTTTTTTTTCCCCGCTGGCAACTTTTCAATTCCATTTGTAGGTCCCAGAATATGTAAGTTTTCATCTTATGCAAGCCTCTGCTATTATCCAACCCAAACGGAGAGAACCCATGACAATTTATGGAGCTTTTGTGAGAACTGGTTAACAAAAATGATTATAGCTAATATTTTAATGTAGGTGATATAGTATGTCTCTGTAGCACATCATTGCGATTTATTTATTTATTCATTTATTATATGCTTATGATTTATTATCCTTGTAAATTATACCGGGCCGCTCGCAGAATTTGACATGCTCTAAATATAAAATCTCGGTGACTGCGATGGTCAGAGTTCCACACAATTCACACATAACTGTTTTGGTCATAATTTTCCATATTGGGTCTATATTGATTACTTGAAAGCACAGTGGGAACGAGGATGTCCTGGAAATAAAACTGTTTTGGCACATCCTTAATAACCTGTAGCTGTTTTTGACATTGAGTGCAATACTCAACCTTTCTTCAAACAACTTACAATGTAAAACATGAAGCGGCGGAAAGAGTTAACACTAAAGTTAAGCCGAACCCTAATCCCCCAAAATAGTATAAATAAAGCAATCAGTTTTAGCCTCACTGCATAAGATCGTCTACAGCTGTATGTGTCACGTTTTAATATCACAATGAGAGACACGAGTGGTACAATCTATGTAACCATGTATGCAACCATTTTGGAACCAATTTAAAACATTTTCACTGTGTGAGGATATTACAGGATTTTTCTTCATTTTGGTGTACTTCATGTAAATGTAAATGCTTTGTGGCTGCATGCATACTATAGTAGATTATATTTCATTCAAGGAACAGAAAGAAACAATCACAATAATGGTAATAAAAACATATGAAGCCTGTTCCTACATCAGTAACCCGAGTCATTTTATTTCCAGCTTCCACAAAGCAGCGCATGGAACACATCTGCTGCTGTGTAATACTAAAACAAAAGATGTTTGTTTTTGATTTGCTGTCAGATGGCTCTGCCACATTCACACATGCTTTGCATCCCCTCGTAGGCCTTGCCTGGGAGCTGTGCACATCTGCTTCACTCATTTCTAATGTCACATTTTAATTCACACATAATAAATGCTGCATGTACCAAAATATAAATTCTGGAGTCAAGATAAACACAAGCACATTTCTCTGACTAAATGTTTTTGTTTTTTGTTTAATCAAGCAAGGGTCTAATATTGGCCATGAATGGGTCCTAGATAGATTATTTGTTTTAACAATGCTTTATGCCAATACATTTCATACTACTTAATTCTGTATAATTTCATTTGAATGCTTTTGTGGGATTATCAGAACAATTGATTGTGTATATTGTGCCCATGTGCAAATGCCGCAAGGCTTTACTGCCAATGCCAAACATTCTGCAGTTGGTAAGAAGGCAAAAAAACAAAACAAGACATATTTGGCAATTTTACAATGTGTTCTTTTAACAAATGGTCAGGAGCCTCAATATTGTGCGAAAAACCCAAACACAGCCGCAACAGCCTGGCACCGCCTCCTCATGCTGTTCACCAGTCTGGTTAGCACTGCTGTGCGATGAGATTACACTCCCCAATAAGAAGTCGGTGAAAGTCAGCCAAAGTGGTTTTGTTGATCACAAAGCATCAACTCCACAGCTACTACACACATTACAGCTGGATTGAGGTCATGCCGTTCTTTATGCTTCTAAATTCTGAAGGTAGTCTACAACAGAATTATCATCTTGGAGGATGGAGCCCAGTCCCAAAGTGTGGAGATATTTATTGATTGATTGATTGATTTCAATAAAATTATAACCATCCCATTGATGGAAAGGCCCACTGGTCTGGTCAAAAATATCTTTGCTACTATAAAATTCATTATATTATTTATATATTATTATAGGGAAGAGATTATTTTGGGTCAATAAGTCACTTTAAATCTAATCAAAATGATATGAGTGGTCGCCCAAGGCTCCATCCATCCTGGGACCTCTTCTGTTAACATCTACATACTTGTACTTGCTCAGATGAGAGGAAACAAAATTGATTATCACAACTATGACAAGCCACTCTACATTTCAACATCCTCAGGTGACCATCGTCCCATACAAGCACTGGGTAAATGCATGCAACAGACCCTGAGTTGATATCCCATAATTTTTTTTTCAAATCACTTTACAAAGCCTCACATTCACACACACATGGTTGGCTGCTGCCATGCAAAGCACTGCCAGGTCCACTGGGAGGAATTCGGAGTACAGTGTCTTACCCAAGGGCATTTTGACATGGTCACAAGGGTTGAGAGGATCGAACCCGCAACCTCACGGTTCGGAGACGACCACTCTACCACTGAGCCCAGTTGCTAGAGTCTTCAATAAGACCAAGAGAAGTGACCACATCACGACTGTTTTGAGGTCTACACTGGCTCCCCGTCTCTCAGAGAATAGACATTTAAAATAGTCTTATTAGACTATAAAGCTCTGAATGGTTTAGGCCCAAAATAAATCAAATGCCTTTTAATCCAGTATGAACCTTTTGGGCTGCTCTCTGTTCCTAAAGTTAGATCTAGGCCTGGTGAGTCGGCCTTCTGTTTTTATGCTTCATTTATCTGGAACAAACTCCCAGAAGGCATCAGATCTACTGAGAGTCTAAATTCTTTTAAATCAAGGTTGAAGACCCACTTGTTTACTGCTGCCTTTAAGTAAAAACATGTTTACTCATCAAATTTTACGCAAAATCTGCACTGCAACTTTTATTTTAATGTGATTTCTTCGTCACTGTTTTTAATCATTGTTTACGTGCGTCTCAAAATACTTTAATTACTGTATTTACTAGTTTTCCCTTTGTCATTGTATTTCAATGCTCTGTGTGAAAGCACCGTGAATCGCCATGTCACTAAATTGTGCAATACAAATAAACTTGACTTGACCACGTATATGTTCCATTTACAGTAATTTCTCTGGTTCCACACATAGAGCGCATCCAGAAAATATTCACAGTAGGGGTGGGCGATATGGTAAAAATGTCATATCACGATTTTTTAAAAATAAATTCACGATCTTGATTTTATCACAATTCTTTTTTTTTTTACATATTTTGAGACTAATCTTCACATTTCTGAACATTTTTGTAAATTTTAAAACATATTTACAATGTATATAAAACTCTAAAAGAAAAAAAAAAAGACATCTTAAGCCAACTAAGCTTTCTGAACAGGTTTCAATTGAAATAGTGCAATTATAGCAGCTGTGGTCTATATTCTCCCAGACTACAGGAGGCAGTAAAGAGTGCCAACGGTGTATGAACATCGCTAGTTAACGCCACAATAGAAGTTGATCATGTTTCTTCCTCAATAAATGAGTTAGCAAAGTAAATAAAAAAACAGAATTGGGAAGTGGAAAACTGTTTACGACAGCATTTGCTCGTCCGCGAGTCTGCGTAGTTTACAAATTCTCGTAGGTGTGCGTGTGGGCAATGTGGACGTGTCGCGGCGCGGGGAGAGTTGCGTACTCGTTGGCTGTCGGGTCAGGTTCCGAGGTGGCCAGGCCACGCTGGCACCGGCGGGGAGGGGGGCGTCCCCGCGGCCCCAGCGGCCGGGCGGTCGGAGCTCCCGCAAGCGTCCGACACGCGACCGCGCGTGCCCTCGGCCTTGTGTTTGTGCGAGTGAGTAAGTGGAGGGAGGGAAAAAAAGAAAGACCACACGGATGCATCAAGTATAAACCAAGCTTGAGCCCGCATAAAGTTGAACTGTATAGAATGTGCCGCAGACGATCTTGACGATCTGTCAGCTTTATGAGATCGTCAACACATTAAAGTTCTTAACGATCTAATACCGTCATTTCGCCCACCCTAATTCACAGTGTTCAAAATTTTCCACATAGTGTTGTTGGAGTTGGAGCTTATTCCGATTGCCACACTCTGGCTGCTATGACTGGTGCATGGACACAGAGCATCAGGCAGGGCAAGAGGGAAGCGATGCCAGCAAGATATGAACGTTGTGGGCTGATGGGGGATTTGAATGGATTTGACAACAAACTGTTTGGAAATTCAAAGAATGGAAGCCAACTCTGCCTCTTGGATCACCCATACTCGACTCTAAGAGGAGAGTGAGGGCATCAGATTGAATTTCTTGCACCCAACATATTCTAAAAAAAAAATAGTAACCACTTCATATTTCCAATTCTCATTTCTCTCTAAGACGTGATGACAACACAGTGCAGACTTATTGACGATGGAGTGTTTAATCAGAACAAAGGCAGCAAAAAAAAACAAAAAATGTACAAGAGGATGTAAGAGCAACATTGAGAAAAGGTATTGAAGAAAGGCATCTGAAGGTAACTCTGAAACAAAAAGACCAAGATGATTTATAGATTCAAAGCCGCAGAAGTATCCAGGAATCTTTGAAAGAAATTGCCTCCTCTATTGTTAGCCCTGTGTGGAGAATGTACAAATAAGTGACTTATGTCACAATACAAAATTAAAGTACTGGGCTTTGGTCCGCCATTGTTCAATTTTTCCAGTATTGGTGGTTGGGATCTCACATACTAAAACCCCACAGAAGCATTGTTCCCTCTAATTTTCCATGTGCCTGTGCATTCACAAAAAAATGTCTTGAGTATTCCTTGTACTATGATGAACATCATGCACGGACTTATATATGAATGGACTCACAATGTCACGTGTTCACCATAGCGAGAAGCGACGCCACCGGTGGCCATCTTACGTTGCCACCCACTAATCCCACCGAACTTGAAAATATGGATTTTCCCGCAGCGTTTCCATGTTATGTATACCGTCCCTACGGTGAAAATGTCACCATGTGTGGCATATGGTTGTACCAATACGTTTGCGAGAAGCATTACATGCACATTTCATTGGTAAGAATGCATTTATAAAATGTCTCTTATAAGATATATCTGAGTGTTACTCAACGACGTGTCCGCATTATGTTGTCAGAGCCATGAATGAAATTAAAGTAAAGCCCATCAGGACAAATTTGGCTCTGAAATGTAAACCTATAAATGTATATAAATAAATATAAACTGTTAGTCCATTTATATACAGTAAGCCCTTGGCAACATCAGACCTGCACATGGTGGCCAAACCAGTATCACACCTGTCCAAAACCAGAGATCATAAATTACGTATTTAAAAAAAAATAAATCAAACCACTTGTATATCAGATTTGTGACACTGATAGAATCAGCCCTAGTTTGTTCCTTGTTTTTAATCACACAGGTTATTTAAGCATAATTAAGTCATAAAACAATTTGTATAAATATAGCAATGTCCACTCAAAACTAATGGAAAACATGTCATTTATTAAAACGTGAATATTTCTGAAACGCATGAAGAGCCTCATTTAAGTGAATCGCATCAACAACGGCCATATTTGGACTTCCTGAATGGAGTGGTTTGCGTGTCGCCCGCGGTCTCGTCAGTGCTTAGTGTGAGTGTTTGTGTAATCCAGTGGTGTCAAACATAAGGCCCGCGGGCCGGATTAAAACCCTTTGCGGGCCCGAGATGATTTTGTAAAGTTTAAAAAAAAAAATAATAATAAATTGTAATGTCGGACTAATTAATCAGCCGGCCACAATCAAAATATCTAAAATTTGTCATTTCACAAGCAGTCCTCAGATGCACAATGCAACTTGTACGGATAATCATCCTGGATGGCATTATTTTACACACAACTTAAAGTTACGTGTTGTGTTTAATTATTATTATTATTTTAGTCATAGACCGACAAACGTGTTAAATACGACAAAAATTCAAGAGCTAACATGAGTTTGACACCCCTGGTGTAATCTATCTATGTATGCTTCAAACTACAGCAGAACAATTGGGCGCACACCCAAACTGCTATTGAAGCTGTAAAGGAAGTGGGAAGGGTGTCCTGTTGTGTGTGTACGGTCGGTGTCACTGTGGCCTTGTGTTGTCCATTCATTTTGGACGGAAGCGCTCCAACCCACGACACAACATAGGTGTTCCCTTTGGATTTAAGAATTTTTTTTTTTGGTCACGTTTTTCTTTCCCAATCCCACATGTGCTATTTAAAGTTTTCAATTTCTTTATATGAAGATAAAAATACAAACAGTAAATACAGCTCAGGTTAGGATTTTATTTTATTTTTTTAATGTGCTGCAGGCATTTGCTGTGCGTTGAGGGGGTTGAGAGCACTGCGCGATTGCGCATGTGCGCAGCTTAGAGGGAACACTGCACAGAAGTAATGTTTTCTTGCTTAATGTGACTGTGAAAATGTCGTAAAAAAAAACAACTACTAGAACGTCTGAACTTTATTTGAGGTTAATCAGAGGTACTTTGAAAGGTAGCAGGAGTGTGCTGACTCCTTTTTAACATGAATGTGATTGGTTCATTATGAACACAGCAGTTTCCTCAATTATAAGAGGGTGTGCACACTTGTGCAACTTCAGCTTATGTTTTATGAAATTACAGGTGTTGGTTATAATTTTGAGGGGAACGGTGTTCAGTTTTATAATATGGCTGTAATGTAACAAAATGTAGAAATAGTGAAGTGCTGTGAATACTTTATTGATACACTGTACATTTATCGTGAATATATCCATCCATCCATCCATTTTCTTGACCGCTTATTCCTCACAAGGGTCGCGGGGGCTGCTGGCGCCTATCTCAGCTGGCTCTGGGCAGTAGGCGGGGGACACCCTGAACTGGTTGCCAACCAATCGCAGGGCATACAGAGACGAACAACCATCCACACTCACAAGCACACCTAGGGACAATTCGGAGCGCCCAATTAACCTGCCATGCATGTCTTTGGAATGTGGGAGGAGACCGGAGTACCCGGAGAAGACCCACGCGGGCACGGGGAGAACATGCAAACTCCACCCAGGAAGGTCCGAGCCTGGACTCGAACCAGAGACCTCAGAACTGGGAAGCGGACGTGCTAACCACTCGACTACCGTGTCGCCCTATCGTGAATATATTGCATGTAAATGTACTGATTTTTGTACGTTAATTTCAAACTTGAGTAATCAGTCAAACTAAAAATAATCTACAATTAAAAAAAGAAAAAAGCCTTTTTAGTAGGGCTGGGAATCTTTGACTGTCTCACGATTCGATTTGATTACGATTTTTGGGTCTACAATTCGATTCAGAATCGATTTTTGATTCTCGATTCAAACAATTTTCGATTCAAAATTATTTAACTGACAAATGATTTCTGCTTCAATTTACAGATATGCACAACATTGTCATGATGTACTCCAGTCTGCTTTGCAAGACAAAATAACAAATAGAGACATTAATGTGTTTTTTTTTTGTTGTTTAAACATTTATTCATTTTGTATTGTAAGTGCTTTTTCCACAAAAACAGCATGTGGGCTACAACTGCCTTTTCCCCTCCTTCTTCTTCATTTCTAATTTAAATAAAATTGATTTTTGGATATTCATTTCGATTTGATTAATAAGTGAGAATCTCGATTCTTTTATGAATCGATTTTTTGGCACACCCCTACTTTTTAGTAGAAACCACATCCATTTTTAATTGTTCTCTATAAATATAGAAGTGCAGTTATGTAATTGTTTGCCATTAAAATGACAGCATGCCATTATGATTTGCGTGTTCACATCTGTTTTCTATTTCTTTGGTGAACATACCTTTCTTCCTGTTTCCTAGGTAACTGAAACAAGGACGGGTCCTCTCGGCTGCAGTAACTACGACAGCTTGGATTCAGTTAGCTCAGTGTTGGTGCACAGTCCAGAAAATAAGATCCATCTAAAAGGTATGCTTGTGTAACACACTAGCACACACCCACAAGCAAACAAACCCCTCGCCTCCATTCATTTTAAATTCATGAGCAAACGCACAACTTCCGTGAAGCCAAAGTCCACATAAGGAACAAACTTTTTTTTTTTTTTTCCCTTCCTAAAGTGACTTAGAGGCACATATGCTTGCCACCTCCATACCTCCATCCACTGACTTGCAGCATTCCCATCGCGCACAATCTATACAAAGAAGGTGTCCTGCGCTGCGCTCGACCAGGATGACCCTTTGCTTTACGCTGCAGTAGTTCATATGTCTACCTTGCTTGGCTGACTCGCCGTCTCATGGGCAATCTGCTATCTTAGCAGGCTGAAGATGGACTGTGTCCTGCCACACTGACCCTGTTCCAACCCCTTAAGTTACACATAGAGCACTCAAGGAGGAATAAAGTATTTTGAGGTTGTTGTTTTTTGTTTTTTTAATCATCAACGGTTTGAAAAATCAATATGTGTACTGTTTGAACTACTCTTACATAAATGTTGTGTTTATCTTTACCTTGTAATACACATATTACCTTTGTAATGTATTTTCCAAACCGCTTATAATCACCAGGGTCGCTTGATTATCGTAAATGACTCTCACTGAGGGACTTCTCATTGTTTTTAAAAATACATTAATTAGCTCCCAAAGAACAGTTCCGTGGATGAAAGAAAACATTGCAGATATTTTCTATTTTGTCTGAATCATAAATTAGAAAATACAAAAAGTGATTTGTCTATTGTGTTTAATAATTTAGTGGAAGCAGCAGCATCTCCTTCTAGCTTGGTTAGGGTTTGTCGGTTGCTCAAATGAAATGCACCATAATGTGAAATTACTGGTATTTCACATTATCAAAGAAAGACGTATATCAACCATTATAGCATTTTGCCTTATAATTGCATCCCTTTTTTTTTTTTCCCAATGTCATGTCTGGGGCTCCGTATATTTATATTGTGACGTAGACAGTTTGGTTGTTGGTATGCTGTTAGTCTGCCATAAAATTATAAAAATGGCTCAGACTTAAATAATTAAAAAAATGGGATGTTTGATGCCGCTTTTTTTTCCAGACGATACCAGTATGAGTACTCCTCAGACTCCTGAGTAGTCACCAATACCACTAGTACTTTCAATAAATAAAATCCCCCCCCCCTTTCCTCCCCCAAAAAACAATGAAAGATAATAGACCTTACCGTAAACCACGGCCACGTGACCTAGTAAAGCAATCAAGATATCATGTCTGTGTCGGCACGTGCATTTGGCTGCGAACAAACAAAGCAATCCAGCTTCCGGTGGTGCATTGCGTGGTTATCCAAAGGCAATTAAAATCAATAAAAATGGTTCAACGCTGTAGTCACGGCTTGGGTAAGAGTGATAACCATTTTTTCGATTGACTGAAAGGAAGTGCCCTTACCTAAACCCTCAAAAAACTATGAAAAATGTCTGCGCTGGATCAAACAAAACCACACGACCAGTTGAAACCCTCCAAAATTACCAGAAACGACTACGTCTGCAGGTAATGTTCTCCATTGTTGTTTTTAGCCAAAGGCTAACGATAGTGTAGCTAACCTTCCACGTGTTTGTTTGTTTGTTTGTTTGCTTACTATTTACTATTAATACCAGCAAAACATTGAAACTATGAGGTAATGTAAATTCATTCTTACCCTGCTTGACAGGAACAATGTCCAAAAACTTGGGTTTTGCTGACAATCAGTGAAGTGAGTAATTGTATGGTGAGGGAGTGAAGATATCCTTCACTAAAAAATTTAAAGCCCCTCTGCTTGCTTTGAGGAGAAATATCTGCGTCCTGACAATACCTGACTGAAAAATCACAAGATAGATCTGACAACCTTGCCATTCCTGCGGATGCTCATCTTGACCGGTAAATGTCCGAGGGCACTGCTTGTCGCATTTAGTGGGCGGGGAGGGGCGTGCCACGGTAAGGTATAGTATAGAATACACGATGATATGAATCGAAATAAATAAATTAATGAGCAATTTTTAATGAACATTTGTCAGATGTGTGCCTAATGTTCCCGATCATAAAACGGCCACAAGAGAGCTGAAGATAGTGCGAGTACCAATACCTTGAAATATGGCCGTGTTTTGGCCCGATACGAAACCTGGTATCTGTACACAGCCATACCTAAAGAAAATCAACCATCGAAAACCAATTTCTCAATTTCCAAATCCTAGCAGTAAAATCAGCGAGAGAGCATTACACATTCACATAATACTACAATATCTTACCCATCCATCCATTTTCTAGATCACTTATCCTGTTCAGGGCCGCCGATCTAACACGATGTGCTAATTAAAACAAGAGCTTTACTCTGTGCATGGTGAACTCACTTTTTAGGAAGAATAACTGTATATCTGTTATTGCCATGGCAACCTACATCACCGGCTTTAGTGGTCTATAATAGTTGTTGTACTGCACAGAGACCATTTGTTGTTTTAACACTAGTGTCCATAGTTGAATGCAATGTTTGTAAAATTGGTGCAACACACTAAAGAGTCATTACTCTATATTCAAGGCAAGTTATGTTCGAGTATCTCAGTAAGTTGTACTTCAATTATAGATTAGATACATTGTGTTACATATACCATGCATTCATTTGATCGAAGTCTTATTTTCTATTATTTTTTTCCCTGTGTGGAAAAAAAGACAAACCCAACCATAAGAAGAGAATACAAAAATCAATAATTCATGTTAAATAACCATCTGGTCTCAAAATTGGGTGATAATAGTCATACAGAGCACCATTACATTTGTAAGAGGTTTGATTAAAGCAAATGGACTCTTAATGTCACACTGATTATTTCTTAATATTGAATGCAACTGGGCGTGTATTGTAATATCTCAGGTCCTGACTTTTTCCATGTGGGTAGAAAAATAGTCCACAATCTTACAAGAAATAATTACAAAAAAAGCTGCAACAACAAAAAAATTAAATACACGGTACATTAGCATCTTGTTATTCTTCCCAGAGTTGTGGGAAAAAAAAGACCCTCCAATTTTCCCAGATAATGATGATTATCAGGAGTGAATGTGGGAAAAACAGCCAGCTGAAAATGAAAACACACTCTGAGAGCACTAAATTAGTAGATCTCTCATTTTGACGCTTCTCCAAATTGGTTAGGTGTTTTAAAATTCTGTTAGAGCTAGCTTAAGGTAGAGGTACAATTAACAAAATGTACTTATTGTAGGACACGCATGCACGCACTCACACACGAAAGGAATATTGTAAGTACCAAGTACATCAAATGAATGTTGTCTTCTGTAGCGCTTTCATTTGAATTCTCAATCCTCTCATTTGCAACAGGATGAACCATCTGACATTGCACAACCTTTGCCCTTCTTATAAATTATAAAAGACATAAAAGAAAGACTATCCGTGTTACATTGTGTTGTAGGAAAAAAAAGATTGCAGCTCTCTTTGCTGCACACTCTCCAGGCAAGAAAAAGAACATTGTCTTTGTATTTTGTATTCCCTGTATGCTCCCACACCATTGTTCTCACGTTTTTTTCTGATCTCTGGCTCTGATTGTATGCCTATTTGTTGTACACCTTGAGGGTTTGTGTGATGGTTTGGGTGTGTGCGTGTGCGCGCGTGTATGCGTGTGTGTGTTCAAGTGAATTGAACACTGCTGCTTTAGTGTACCACCGGTGGCTCTCTCATGAAACTACTTGAGTGTAGGGTTATGTCTGAACAATCACATTGTTTTTCTCTTCATATATTTGTTCTAGCACTTGCATTTGTTCTAGGTGATGGATGGATGGATGGATGGATTGATGGAGTGTCTTTGACAACACTCTTAACTCATTCACTGCCAGTCATTTTCTAAAATTTTGAAATTGTCAATACTCACGTGATATTACATTCAATAATTATATATAAACCGAATCTACCAAATAACAGAATAGACTCCCTACTTTTTGCCCCGTCCCATTCTTTTATAATTGACAGCAGAAAAATGTAGGTTTGCCAAAATACAGCCATTTCTCCTATGGACTCTGAACCTGTGTTTATTTCGTATAAAATGGGGGCAATGATGTCATCTACCGGTGGTTGGGCATCAGTAAAGTTGTTTCCAAGTTTGATATTTACAGTGGAGCATGCTCAGATTCGCCCCCATTTAGCACCGCTCTAAAAAATACAATTGACAAGTATACTTGTCAAAGGCAGTGAATGAGTTTTAAAGGGGAAGTTAAGTCAAACATTGTATTTAGAATAATGTATTTTTTTGCGGACAATGAATTAAAGCAGCAAAATCCACCCATTTTTATCCATCTCCGGGGGCGGCCATTTTGTCACTTGCTGTCGACTGAAAATGACATCAGAGTTGCTCAGGGCTCAGGTAATGACCAATCATAGCTCACCTGTTGTCTGGTTTTGATCATGTGCCATTTGCAGGCTGAGATCTTAGCCACCATGATGATATTTTCAGTCGACAGCACGTGTCAGTACAAGGCAAAATTAGATGGGTGGATTTTTATGCTTAATTCATTGACCACAAACACAATATTGATCAGAATGTTGTGTTTAGACTAGTTGGGACATGTACAACACATTGATTGACTTGACTTCTTGTTAAGGACTTCATTTTTTTTAATTTTTTTTTATAAAATGTACTTCATTCAGTGAAAAAGGAAGTTAATATTGATCTTTATATCAATATAGACATAGCAAGTACTAATAATAGTCATGACATTCAAGAAGCTAAAACATTATATTAGTGTGGTGGTTTTACATTGGAGGAAGAGCTATAGACAACAATTTGTGAAAATGTGTGACTTTCAGTCAGCATGGACATTGCTTGTGGTGTACCCCAGGGCTCAGTGCTGGGACCTTTTTATTTCATCCATACATGACATAAGTAGACTTTCTAATTTACTACAAATTGTTTTGTTTACTGATAACACAAATATTTTCAGAACAAGCAAGAAGCTCATGGAGGAAATCACCTTAGGAATGACTACAAAAGTATCCATCCATCCATCCATCCATCCATCCATCCATCCATCCATCCATCCATCCATCCATCCATTTCCTTGACCTCTTACTCCTCACAAGGGTTGCTGGGGGTGCTGGAGCCTATCCCAGCTGGCTTCGGGCAGTAGGTGGGGTACACTCTGAACTGGTCGCCAGCCAATCGCAGGACTATAAAAGTAGTTTGATGTAAATAAATTATTCCATTTAGATCAAACTACGTTCTTACTGTTTGGAAATCACAATAGAATGGTGATATAAAGTTGATAGGTGTTAATGTGGAGAAAGTTGAAGATGTTACATTTTGGGTGTGGTTATTGACAACAAAATCTCCTGGAAACCTCACATAAAACATTCTAGCCAAAGTTGCCAAAAATAGCTCAAACTTATAATATTTTTCATTATAAAGTGCTGTGCATTTTATATTGTTCACTTCTTTTGCCATACTGTATTTGAATTACTGTGTGGAAATCTGTGTCAACACCTACAAATCTTTACTCCAACTGGTATGCACACCCCCAAAAAGACCTATCAGAATGGTTCATGAGTCAGCTTTCTAGGATCATACAAAACCTTTATTTTTATTTTTTATGCCAGCCTCCTAAAGCTTCATGATCGGATAGAATATCAAACAACTTTGTTTTTGTATAAAGCCAGACATGAACAACTACTCAATAATTCACACATTTCAAAGATAAAAAGGGAGGAGCTAATTACAGGGGAAAGCTCAGCTTTAGAACCAGGAGTGTTCAAACAACTATGAAGAGAATGTGCATTTCAGTCAGTGGTGTGATGATTTGGAATAAACTTACTGATGAGCTCAAAAGGTGGTCTAAGCATGAATCTGTTCAGAAGAAGACTCTGACCCATTATACCCATATTATCACTAAATATTCCGCATATTTAGAATATTGGATCAAACAAATAGGTAGTATTCGTGTAATTGTAAACTATAAATACGATTAAATATGAAATACACTGTAAATATGATGGTACAAGGTTTGTACCTTGGGAGGTGTCAATGGTATAACGGTTAAAAACAAAAACATGTTTGTAGCATTGGTTGAGAGGACTCATGGCAATCGGATCATCATCATTGTTGGTGATTGGTGAAAACTGGAGTGGGGTAGGGTTAAGCAACCCTGTACTTCATCTTACCCCTTATTGGACATTTTAAAAAGGACGTGTATGTGCGTATACTGATAGGTGTGTACGATATTGTTTATAATGTTTTGGTCAGAGATGGGAAAAGTACTGACATTCTATACTTGAGTAAAAGTACAATTACTTGCATAAAAAATGACTTTGGTAAAAGTAAAAGTACTCATTCAAATAATTACTCAAGTAAAAAAGTACAAGCTCTAAAATGTACTTCACGAGTAAAAGTAAAAAGTATTTTTCCCGGATGTTTCCTCTTTGTGTCAAGACAACTAAATTAAAAAAAATCATCACTTAGCAAACCCTTAAAACTGACTAAATCGCCTCATGAAGCCCTTGCAGCATTTTTTTACTCCTCTAGATGGTGCCCTTGGTTTAAAGATGCAATGGAAATTAATTAAGTTACCACCACTTGCCTTAAATACCTGTATAAATTATATGCTTAATGGTTTATACAGGAGGAAACTTGTATTTTTTTATTTTTATTTTTTTTTAAGAATTATAACGGTAAGATGCCTCTGCCAAATCTAATATTGGGGTTTAAGGAACTAAGCAATTAAAGAAAAAGTCTTCATAGCAGCACATACCATACCATAGTTAATACAGTCGTCTGCTCGGTCTATTGGCTATCCAGTCATATATTCAGATCAGTGCATTAACCAGGGCCAAGCTAACGAAAGGGTAATGATTATTTAGCTTTACTGTACCTTACCTCGATAAGTTGTTTCAGATTGGATGGGGAATTCTTGTCGGCAGTTAGCTCGTGGACTTTAGATTTACACAGCACACAATGCACTCGCCATGAATCGTTCTTTCGAGCCGACCAAGGTGAACATTTCCCGCAGGGAAAAAATGGGCAGACCGGGTAGCCAGCCGACTCGCTAGTTCCTTCTGAGTCGAGTCCATAATGTTGACAGTTTCAAACTTGTTTCGACTTGGACATTGGGTCATCTCATAGGTTGAGATGGAGCCTATCACAAGCAGGGATGTCGGAGACAGTGTGTAACGCTTCATATGATTGGCCGTAATGGCCAAGCCAGGAACACGGACGTGCAAAAGCTGCCGTCACTTTTTAATCGTTGTCATGTACGTAAAACAAAAGGTAACAAGTAAAGACCCTTTGTTTTGAAAATGTATCGAGTAAAAAGTACAGATACTGTTTTTAAAATGTAACGAATAAAAGTAAAAAGTATTCTAAAAAATAAATACTCGAATACTGGAAAAAAACACTCAAGTACAGTAACGAAGTATTTGTACTTCGTTGCTTCCCATCTCTGGTTTTCGTTATGTGGTTCTTGACATGTCTGGAATGAAAATAAAGAGCGAAAGATAGCGATTTCCAAGAAAATTAAATCCAAGCTATTTCACAAACTCAATATTAAACATATACAGTATAATACAAAGACAAAAATATGACAAAAGACCCTGGAAACGATACACTATGCAGTTGCTGAGACAGATCATTTCACAGTTCAGCCATAAAATGGATCTGAAAGCATCACATTTGAGTCACAAGTGTCGACACTATTGCTTCCAGCTGCTTGGTGGTCTTACAGGGACACTATAAAATCTTGTGACATGTCGGCACCCAAAGCACACTATGCAGTTTTAGATCTCAGTTGGAAATCCATCAAAAGCAACTGCTCGTTCTTGGGATAAGGAATGACAAGTGCAGGTGCTGCATGATGAGAGGTCTGTCAAGCCCTCTTTTTTTTTTTTTAGTGCTTGGCCAGACTTCAACCTGAGCAAATCCTCTGTATGCCACCTGTCAAACGTCAACCTCTTCAACAACACAGCATGACAAAAGCTTGGCTATTTCTTATCTTTGCCTCTTCTAGCATCATCATCATTACAACTATTTTGAAATTGTTAAAATGTATTTTATTTGTAGATGACACCACTTTGTTTTATTTGGGAAAAATAATCATAATGTATTACAAGTAATAGAGAAAGAGTTTCAGAAAATTATGAAGTGGTTCAATGCCAACACACTAGTAAAACCAGATTTGTGATTTTTAGCTGTAGGAATATTGATGTTGAAGCAACACTGTCAGTGCAAGGTACAGCAATAGAAAGAACTAATGAAATAAAGTTTGTAGGTATTATTATTATTGATGAACACTTAACATGGAAATCACATATAGAATATGTGAAAACTAAGGTATCACAAACTAGCAGTTTTATGCAAGGCTAAAGAATCCTTGAACAAGAATGCTTTGTTATTGTTAAATAATTCATTGATTGTTTCATACCTGACCGATTGCATTGAAGTGTGGGGGTGTGCAGCCAAATCCCACACCGATTCCATCTTTCTTTTACAGAAACGTGCAATTCGTGTCGTTTGTGGCTGCGGATACGGAGACCACACTAATCCGTTATTTATACAACTAAAAACTTTCAAATTTAATGAATTGGTGGAGTTTAACCGTCTCGAAATAATGTTTAAAGCCCATCGTGAAATTTTACCAGTTAATATACAAATTAAATAAAAAAAAAAATAAAAAAAAAGGGGGGGGGGGGTGAGTATAAATTAAGTGGAGCAGATATTTTCTCCAAAGAAAAATATAGAAAAAAAACAAAAAGGACGATTATTATTATTGTTATTTCAACTTAAGATGTCAGTTTATGGAACAATCTGGATTGTAAAACAAAATCATCCCAGTCTATCTGTATCTTTAAAAACTTGACAAAAGCTCAATTACTGGAAAAATACATATAGCACAAAGACATGCTGCTTAATTATTATGTAGAATTGTTATATTGAAAACATCTGGACTGCTCACTGTCATTTACTTTGTGTTGATTATTTTTTTTTATTGTTGATTAGGTGCAGATAACATAAGTTTTACTTCTTTCTGTCCCCTTTCATTTCTCGTTTTTTTAAGGAAAGAAATCAACTGAAATGAATTGAAAGTGCTTAAAGGCACGGTCTTCCGTTTTCACAAATGCACTATATAAATACAGGATGTATACACATGAACTCCTTCTCAGTCTACACCTCTGGGCTTCTGTTAATGTGTGGTGGTGATTTTTTCCTAAAGCCTGTATTTTGCCATTTTGTGTTTGTTTTGTCAACAGCGGGACGTTTCTGTGGACAGACAGTTGTTTACCCCTCCAGCCAATCGCAGAGCGGTGGGTGGTGGGGGGCGTGTCGCAGACGTGGCCGGGCGAATATGTCGGCTGCATGACGTCACTTCCGCGGCAACTTGACAGCACGTATGGATTTATTTATTTGTTTTCACTCACTCACTCACACATGTAAGCTTGTGTGAGTGAGTGGGAAAAAAAATCGGTTCGTGCTATCAAGTTGCTGCGGGAGTGACGTCATGGCCCCGTCTGCAACACGCCCCCTCCTGAGTGAAAACGGAAGACCGTGCCTGAATGCAATGGATGTAAGAAATGAGCTTGAGGGACACAATATGGCGAGAACTTGTGCAGGAGGGAAATTGCCATTTAAATGGAATGCCAAAAGCCCTTGATAAACAGAGGCTCTATTTATTCCTGCAGTCTCACTGTTCATTTTGCACACAAGCTTCACATTACACAAAGCAAACAGAAAAACTCTAAACAACCCTGGAAAAATGACATCTCTTTTTTTTGTACAAATCCTGCTGGATGTAATGAACATCATGAGCTGAGTCATAGCCAAATCCGTTTATGGTACATAGACCAAAACACTCTGTGAAGCACCAATAAAGGCTTAAAAACACACTTAAGGCATTTTCACACTGCACTTACCTCAGTGCAGTGCCCTTTTGACCAACTTATTCATTTATGTGGGCTGCCCCGACTGAAAAAATGTTTCTTTGTGCAGTGCTGCTGTGATGACAGACGGCACAATCAAAAGGACTGACAACAGCAAGTGATTTTGGCTGATTGAAGTAAATTAAATTGACAAAATGGAGGCTAGTTTATTGTTATCATTTTTTTTAAATTAGATTTTTTTTGTCTGTTTAGCCTTTAATTGTGGTGTCCTGCTGTCCAAGCTCTGGGACACACAACAAACCATGCACCCTGATGTGGGTAAGAATTAGAGCTGTCAAACAATTATTTTTTTTAATCAGATTAATCACAGCTAGAAGTTTGATTAATCATGATTAATCACTGACTTAAAAAGGCTTTTTTTCCCCAACATATTTTGCCCACTAAATTTGAAGCGCACCTGTTATTTGTTAATTTTTTCGACATTTAATGTTATGAGGACATCTTCAAAAATGTATATCCACTGCACACGCTCATCCTGCTTTTTCTAATCAACTAATTATTTGCATAATTTAAAATGGGGGAAAAGATGACCGACGGCATATGTAAACATACTTTAATGCATGTAGTTGTGTTTATTGCTCAAACTCGAATGTCTTCCTTTAACGTAACCATCCGCTGTCGGCTAAAAAGGATCATCTGCGGTCAAAATTAATAGTGTGATTAATCTGTGGTAATACAATGATTAATGCGATAATTTTTTGTGATTAATTAATTAGTTAACGCTTTAAC
The DNA here is from genome assembly GCF_051991245.1 of Festucalex cinctus. Classification (NCBI taxonomy): domain Eukaryota; kingdom Metazoa; phylum Chordata; class Actinopteri; order Syngnathiformes; family Syngnathidae; genus Festucalex; species Festucalex cinctus. The sequence continues at coordinate 43,651,627 of NC_135411.1, forward strand.
TTTGACAGCACTAGTAAGAATGCACAGAAATGGACGGGGGTTTATCAGGTTGGTTGAAAATAATCGTGTGAGTGTGCCAAAACTCACAGGAAGAGTCAGTATTTGTTCTTACTGTGTTTTTAGTTGCTATTATTTTAGTCTATTCTTATTTCACTTTCTCATTGTTTTGATTTTGTCGTCCTTTCAGGCGGCACGGTGGTTAGCATGTCCGCCTCCCAGTGCTGAGGACTCGGGTTTGAGTCCAGGCTCCGGCCTTCCTGGGTGGAGTTTGCATGTTCTCCCCGTGCCCGCGTGGGTCTTCTCCGGGTACTCCGGTCTCCTCCCACATTCCAAAGACATGCATGGCAGGTTAATTGGGCGCTCCGAATTGTCCCTAGGTGTGCTTGTGAGTGTGGATGGTTGTCCGTCTCTGTGTGCCCTGCGATTGGCTGGCAACCAGTCCAGGGTGTCCCCCGCCTACTGCCCAGAGCCAGCTGAGATAGGCGCCAGCACCCCCCGTGACCCTTGTGAGGAATAAGCGGTCAAGAAAATGGATGGATGGGTGGATGGATGGATTCAAAGACTTTATTTTCTCAAAATTCAAGGATGCCACCATCCAAGGATTTTTCTTTTCTTTTTTCTCTTAACACACATTTCCATATGACATGGCATAAAATACAATCCCTGAGGTCCCAGGTTAGCCCAGTCAGTCCCAAGACTTGGTAAAATAACACAAGATAAAAATATATAAAAGAAAATTTCAGTGGTTTACAGCAGTTGTAAACGAGTAAGAATGGTTTTATTATTGACACATAAATCCATACAATAACCTGGTATACTTTGTGAATTTTTTTATATGGACTTGTCATTCAATGCAGAGAAGCTTAATAGCAAACATTTGTGTATAAGTGGCACCCGTTGAAAAGGAATTGGGGAAGGGGTTAATTGTATGCATTATATATTTTTAAATAATCGGCAGATTAATCGGTGATCAGTATTTTTTTTTCCTGCCAGTAATCGGTATCGGCCTCAAAAAATGCATATCGGTCGGGCCCTATTCTTAAGTAAAGTCAAGACTAGGGTAACCAAATTTTCAAAATTAATAACCAGGATGTTACAATTTTGCTGAAAATGAAAATGACCTGCGTAATATCTAGACAAAACAATGTGGTTGGCAAAATCTGACCCAAGGCTCAAAAATTGTCCGAGTCAAAACATAATGTGTGGGTCACACTAACCAGGGCTTTCCTTCAAAACTGTGACAGATATTGCCAAGCAGAAGCTGTAAAAGTCACCAGGCGATTACTTCCTGTTTAGTTGCTTCAGAACCAGTGCCAAATATGGGCAAACTTGTGCCGTCCTGCGTCCTCCCGCGCTGTGAGCAACATGAAATCCAAGTGTAGTGTGAAAGCGCCATTCCACATCAAGACACACACTCTTACAGACACGAAAATAAGAGGAGTGGTCACAAGGGAGGCTTAGTACCTTCAAATTGCTCAAAATGAAAAGTGCAGTCTCCTGGAGATCGACAGATTGGCAGTGAGGGTCGTGTGTGCGTGTGCGTGTGTGAAATAGATGGCAACAGCAAGCAATAGGAAAAAAGGTTTCAATTTTCACTCAGCTCTGCTGCCACAACATAAAATAGACATTAATGGAGTCTCTTTTAACATCATATTATGTATATATAATGCCAAAAACCTTTTAATTAACAGTAGGCATGTACAGCTAAGTGCAGTTATATAAGTTTTATTGAAGGGCATCTAAATAGATTCTTTTTATATGTATTGGATTGAAGCATTCTGTATAGCTACATAAACAACATCATAAAATAGCTACTAAAATACATGTTTGCCCATTTTACTATTTACATTTTGTCACCAATGAAGACAAATGGATCCATGTATCAGTAGAGTTGTGTTTTCTTTGCTCGCACAGTCTCACTATTAGAAGTTTGAAAGTTTTTTTTTTCTTTTCCCCTGAATTATAGTTACGATGTTCTTATGGAAACAAATAGGGGTGTTAAAAAAAATCGATTCGGTGATATATCGCGATACTACATCGCGCGATTCTCGAATCGATTCAATAATCGGCAGAATCGATTTTTTTTTTTTTCGATTTTTTTTTTTTTTTTTTTTTTTTTTTTTTTTTTTTTTTTTTTTTTTTTTTAGGATTCACACCTTGAGCATGGAAGAATGTTATATGAACGGCACATTAAGCCTTAATATTTTTATTTTAATGCTGTTCAAATGTGAAACAGATTGCAAACTGTTTGTGTACAGTGGCTCACGGTTATAAGCCTCAAGTTTTAGATAAATATATTCATACAAATCTTACAGTGTACATGTACAAATTTACTGATAGTATTTTCTAAATTTGAATGGAAAAAAATCGCAACAATCGACTTATAAATTCGTATCGGGATTAATCGGTATCGAATCGTGACCATTCGTATCGGGATTAATCGGTATCGAATCGAATCGTGACCTGTGAATCGTGATACGAATCGAATCGTCAGGTACTAGGCAATTCACACCCCTAGAAACAAACATTATTCTGGGCCAAATCAACTAAAGTTTTGCATTGGTTTTGCACGGCGCTACCCGGTATAAATGGAGCAATCTGCGAGTGTCAAAACCAAACAGCACATGCGGATGGGGAAATTCATTCCTTACTGCACTACTAACCAGATTGCGCCCCGGTGTTTTTTTGCGTGTATTGAAATGTCATAATGTGCATATATTTGGCGGAAAAATTGCCCACCTCGATGCAAAAGAGACTCACTGATAGTCTAATTCACTAATACTAGCGCTACACCACTGCTACATGCAGTTTGATCGACGCAAATAACGTCTACTGAAGGATGGTGTCATGTTGGTGCTCCTCTGTGGAAGTCTGATCATGGCAGCAGTGATTGGCACACGGAGAAGGCATCGTCATGCGCCCCTAGTACACGCAAATCACGTGCTGTACGTAGGGTGCTATTTACTTGGTCATTTTGCAAGACATGAGGTATCCCACCATTCTCATCCAACAGTCCCCGTAACACTCCGTAATGTGAAATCGTGCACAATGATTGCACCAATATTTTGTAATTTACGGACGTTTAATGAATGAATAACGTTGTATTCCTCTCTGCTCACTACAACCTATTGGCGTTTAATGAAGAAAATACTTCTGTCCACAAGCAGTCTTCTGACAGTACGACTTTTGCACCTCCTCAATCCAAGTTTGCTTGGCTATTATTCTGCCATGGTGTTCTTGGTACAAATCCAGCATTGCCATGTGTGGTAAACCAGGTGCAAACTACCCTCAACTGTTAAACTTTGTGAACACGTTTGCACTGGTATATGATTAAAGCAATATTCTTGGTAAATAGGACGTTAACAGGGAGAAAACTGCACATGCAAATGAAGAGCAATTTTTGGCGCTATTAGCGGACACAGTGCATTCTTAGTGGATTTGGCCCTCTGTCCTTCTATTTATTGCATTTTGTACTGTGTGGTAAAATGGTATAGACAAACAAATAAAATGAACACTTTAGTTGCAGTCCATTTTCAGAAGTCCTGGTTTGTGACCAACCTATGTAAATGCTTGCTATTCAACCTCGTTGACAATTTAATCCACAGCCTGTGAGTACATACTGTATTTATTACAGTGAACACTGTAAAATAATCATTTTTGCTTTTACTTTATTGACAGACCAGTCTGTTGAACTGCACAGTACATATAAATCACATTTTCTTAGTCAAAGATTACAAGTGGTGTTGTGTTGGTTGTGAATGAAGCAGACTCTTCCAGCTGATTTTTGTCTGAAAAGCAGACTGTAGTGGACCCCTGCTATTTGCAGGGGATAGAGACTGGCAAGCCTGTGGATAGCAAAAATCCACGTATAATTGAAACACATTAAAATGAATTGGATTTATTTAGTTTTTAAGCCCCAAAAAATATTTAAAAAAAATGCTATTAAGCTTCCAAAATGTGTTTTCCACAAAAAGCAGAGGGGTCCCTCCACAAATCTGTGAAGAGGTGAATCCATGGGTGATGAACAGTGAGTATACGGGCTTCCATTGTACACTTATATACTATCGCTGTCATGTGCTGAAGGTTGGATCCCAAAGCGCAGACACAAATACGATTTGAACTATTTATTCACATCGAGAGGCATGGAACAAACTTGAACAAACTTGACTAGACAAGCAACAAATAGAGTTGCACAGATGAACAGAAAGCAATAATCCGGCAAACACACACAATTCTCAGACTGCACCTACAGACAGTGAATCGATCTGATTGGTTGTGGCTAAGTAAAGGACTAAAGATCGACATCACTTTGGTCCTGACATCACATAACATCACATAGCGTCTTTCCAGTTGAAACCAGATGATGGTTACATCAGTACAAAACAGACACTTGACCTCACGGTCATGAACCCAAATTAACAGGTCATGAACTCAAACTTAACCCTGGCATGACCCCAGACATGAGTCAATACCCAAACATCATTACCCCTGCATGACCCGAGACATGACAATCACAGGATGAATATGTCTAAAATTAAGTTAAAAAAAAAAAATAAAAAAAAGCGCAAAATTGCAGATTCACCACACATTATCTAGTTTATTTCACATTGCACTACAGCAGTGGTTGTCAACTACACAGAATAGATAAAAAAAAAAAAAAAAATTATACATGTCCAGATTGGGAATGTACTTCATCACCCCCCACTCACACCTGCTGAATGCATTTTCCCCCTCTCATATTCACATGGTGAATTGATTCCTAGGCAGGTGAAGAATTGTATTCAATTTTTCAAGGATATGGCTCCTTCTCAGCTAATCCCAAGAGCTTTTGTTGAGTCTTACAACACTAGAGGTCATGTTGAAGCCTGTTATATCATTCCCACCTCACCTGCGGAGGCTTAATTGCATCTGGAGGGTTTTTATGGCTTTGAATAATAAGAAAAGCCTTGAAAAGCTAAATTGGGTTAATATTTATCTTAGGTAGACCATTGAGCTTTACTGAATAAACGATGCTAAAATTGTTATAGAATTACTTTTTTTTTTTCAACTAAAACTGTCACTACTACATCGTTTTCTTTTTTCTTTTCTTTTTTTTTTTTTAAGAGCTCAGAATTGTTCATTCGGTAGTCTTACCGATTCAACGTCTTATCGTCATTGCACTTTTCTTTTTTTTTTTTTTTTTTTTTTTTTTGTGTGTGTATGTGTGCGTGCGTGCGCGTGCGTGTGCGTGCAAATACGTATACATTTATACTCATTAATTCACCTAAAACCTTATAAATATCCCATTACCCTTCGCCTTAACCAGGTACTTCAGAGTCTTGCCAGAGTCGTGAGGTTCAAATGGTCAGGAGACCAGAGAAAAGGTCAGAAAAAATAAAGAGAAAAGAAAGATAAATCAAAGTGAAATCCAGCACCGACCAAACACTTCCTGCCTTCCCCATGGTTACAAAATCAAAGTCTTACACCAACCCCGGAAGCCTCTAAATTCCAACAAATTAGCGAGATCTCAAGAGACCAGAGGAAAAACTAAAGAGAGGAAGGAGGGAAGGATCGATGAGGTAGAGTGAGATCCATAGAAGCCAGTACATCCAATCCATCAAAGTGAAATCCAGCACCAACCAAACCCCTCCTGCGTGGTTACAAAACCAGAGTCTAATGCCAACCCCAGAAGCCTCAAACTTCCAATAAATTGAGATCTCAAGTGACCAGAGGAAAAACTAAAGAGAGGAAGGAGGGAAGGATAGATAAAGCAAAGTGAGATCCACAGACACCAGCACCCACTGATTCAAGGGGCTGTGGGAGGGAGAGGCAACTTCTGTTTGAGTTTCAGTAGATGCTGGCGCGATGGATCTGGCATGCATAAGGACCACCACCAAAGAAAGAAGCCGTCAACCGCGGTCCAGCAAAGCGAGCACTGCCCCCCCCCCCCCCCCCCCCCCCCCCGGAATCCCCAGGCCGCGGCAGCACCAAGGCCACCCCCAAGCCACCCGAGCGGACACCGGTCGACGAGCCGACCCAGACGCCCAGACGAGCCCCGGCGGGCCCCCACAGCGCCCCACCGGTCCCCAGCCCCCATCCCCCCACGACCCCCCCGCACCCCACCCAAACCCGCCACCCACCACGACCCAGGCCCCGCCACCCCCGGCCCCCAAACCCCCGAACACACCACGACCCCCAACACCCAACCATTCATCCCGAAAGATGTCGCTTTGAGCTCCCGTCCTTACTTTTTACCAATTCTTTATGTTTAAAATGTTCGAACTTAGCAATAATAGGACGGGGCTTATTGCCCTTACGAGCTCCGAGCCGGTGTACACGGTGAAAAGAGATATTATTTACCGTCTCCTGAGGGATCATGAATTTTTTTTATCTCGCTCTCTGGATTATCTGGGGTATTTTCGGATATACCTGAAAATATTAGATTTTCCCGCATACTACGGGATTGAACATCTAAGACCGTTTCCTTTAGCATTTTATTTTCCTTTTTAATCGTCTCCAACTCGGCTGTGACAGCGACGAGAGAGGAGCGTAGCTCGGAATTATCTCGTTGGAGATCGCTTACCTGTTGGCTAACGAATTCCAAACTTGCCTTTAATTCTTTGACGTCCTCGCGGATAAGACAGAGGACGTCAAGTTTTTTATTTATGGAATCCAGCATACTCACCGATACGTCAGCGGTTACTAAATCGTCCGTATCTGTTGACGAGTCATTTTTCCTTTTTTTCGAAGGATTATCACGACTAGCCATTCTATTTTAGCAGCAGGGCGCCGCCATGTTAGATTTTCCCAGTCTCGCTACCGGTCTCGCGATAGTCACAGCATCTCGCGATAGCCCTGCTCTGGTAGCAATTCTCCGGTACTACATCGTTTTCTAAGTAGATATTACAACCGTATTTTGAGGCCTTGTTGTTCACACGGCCAGCCCTAAATTTGATTTTCTCATATCTAGCTTGATTTGATTAAGTCTGAACAGCAAAAATCAAGTGAAATTGAATTTTGCAAGAATGTGATTTGCCTGTGCTGTTTGGCAGCGGTGTAAGAGGTGTTCCATCGCACAGCATGATAGATGAAGTACTTGGCTTGTATTTGCCACTGCTCATAGTTAAGTGTATTCCGTGCATCGTAACCACACCAACACACATAGATAGGGCAGAGCTGATGTGTGGGCACAAGTTCACCACTAAATGGGAGTGCAGAGAGTAACAAATTAGATTTGCCTGCCCTTTAAACAATGCCATATTGTCTTTTAATTTTAATATACTGCAAGCTGTTGGAACATTACACGGACAACTGGCATGATTGATTGTGATTACGTCACAAATTATTGAGTCAAAGTGAAATTTTTCAGCTTGCAAACAAGTTGGAAAGTTAAATGAGTGTAGAGGGTATCAAATTGACTTACACGTGCAAATGGAAAAAAAAAAACAGTTACGAATTAATAGCAGTAGTACGTACATGTTTTTACGAGCCGTGAAAAGATGGCACACAATGTGTTTCAATTTCGAGCTTACATCCTGTCTCACTTGATATGCAGGCAACTTAGAGCTCCTTACATCGCATCGTACTTGATGTGCAGGTGTTTGCAGTGTTGAAAGCTGAGTGATCTGACGTCTATCGGCATAACAGAGAAGCAAACAGCTTACTGCATAGCAGAGAGGAAAAGCCAGAATCAAAGCGGCAAACGAAGAGAACACACAGCAAGATACTGACGAAACCCTGCCAGATTTTCAAACACACAAGCACATTGAATTATGTAGCCACGCACGCATGCACAAACACATACGCACAGCAGTGCACCTGCCAAGGCATAGAGCAGTGGGGGGAAAAAAAAGTCGCTAATTACATCTCTTTTCCAAGCCATCGAACGAGTAAGTACCAAAGAAGGAGAGACATGCATATTCATTGGAAGGCACTGCAAGAATTCCTGTTGACAAAACAAATAGATGATTACCTGACAGGGAGACAGATTTAGCAGAACAAGGACACCTCGAGAAACGCACCTGAAAGCATCCACTTTTGTTTCCAAGAGACAATGATACGCTTTTGGGATCACACAGTGGGCTTTTGATTTGAGTAATTAGACTGTGCAGGTATGACAGGTTGGACTCTCATTTTTCATAACTCCGTTAATACACTTGTGAGAATGGGAGCAGGGAAGCGGGTTATTTCAAGCAAGCCTGCAAGTTATGAACATTGAGGGCAGCTGGAGCATTTGTTTGTCAGTCCTAACTTAGTATTGAGTAAACATCCATTCAGTCACTCCATCATGGGGAAGGTGGAGCATGTTCCAGGGTGAGGTACATATAAATACGGACAACCACTTATTTGTTTTTGTATAGCAGCATTCATGAAGAAGACTTCAGAGCAAAAATCTTGTGTATCACACACGCTATACGTAACATGAGAGAGAACAGTACAGAAATCAAAGAAAAACAATAACACAAGCATAGCAGAAAAAACAGGATATATAGTAGGCTATGACCAGTATACCATTACATAGGATAGATGGTCTTCTCTGTGAAGGAAGGTTACATTACACCCTGTGAGGATATACATACAGCTGGACAATATAATAAAGGTTGCAAGTTGGAAGCAATCTGTGCATAACAGTCTGGAACAGCATATTTTTTATGATAACTACAGACAAGGTGGCAAGTGCTACTTATAGCTCCATAAACTGTGAAAATATACCGCTGGGCAGCATTCTCACCTCATGCATAAGCACAGACAAAAGCTGTTCCAACAACTTGCAGTAGTCCACAAGGCCACCAAGAGCAAAGCTGCACTTTTGTGCTCTGGGCTGGGTCAACAGCATTTTTAAAACTCGGGTACTGCCAGTTAAATATACGCTTGTGGAAAAATTTTTTTTTTAAAAAGCTCAAATTACCTCTAACAATATTACCTTACACACACAAAAAAAAAAAACATTAGTAATATTATTATATGTTATAAAATTAATTAAAACATTATTATAAAATTATAAAAAAATAAATCAATTATATTTTGTAAATTACATATGAATTATATGTGAAAACACAAATCATGTCCATGACCTCTTACAATAGTTATTTACCAATGATTAAACAAGGCTGGAAACCAATAAATATCAGTATGCAACACTTTTGTCCAAATTTTTTTTTGCAAGTGTTTATATTTCCAATTATCACTTCTACAGTGTTACTAAGAAATCATGTATTTCATATACTGCATACAAACTGACCACATGAATATAGCCACTAGTGATAAAAACCCCCCCAAAAAAAACAGTAAGCCATGCTTACATGGAGCTTTGTATTCCAATTAGAATGAAACCGAATGGCCAAACACCTTAATCAGAATAAACAGGTCGAATCCATTCCAGGGACACCCACAATAGGTGAAAGTTCATGGTACAGATAGACCATTAAAAAAAAAAAAAAAAAAAAAAAAAAAAAAATGTTTTATTATAGTTTAAACTCTCACACATTTTTAAAGTAAACTTGTTTAAACGACCTTGAACATTTTTTAAACCACACTTTTTAAAGGGAAACTTGACTCATTGAACAATTTTCAGCAGTGAAAAGTTAATATTTTGTCCAGAATGAATTTAATAACATCATTATTTTTCATGTACAATTAGTACCTTTAATAAGTCATTTTTCTACTTGCTGTCGACTGATGATGACATCACCTGTGCTGAGGAAGTAGGTCACGGCCAATCATGACTCACCTGTTTTCTGGGTTTGGTCAGTAAACTGAGCCATGATTGGTCGCTATCTACTTCCTCAGCACAGGTGATGTCATCATTAGTCGACAGCAAGTAAAAAAATTATTTGTTAAAGGTACTCATTGTACATGAAAAATAATGAAGTTACCACCTTAATTAGAGACAAAATAATAACTTGTTATTGCTGAAAAGGCTCAATGGGTTGAGTATCCCTTTAAGCACATCATAAATGTATATGAGCACAAAAGCAAGTTACAAGTATAGTGTATATAATGTATTGTAATATTGCAATTCCTATGTATGTACGTGTGCCACTGAAAAGTGCATCACCAACTGTGGCTCTCCTTTCCCACATGCGAGAGATTTATAATAAATAACCCATTTAAAAAACAACAACAACAATTCCTTAAAATACTTACAAATATTGTGGAATTTTGTCCTATTTAGGTGCACTCACTCTAAGTTTCCATAACAAAATATAGTATTATGCCAAAATACAATATTAAGGCATTTACAAAGTACAGAAGATCATTAGCAATATAATGTGTGCAATAGTGCAGTAATACGGATCGGATTGAATTGTGCAAATAGTGCACAGTGCTATAACATTGACTGCAGGAATAATAGCACTATAGAGATGTGCCAATGGGCTAAGTGTCACGGTGAAATTACAAGTCAGCTGTGAAAGAAGTTAATGGTAAGGGGGGGAAGCTGTTGAAATGTCTGCTCATTTTGGTGTGCATTGTTTGATAGGGCCAGACAGAAGGAGCTGTAAAAGGTGTGTCGCGGATGGAATGAGTTCAAGAGAATTTTGTGTGCCCTTCTCTTAGAAGCAAGATGCAATGTTCTGCAATGGACATAACACAGATCTGCTGCAAGTAGGTTGGCTAGCATGGCGATGGCGAGACTCAGTGGTATGAGGGCGGTCATTGAACCAGGGTGTGAATATGTCTTTTCAGTTTGCAATGGAACATATTCAGGTTGTCATTTTTGGACTCCGCTTGTGAGAATATTCGTCTGTAGTTGGTGATGGCGCATATTCCTCACGACACTGACGCAGAGATGTTAGCGAAAAGGTATTCCGTGTATCTTCATTGCTTCTCTCAGCTATGTTAATTTCTTTTGTCAGCTGGTTCCTGGCCCGCTGACTGACTTTGTTCTCACTCATGTATGCTAGAGGCAACTTGACACTTGGGTTGGTCGGTCATTTTATGGGGGGTGCTTTTAATGACATGTCAAGTACATGTTGGAGCGTTCACGTGCGCACTCGAAAACTGCAATGCGTCCCCTTGCACAAAATTTTCAGCAAATTTTAAGAATTGTGTGGGCATTTTTTTTTTTTTTATGATTGTTGCTTGCTAAAATGCATAATTTCGCGGTCAACTTTTTCTAAATGTTGCCTCCATAAAAAACATGATTTTGCGTGCAATTTTTCTAGAAGTTTTTTTTTTTTTTTTTTTTTTTGCTATTGCTCAAACACTTTTTCTGCACATTTTAAGTGGATTTTTACAAGAGGTGTTTGGAAACGCAACAGATATTTTCAAATACGTTATAATCTATAAAAATATATATAACACATTTCACTTTAAAGTGCACAGTAAATTCTGTTCTATTTAGAGTGTGACCAAATAGATTGAGTAATACACTTTTATCACTTGTAATACACTTGTAAGAGTGAAATAAGGAATTAAAAAGAAAAAGCCACTCAAGGGTTGAGGAACGAACTCGTGACCTTCAGCTTGGGAGACTGCCACACTACCATCTGAGCTCTGCCACACCTACTATTTGCTTATATCCGAGAAGAGACCAAAGACAGTCTCTTGAAGTTATGAAGATGCCAGCTGACATAAGCGATATACTAACACACAGCAGGAGCTGTGTAGCTGAGGGTGTCGATCAGCTGTCTCCCCAGCTGAAAGTCACGAGTTCGGTCCTCAACCCTTGAGTGACTTTTATTTATTTATTTATTTTCCCTTTGTTTTTTTTTATTTTACTCTGTTCCAAGTGTAAATATTACTCTAAAACTGAGTGTATTTAGTCCCACTCTAAATAGAGTCAAATTTACTCCACAAAATTTACTGTGTGTAAAGATTTTTTTTAGCTTGCAAACTCAAAAGCTCATCATTGAACAAGTTCACATTACTTGGAAAAGTGAGAATAATTTCTTAAAATCAAAACTGCAAATATTCTTACAGGTGCATATGCACTTTATAATCAAAATACATGAAAGAAATTGCCAATGATATGAAATATGCAGTTCTTAATGCTTTCATGGACGAAATCATTTAACTACTACTCCATTTCCTCCTCAAAATCATCCTGATCTCTCTGAAAGACCTACTTTTGTACACTTTCAAGAAGAGAGTACGGTGATATATCAGCCGGGTTGTTTTTATTGATAGAACCCGTACAATTTTGTCCCCTCAGTGTGTCTTTATGCGTCTGTTCACAAATGGACAGATAAAGAACAAGTTGAATGAGCCTTGCTGGTTTCTTTATTCATTTGGCAATAGTATTTTGTAAAAAAGAATAAATAAGTAAATTAAAAAAAAAAACGACACTTTTCCAATGCACAGACAGCAATGGCAATGATGAGAAACTGGAGCTAGGCAATGGTTGTATGAATGTAGCATCACAGGTGTCGGGATTAAATCTATCGATTAGAACTGAGGTTGGAATTTGATTATGCTAAACCTCCAGTAGAGAGAGACAGAGCGAGAGAGAGAGAGAGAGAGAGAGAGAGAGAGAGAGAGAGAGGGAGAGACAAAGCAAGAGAAATACAAACCAGCCCTCATGGGACATGACATTGACTTATTAAGGAATAGAATCGGGATTCGCCCTTTGTGGCCCTGTTGGGCCACTGCCTGACGGTAGGTCACAGCGGCGCACCGGCCCAGAACCACTGGGCACTGTTAATGTCAACCCCTCGAGTGATCTACAATTGTGTTTTCCCGGGGCAATATGATACTTGTTGTTTGTCTCTGTGTGCCCTGCGGCAACCAGTCCAGGGTGTACCCCACCTACTGCACAGAGCCAGCTGATAAGATAAGCTCCAGCTCCGTTGTGAGGAATAGGCGGTCAAGAAAATGGATGGATTGACGGAATATGATACTTATATTTTTCTTTCAACACATAAAAACAGTCTGATTAAGAGAACTGCAGTCACGCTAATGCTGATAACATTGTTAGCAAAGGATAATCTTTGCATGCTTATCTTTTGGCCATGACATGATAGTGCTCTTGTCCTGTTGTTTGAAAATGGCGGCGCTTTGCCCATTCATAGCCACAGACTAGTGTAGGTGTGGGGATTTTAAGCCTACCAAGAAGATTACACACTAGAGCTGTATATATTTAACGGCAAACCTGAATTGCTGTACAATTTCGGATGCTGTTCACAGAAAGGTGTCAATTATTTATTTATTTATTTTTAAAAATTTTTTTTTTTTTAATTTCATATCAAATGGCAAGCCTGAATAGCTGTACAATTTAGGATGCTGTTCACAGAAAGGTGTCAAAAGATTATTTTTTTTTATATATAATTTCTCTGCGTGTAAAGGGTAATAATGTATATATTTTCCAACTGCATCCTTATGAAAATTGAAATACACCCACACTTCTGCCCTTGTTCTCTTTGTAGGTGAATCAATATCGCAGGCATTTGCGCTGCCTTACGCTATGTTTTGTAGCAATGTGAATATCTATCACAGTTTCACATCAGCTTCTTTCTCCATTTGTTTGGGGTTAATTTTGGGTTGTACATGAATTAGGGACGCCTAAAAACTGTTACTCTTAATTGAAATACTAAATGACAATTCGACAACATATTAAAATTTCATACAGTAATAGAAATGTTCTGAAATGGTATTAACACCGGCAATTAGTAAACTGTTTCATCCCTAATTGACATGAGAACCAATACGAGATCTGTATAACAAAGTTGCCTTAATATAAATATTGTGCTTTTCGTATCTGTATGCAGTACATTCTACAAATGTAGAAATACCTTACAATATGTCCTTTCTCTTTATTCTTATTCCTTTAGGCTTGCAAGATGTCTTGCCCGAGTTTCTGCGTGGGCGATTTGTGGAGGCAGCACTCAGCTATGTGGCTTGTAACTCAGAGGGCGAGTTGCTCTGCCGCAGCAATGACTGCTGGTGTCGATGCTCTCCTCGCTTCCCCGAGTGCAATTGTCCCCTTGCCGATATCAAGGTGATGGAGGAGAACCTGGAGAAAAGCAAAGAGGCCTGGAACAGTTTCAACCAAGACTTTATTGAATCAGGTATGGGACTTCAAGCTTTGACATGATCGTTTATAAAAAGTAGTTATGAATGTATTCATAAGCGGTTCAGAAAATGGATGGATGGATGGTTAAAAAGTCAACTGCCAAAATGTTTTATCTCAATTTTCAACATAGAGTTTCAATTTAAAGTTTCAAACTATAGTTAGGGTTTCAAATTAGGGTGTTAAAATAGGATTAGGGTTTCAAAGTACAGCTTTAAACGAGGGTTAGAGCTTCAAAGGGTTTCCAACCAAGGTTTGGGTTTCAAAGTAGGGTTTCAGAGTAGGAGTAGTGTTTCAAAGGAGGGTCAGAATTCATAAGAGGCTATAAAGTTATAGATTAAGAAAAAATTCAACTGTCAAATGTGTGACCTCAGTTTTCAAAGTAGAGACAGGGGTTCAAAAGTAGGATTTTAAACAAGGGTTATGGTTTCAAAGTAAGGTTTTAAGCTAGTGTTTTGGGTTAGTGATTCAGAGGCCAACCGTTATTCAACAAGTTTGATCAGATTTGCATCCTGCTTCTCCCATCTATTAATTATTATCAAACATTGCCTCATTCACTGGTGGAAGCTCGACTTGGGTCCGTTTCAGACATGTTGAGGTTTTAGCTGTTTTTTAGCATCACAGTCTTACATCAGGGGAGGCAGTGTTCATTTCTTTGATCACACTATGCAATATTCCATATACTGTACTCCAACACATGGCAATCAAACACACCACTTTCAATCTGGAGGTTGGATGTACACTGCAAGTCCAAGTGGCTAATTCTAATTTTGTGCATAAATCCATTTTTGACTCTCTGTTTACATGCATTTTCAAGTGACCTACAGGTATATCTGATATCGCAGAGTTTACCTGCAATTTACACCTGGGGGGAAACATTTAATTTGATATTATTTTAAGCAAGGTTCAATTTAAAAGGAATTGCAAGCAGAACTTGGGCTTGAACTGAATATCATTCAGTACAGTAGCTACTCACGCCACCATGTCTTTTATGCATTGTAGCACATCTGATCAGAAGTTAAGAATGACAAAGAGGTGACTGATCAACAATCTCCTGAATGCACACAGGATGGGTCACGGCAAAACAACAACAAACTTAGCTGTCTGTTCAAACTTCGACTCTCTTCCATATGCACAAGCTCTTTATTCCCTTGTTCGTGTCCTCTTGAAATTTGAATTCAGTCAGGACTCAGCACATTCACAGCCTCACTGGCAGCTGGAAATGATCAATTTGTGTGTTTTTACAATTAGCTTGCTTTCTGCAGTCTGGAAGGATTTGTTACCTTGATGTATTTGCCCCCTATTTGTGTTCCTTTTCACACAGACCAAATGACTCACAACAAAGCATTGATCTTTTTTTCTTTATTTGTCAGCATTCGGGGTAATAAGGTAAACCAGATGGAAGTTTCCTGTATGGAGTAGTGAGCTAAGCAGCGCTAATAAATGTAATGTTGTCAATTGATGACGTGCATAATTGTATGGACAATCTGCAAGGTGAAAAAAATGTTCCATTTAAGCGTATCCTGTAAAACGACGTGCTAACCCAGAAGACATGCTTGGGTCAGTGGCTTACAACGTGTCGATGCATCACCATTATACTATTTCAAGTTAAAGCTGATTGGTTGAACTGTGTTCACACCTAACGAAACAAACGAAACCAAGGAGGGGAAATTACAGTTGGCTTTCATGATGGTGAGTTGTAAATTAATTTGTAAAATGCATTTAATAAGGGCGATGGCAGGTGGAGGCTGCAGTGAGATGAGTGCTGGACAGCTGGAAGAGCGTGTTATTGCATCAGACTGTTCTGTTCTGGATACAGATGCAGCAGGTGGTGATGATTTATAGCTTCAAGCTGGCTGGAGTTTATTCTCAATATCACAGTTTATACACCGTGTACCCGCGAATGACTGACTGCGCTCCAGGTGCTCTTCAATCATTCAGAAATGTCACACCACTATAATGACAAGCATTTCATTTCATTGCGTTTTGAATGTTTATTTGGGAAGTGCATTTATTAAGACAAAATATCAAATAATGTTGGCTTTATTGACCTGATTATTCCTTAATGTCTTCTCAAGTTGGCAACCATTGATAACAGTTTTACGGACAGCCGTATCCCACACTGTATCAGGTCTATGGCATTTTACACTCGCTGGTTTTTACATCATCATTGTCAGACTAATTAAATGTTATAGAACGCCACACAATATAATTCCCAAAGTGTCCATTTGAATTATTTGTCCTATATAAAAGAATAGAACTAGTATTTCCTCTTTTGGCATGCTGCCAAGGTAAAAAGCTCTGCCTCATGTGATTGATGGTTCTTACTGTCCATGTAAACAAAACCAATGACCCAGAAGATGAAGAGAACCAACAGTTAGGTAAACTTATTTAGTGGAAGCACCAAGTAGCAACACCATTCCAGGATGCGGTTGTTCAAATGAATTTTTGTATCAACTGGAATATACAGTTTATTGCAGAGTCAAATCATAAATGTACATGTTTTAATTCACATACAGCTGGGGTAGGCATGCCCATGACTCTCGTGTGGATAAGCCTTTCAGATAAACGACACATCATTTACATTTGACCACTTGTAACTTTCAATGTAAAGCAGTCCTTCTCAATTATTTTTTGTTACCCCTAATGCCACACCACCAGGAAGAAGGAAATAGTTACATAAAAAATGTGGCTACATGTTTATTGTTAAGAGTACAGCTACAAAATACCCTAGTTTTTGTGTCTCTCGTATTATTATTGATAAGTGTTACCATGGTGTTGGTTGTTGTTACCCTTTTTATGGTATTTGTGTTGCTAGTACAGGTGCATAAAAGGCCCTTTCCACCCTCCCCTGCAGTTACCTGTCTGCGAAAGTTATGGACTTGTATGAACTGGTCCGTGCGGAAAACAAGTTGGGACCAGTGATTTAATGTACCGTATTTTCCGCACTATAAGGCGCACCTTAAAGCCTTCAATTTTTTCAAAAGCTGACCATGCGCCTTATAATCCAGTGCACCTTATATATGGATCAATATTGAGCCGCAACAGGTCTCGCTGTCAAAACGCTATCGTGACCCTGCACGATCGGTGACGCGCATGCACGGAAGATCCCGCCATCTTGGATCGCGAGCTAATACTAATACGTTACCTCAGAGAAAATAATAAAACAGCAGTTTATTCATTTTGGGAGTGAATTGAGTTGTCAGAAAGCTGGTTTGTTATCTATTAATAAAGTTTGACTGACCTATCTGACTGTTTTGTTGACATTCCCTTTAGCGCAGCACCATCTAATGGATGCATAACGTTACCCCAGCCTCTACTGTAGCGCATTATATATGGAAAAAGTTTTAAAATATGCCATTCATTGAAGGTGCGCCTTATAATGCGGAAAATACGGTACATAAATGTACAAAGGGATGATTACTGCGTGTGCCTGGGAGGTGTATTTCAGAGTACATTGTCATCTTCTTTTCTTTTAAGTTTCTTTAGCCATCCAGTATTATAGCACCCAGTAACAAGATGTGTGTAACACTTTTCTGCATTCCAAGTTCTGTTTATAACTTAATTGTCATTCGGTAACATTGAGCATGAAGGCGGTTTGATTTCCATGTTCTTGTGTAACATCCAAGGCCCATTTCTACGATATTTTGGTTGGACTAAGGAATTATTGCTGTACTTTTAGCCTACAAATGATCGGAATGCAACAACACCTAGCAGTGAGAGCAAAAGTCATCTTGTGGTATGCTGCGCCGAAGTGATTGAGGCCATTTGAGTTCAACAATCTTGTTGTTGTAAAATGGATTTCCACCAAGCCGGGACTATTTATCACATGGCGAGCAGGGCTCAGGTGTGTGATATAATGGTGGTAATGATGCTGAACAATTCCGCCGTCTCTTTCTAAATTGGAAAGTGAAGCCAAATCACCTACTTTTTTTCTTTTTCTTCATTTGCTTCACGCAGTGTTACTTCTTTACAACTTGGAAGATATAGACAGGATTTAATTGGACACAGGTTTTTGGCAGATTTATCTGATGCTGGTGGGTAGGCTGTGCTTTCTGTAGCACTCGTGGGATTCCGCCGCACCATTTATTTGGAAATTGTTTTGTGAGTCACATTATAGCAGTAAACCACACTTCCGTGCTTTATTTGACTCTTTTTGACAGCAGCGGAATTTTGCCAGTTGTTTTTCGCTGCATATTACATCTTTAAAAAGATGCAAAGAAAGAGTACAGAGGAGGGAAAGAGAGTGTAATTTCAAGGTGTTTCTTGTTCAGTTGACTTAACCGGTTTTGTCAGGAGATTAACTTTGTGCTGTTTGTCAGAAAAATTGAGGCTTTTCGTACATTTGCCAAAAATATCATGAAAGGAACACCGTTTGTCACATGCATTCAAAAACAGGTATATTCTGTACACCCACAGGCGTGTATTCAGGGAATCATCAAAGTTTGATCCAGTTTGGAGAAAGTAGTCTTCTTGTATTTAAATATACGCACACGAGGCGCAGAGCACAAGTCGAGATGAAAAATGAATGCTGGAGGATGTGAGGGGAGAAGGCCACTGAGACGATGCTGTTTGCCTTTCTGAGCTTCATCACCACCATCACCAAATATGTTTGCATTTTGCACGCACACGTGCAGTTTTTGGAAACGGTGACTGGGAAGAAGCACAGGATTCCATGTGTTACTCTTCTGCTATTTTCACTTACGTTTGGA
Organism: Festucalex cinctus; assembly: GCF_051991245.1. Classification (NCBI taxonomy): domain Eukaryota; kingdom Metazoa; phylum Chordata; class Actinopteri; order Syngnathiformes; family Syngnathidae; genus Festucalex; species Festucalex cinctus. The sequence continues at coordinate 43,670,326 of NC_135411.1, forward strand.
TTTGAAATATCAATATCATGATCCATACCTAAAAATCTGAGCTGTGATGTGCCGCGGGTACCAAATGAGATCACTCATACATGAAACATAAGACGTAGCCTCGCTGCAATTGAGACTTATTAATGCTCTGCTCCGTCGGCGTGGTGGTGTTAGTTTTAAACTACCCATCGCGAGAGAGGAAAATGGACAAATCCTCATCATTAAATAGAAAAGACTCTCATCTTTTCATTGTTGTAATTATTTCATGATGGTCAGGGACCACTTCAAAAGGAAGTACTGTCCTGGTATGTGCTAGGAGCAAGTGAGCACATAACTTCACATAACTAAATGATTCTATACTGCATTAAGAAAGTGTAGAGTTTCCCATTGTAGAGTTTTGTGCTTGCGGGATCCACTTGCATCCATAATTCGATTCTGTACTGATGACCATTGTGTTTGTCATTGTTGCGAGTGGGTTTGTTTCTCTTGATTTGTTCATTTGCAGCATACAATAGAGTCAAAACAGTGAAGCCTTTTATTTTAGTAAAATAAGACACAAAACAATTTTTTGAAGAATGTTATGTTCCGACGACTTTGTCATAACAAACCCAGCTCACATGGGTGCACAAAAACCAATAAAATGCTCTCATATGGATTCTGGACACACCGCCGTTAGAAAGACTTCAGTAAGTAATGTCTGTGCTACTACAGCGCTGTATTACACCATTACAGTTTAGACTGTGAAATATTCATTTATGCCCATCTACATTTTTACAGACAAGCGTATTTCGAGTTCAGGCAGCAGCAGTAATGCTATCACTGAAAGCCCACTTCACCTGTCTTGATAGCTTTTGTAAGCTTGAAAGAAATGTTTATCCCACCACATTTATAGAGTGGAACGCAAAAAGAGTGAGTAAACAAACTGAGACTAACTTTTATTTTATTTTTTATGTATTATTTACAGCATTAAAATAACCTGAAGTATGTGAGTTACAGATTCATTTGTGTATTAGTATTTTTCATTTGTCTGCCTGTGATCCTGTTTGTGATATTTCCTTCACCTGATCTCATCAGATCAGCTCCTCTCCATCTGTTTCATTGTGTCATTCGTGTCTGTGTATTTACTCTTGTTAGTGCCTTCGATCCCATTTCAAGATGCTTGTGGTTGCAGCCAGTCTTTGTACAAAATTGAGTAGCTTCATAGAATTGATAAGAGGGATGTTTTATATAGCTTTCTTCAAACCGATACCAGTATGTATCGGTAAATGTAAATTGTCATTGATTGTATGTTTCTTTTTATTTTACTTTTAACTTTCTTTTGTTACTTGTTTATGTTTGTGTTTATATATATGTTCAACAAACAAACAAACCAACCAAACAAAAAAAAAAATATGAGTACTCAACTCTTGATACTCATCGATACCAATACCAAGTACTGATGCCATGTGTAGTTTGGATACCCCCGCAAAAAAAATAAAAATAAAAAAAAATAATAAAATGACTTAATGGCAATTTTCTCTTCCTCTAATTTCTGCTTCCTGATAGTCAAATAGCCACAAGAGGGTGGCCAATACTGGCATCGACATTGACTGCTGTCACTAGACATAAGGCAGGGTAAGGTGGGCGATTCCAGATATCGGTACTCACCCATCCTTCATTACAAAAAGAAGAAGAAGAAAAAAAAAAAAAAAGCTCGTCTGATTAATTTGCTTCTATTTTGCCTTTTACGCCCAAGCTTTGACTGATTATGCACCATATCATTGATGTTGGGCAGAATCTCACGTCTTAAAAACCATCACGGATTGAGCCATAACTTTTCAATCATCAAAGAAATCAGACCATTTTCAACACTACTAAAATAAATAGTATAGCCACATCAGAACTGACTAATACTATATCTTTATTATGAATTAAAAAAAATTAAATAAATAAATAAATAACATTGACCAGGCTGTTTCTGCCCGACAGTGACGATACGAGATTAAATAAATACTAGGGATGTACTGATACCGGCAATATTGTGAAATTGCGATATTAAAACTGCCACAATATATCCTTGTCGTCATGTCACAATATTAAAAGCAGCACATCTGTTAAAAAAATAAAAAATAAAAAAAATCATGTTGATTTCCATTTGTGCAGTTCTAGCACCCTCTGGTGGCTTGTTTTTTAGTGCAGTTTTGGCCCTTATATGTTTAAAATCCATGCTAATGGTCAGATGAAGGAGAACATAATATGCTCGTGAACTGAGTCAATATGTGGCGGAACCCAATGTGTGCGTGCATTAGCAAGTAAGTGCCTCAATATTAAGTTTTATTAGAGATTGTAGGTGGTTTATATGCATTGCTGTTATGTACAAAAGCACAAGCAAGTGTGTGTTTTTGTTTTTGTTTTTTTTAGTATGAGCTCTATTTTTTACAATATTGTGACCTTTTTTGTATTGCCAACCTCCCCACAATATCGCGATATATCGTATCCGGACCTTCATATCGTGATATCATATCGTGATGTTTGGATATGCATTCGGTTTGATTTTAAATCAAGCATTAGCTCCTTTAGAGCAATGCGGGAGTCCCCCAAAGCAGAGACAATGGGAATATTTCATGCACTAACACGCACAGAGTATTGACAATATCGTATTGTGACCTTCATATCGTGATATTGTATTGTGATGTTTGGATATTGTGAAATCCCTAATAAATACCAAACCAAATATTATGTATCGTATTTGATATAGAACGGATTGGATTCCATGATCTACTATAATATTATACTATAACACTATATTTTTGCAAAATATATGTGCAAAATAATATTACAGGTGAATGTGGATTATTATTTATGAAAATCAGAGTTTGATGGACCAATCAAGTCTCATTTTAGCACACGAGATGTTGTGGTCTTGGAAGTGACTCTTTTCAGAGTAAGGATTTGGAGCAGCACTGTTCACTGAGGCAAGTGAGCCCAGTTCTGATAGAGCAGCTATTGCAGCTTCAATGTCATCACACCACTCAAAATAAGGTTTTAAGGCTCATGAATATATTTAACATAACATGGAGCTTGGTGGGATGCTAAAAACAGAGAATGACTGGGCGGGCACCTCTCCCATTTATGGGACAATATACGGCAAAGCAAAGATGTGGGGGAGGTCCTGGCAGCTGAGGATACCGAGGGTGACGGATTGCAGGATTACACCCAATGAGAGAGGGATGTGTTTTGGTTTGTTTTTTCTGGGAGGTTGATATGTCAACACACTCAGATAGTAAAGAGCTGCGCAGGATGTAAGAAACCCACACTGCTTTTTGATGCTGTATTCAATAATCTCCTTTTTTTGTCTTAGTTATGTTTCATGCAGGCTCTAAAGCAACTGTATGCATTCAGTTTCATTTTAAATCAAGCATTGGCTCCTTTAGAGCAATGCGGGGGAGGTCCCTCATAGCAGAGACAATGGCAATATTCCATGCACTAACACGCACAAATACACAGTATTGACTGTCTTATTTTTTGGGGTTTGTTGGCATAACAACCAGCGCAGACAGTGTTCTGACAAGCCGGCATTGTTTGGATCTTGAGCTTCTCGTTGCCTGTCTTTGGGGGTTGTTAGTGTCCAACACAGCACATGTTGCAAAAAGAGAAGCGTCAACTTGTCAGGGGTTCATTTTAATTAGTCACTGCAAAATCCTTGGATGGTTTATGCCCACAAAGAGATCTTGTGTGTGTGTGGGTGGGTGTGTGCGTGTACATTTCATATTAATTGTTTGAAAGCTTTGTAATCCACAAATACTTAACGTAGCTATTGAAATGAATAGTCGGGGCATGTGTATTTCACTGTTAGATATTTTAACCACATTTCCATGCTGCAAAGCAGTGATTGCAATCGTGTTTTCAGTTCACAGCTTTTGTATTAAAACTTCAAATGACTAATAACGAATGGGCTCATATTCATTTTCCAGGCTAATCTTAAATGGTAGACAAATGAAAAATAAATCATAGAATCTACAAACTGGCACTCGATTCTGTTACTCTTTCTTTGTGACAATTTCTGCCTCTGATTAGGGCTGTCACTGTTAATTATTTTTAGCATTGATTATTCTATTGATGTATCAAACAGATTTATTTTGCATGAAAATGAATAATCGTGTAATTTCTTCTGATTGTTGTTTTGTATTGTTAAATGATTGAACATAACAAATTAAATAATTCAACAATATAACAACTTCAGCAACTTCTTGGGTATTGATTATTGCGAAAGGGCTGCTAGTTTGTTCACACTTCTGAGACACAACATAAAATGTACAGGTTATCCTATAGCTACAAATAATGACTAATTGTATTAAATTAAACCAGGTGTCACCAACCTTTCTGAAATGGAGAGCTACCACTTGGGTACTGATTAATGTGAAGGGCTGCCAGTTTGATACACACTTTTGAAATAACAAATTTGCTCAAATTTACTTTTGTGATATGTTATTATTAATAATGATATTCATATAGAGTGAACAATGAGAACTACATAGTAACATCTGCAAGTGTTTACATTTTGATAAGATCACTTTTACAACATTTAAACTGACTTTATGATTCACTTACTGTTTTGGTCTGTAGGGATGTAACGATATCCAAATATCACAATACGATATCACGATATGAAGCTCACAATACGATAATTATTACGATATTGTGGGGAGGTTGGTGATATTGTACATAACAGAAATACATATAAACAACTTCCAATCTCTAATAACACTTAATATTGAGGCACTTACTCAACTAATGCAAGCACACATTGAGTTTCTCTACAAATTGACTCGCTTCACAAGCATATTGCAATCCCCTTCATCTGACAATTAGTGATTTTAAACATAAAAGGGCCAAAACATCCCTAATGAAAATTAAACTGCACTAAAAAAAAACTAGCCACCGGACGGTGCTAGAACTGCACAAATGGAAATCAACCTGACTCTTTTACAGAGGTGTGGCTTTTAAATATCGTGAACATGACGATGACGATGATATTGTGGCAGTTTTAAAATCATGATATTGCTATTATCGTTACATCCCTATTGGTCTGTAGTATATCAGAAAACAGGAAACTGTTGAGAAATATACAACTCAATTCTAAAACTATAGAAATTGGAGAGTATTTACTGCTGACTGTTGGAAATCAAGGACTTAGAAAAGTATGTTGAATAATGGCCAAAACAACATCCATCCATCCATTTTCTTGACCGCTTATTCCTCACAAGGGTCGCGGGGGCTGCTGGCGCCTATCTCAGCTGTCTCTGGGCAGTAGGCGGGGGACACCCTGGACTGGTTGCCAACCAATCGCAGGGCACACAGAGACGAACAACCATCCACACTCACACGCACACGCACACCTAGGGACAATTCGGAGCGCCCAATTAACCTGCCATGCATGTCTTTGGAATGTGGGAGGAGACCGGAGTACCCGGAGAAGACCCACGCGGGCACGGGGAGAACATGCAAACTCCACCCAGGAAGGTCCGAGCCTGGACTCGAACCGGAGACCTCAGAACTGGGAAGCGGACGTGCTAACCACTCGACTACCGTGCCGCCGGCCAAAACAACAATCAATTATTAATATAGGTATTGATGAATCAGATGATCGATCAGGAGTTGATTCATTAATTTTGATGCCTTTGATTTGCTTTCATATGAAAAGAGTGTAGTGGTCACTATTCAATCAAAGGGAACCATTCACGCATTCATACCTTTGAATCTGACACGATAATTGACCAGAAGTGCTCACTAGAAGATCATGTTTGTGAGGATTTCTCTGTTGTCATTTTTTTTTGAAAGCATTACCATTTCATAGGTGAGAAGAGTTGTTGAACTTTTTGGCTCCAGCGAGTTTTCTATAAGTGGGTGACATGATTGGCAAAGGAGTGTTTTGCTGTGAAGTCTCCCTCGATTCATCTGTGTGCTTCCAGCTGCAAGTCTGATTGGCTGGACAGCGCCGTTCCCCATTGCTAAAGTGTCAACATGATCCTCTGGAGAATCAATTAGAACACAGACAGAGCCTATCAAATGTCACCACAACGTGCGTGTGTATATTTGCGTGTGCGTGTGTGTGGGGAACAGCTGCACAGACGAGAAAGCCTCTCAGTTAATGAGGTGCTCATTAATGAGGCGACACTCAGAGATGTCTTTTATTTTTGTATCATTTTCACACCCTATCAAGGTTTATCCTCTCCAGAACTTTTTTTTTTTTTTTAATTAATGTAGAGTTTGACAGTTTGGGGATGTGAAAAACACGATGTCCTATTCATCTGCAGGAACATGTTAGCGTCTAACTCACATGGCACAATTGCAGCTGCTGAGGTGAAACCTTCTCCAGCAAATTAGTTTAATGATGCATTTTTCCAGGTGCAACCACAGGTGAGAGAGGGATTACATTGTATTTATTGATGTTTTGAACCATACTGTAGGTCTACGTTGTGTGTTCATGAATCTGACCAATTACGGTGCATCCTATTCTCTTGCACATCTGTTAGAAAATGTTGCTATTATAATGTCAGATGTGCCTAGCCGGAGAAATGTGGAAGATACGGGAGATGGAGGGATGGAGAGTTTTCTCAGTGGTTTAATTTGTTGTGTTGTTGCACACATTGTAACATTTACCATATTTTGAATGTGGTTTCTCTAAACTGTGTGTAATGCTATTTCTCTGGTGGGAGGATGTGTCTGAGTATTAAATGATCGTAAGATTATTTAGCATTTCATCTCAGCGGTAAAGCACTTTCTGCCAGGCATAACATTCAACCCTCAGGGGGGCTGTACTTGAAATTTTACATACATTATAATACAGTTCAAATCGAAACAATAACAATAATCGACAAGACATAGCAAGGAGTAAGAGTTCATTGTAATGAGCAACATGTTTCACTTTCACTTTCATAAATACTACACAAAATATGACTTTATAGGTTAAATACATTCTTTTTTAATTCATGTTTTTGAATCAAAGAATTTAAACAATAGCTGCAGAATGTTTGTATACATGACTTTTGGCTTGCAGCTATTTTTATATTCATTATGTTCGGAAAACATGGGATCTGTTTGAATAATTTGATGAAGTGTTTGTTTACAGTACGTACTTGAACGTTTATAACTGATTTAATGAGTATTTTACACAATACTTTCGTCTCCCTTAAAAAAAAAGCACAAAAAAAAAATCAGTTGTGAAGCAGATACTTAGTTAAAAATCACAAGTACACAAATCACTAATCCTTGTGAAGTCTCTTTGAGTCTTGTGGTTCTATTCATTGGTGTTTTATTTTTAATTTTTTTATGTACTACTTTAAACTTGACTGATGGTCATTGGTCTGTGAATTGGTTTCAAGCCCTTCTAGAGACGAACTACGAGGGGGAGCTGGTCTCATCTTTGGTCCCTTACTTGGACGAGTGATTTGCGATTATATGTATCAATCTTATCAAACTTTTGTCCAAAGTTTATATTAGTGAGAGTTGTACATTCAGATGGCTTGTAGACACAGTGTACTTGTCACTAGCAATGCTGTCAAATTGTCATTACCGATCATTGTGGACTGTCTGATTTGACACAAAGATATTTCATTCTAACCTGATAGTCCTCCAAGTCATTGGAAGCATAAACCCTTTGGTTTAGTGGAAGTATCCATTGGTGGTAGCTTTGTCCTAACTAACTAGTAGACTGAATGATTTAAAAAGGGGAAAAAAAGCCTTTCTGTTGAGGTAATCTTTTTTTTTTTTTTTTTTCAACATCTATGCAGTTTTGCAGGTAAAAGGCTTGGAAGAACGTCTTGGATTTGAATTTTATGCCATATGATGATGGCTCCTTATTCATGTACATGCCCATTTTGTGGTTTTTATTTTCCCAGTCAACGAGGGGAAAATGACTGATGCAGCAAGGCATAGTGTCTAAAACGTTGCATCAGCTGCCAATCTCAGAAGTGTTGAGGAGTAAACTGCTTGGAGAAACTCCAAAGCATTTCAGAAACACAATTGTGCTGTGCTTGGCACACTTGGTGGAGGATGGCTTCATCAAGTCAACCATCTTTCACCCACACTCCGAGTCTTTATGGACAGGCTCATACGCAGTACCCCAGAATCTCACTCACCTTAGGGCCGCACTTCAAGAAGAGTTTGATGCCATACCTCAGCAGACATTGTGGCGACTTGTGAACTGCATCAGAAAGACGTGTGGACTCGAGTCATGTGACATGGACTCGAGTCTGACTTGAATCATGAATGTGACGACTTTAAACTCAACTTGACAAAATGCTAAGACTTGCAACTCGGCTTGGACTTTAACAACAATGACTTGTGACTTCACTTGGACGAGCCTTTTGACTTGAAAAGACTTGCTTCTCCCACCATCCATCCATTTACTACCGCTTATCCGAAGTCGGGTCATGGGGGCAGCAGCTTTAAGGGGGAAACGACCCACAGCTCGTGACCAAAGGTGAGGGTTGGAACGTAGATTGACCGGTAAATCGAGAGCTTCGCCTTTCGGCTTAGCTCTTTCTTCACCACGACGGACCGATACAGAGTCCGCATCACTGCAGACACTGCACCGATCCGCCTGTCGATCTCCCGCTCCATCCTACCCTCACTCGTGAGCAAGACACCAAGATACTTGAACTCCTCCACTTGGGGCAGGATCTCATCCCCGACCCGGAGAGGACACGCCACCCTTTTCCGGCTGAGGGCCATGGACTATGGTCTTGGTCTTCCACCAAAACAAAAAAATTAAAATGTATGTTAACGATTCAGTTCCGTTTCGGTGTGTGTGTGCGTGTACTTGTGCAAGCACGTTTGTAGTCACAATATATGACAGATGATAAAATAAGATATGTTTGGGGAGACAAAGAAACACTACTCTTTTTATAATTAAAGAAAAAAACATTAATGCAGTTTTAGATGGCTTTATTGACATCAGGTCTCAATGTAACGACACACTTCATTTACACGCTTGAGGGAAGCCAACAAGACAAACTACTTACGTTCAGGCCGTCAAAACCAAAATTCCCAACCAGAACTCCCCATCGTTCCAACGTTCCGTGGATGAATTATGTACCCCTCACTACGGATAAGTCACATGTCCGTTTTGCGTATTTTCACAAAATTCGCCAAAAAAATTTGAAACATTTGAATGGAAACCTGACTAATGTTGTCGCACTGTATTTCCTTCATTTACCACCTGTTTATTAAAGCAGTAAATCACTTTAACACTTTAATTTGTTTCAGTTCATTTCTTAGATCTCTTACATGTTATGGAAAGGTTTGTTTGTATTGTTTATGGTGAGTATAGACGAGGGAAAGCCCAACTAGTGTCCATTGTTACATTTCTTCTCTTGAGAGGTGCAGAATTCCAGTACTTCTTTAGCAGGGAAAACATGACTCAGGCTAGACAGCTGATGCTGATTGTTTTTTTTTTTACAATGAAATACATTTTGCACCACTAATAGCATTTGAATTGCTGTTTTATTTAATGGGCAAGTGTCTGTCATGCCATGGCTAATTCACTTTCTTTAGGAGTCGCTCTGTAAATGTCCTTGTGTAAACTCAGGCTGCTGAGCCTAAAGTGAAAACTGTGATTGGCTATGCACCTCCCATGTGTGTAAGTGTAAAGCAGAACATTGAGTGGTGATGAGCAAAAGCGATTTCACTCAAGCTGCCAGAAAGTACACAATGGATTTTTTGTGCTTCATTCTGTTTGTTCCTCTGCCAAGTGATGGCTAAAGTGGAATCCTTATCAGAGGTCCTGGCTCAGGCCTGGTACACACATAAAGATTTTTCGAAACTTCAACTTGTTTTTCTTTTCTTTTTTTAATCTGTGGCAGACCCCACACATAAATATAGTAAATAAGGCATATTTTTGGTCAGATTGTGGATGTGTGTGGTCCGCTGTTATCTTTTTACATAGAGCACCACACATATTAAGGTTCTACCTCACCATCGATCTTGCAATAAAGTCCACCGAGGCAGAAAGCTCATGTAATCACACATGATCTCGCAAAAACAAACCAAAGCCAGAGGCGGGAGCGTTGTAAGATGGCGATGTCGGCAAGAAAATACTTGCTTTGGAAAATAATTCTTGTCGTCTGGGGAACCCAGTTTTATTCAAAAAGAACAAAAAAACATTGAGTAACACGAGGCATGGGCCGATTAGAGGTTCTGATGGCATGTCTGTGATGAGCAAAAATATTGCAGTATCATGGTATTACAATTGCAGCTTTAACATGTCAATTTTTACAAATATTTGGATAAATAAAATGAGCATTTTATTTTCCCATTGAACACAATATATTTTATTTTTAAATAAAATACATATTTGGTACATTAAGAAACATGTATCACGTTACGTTTGAATAAATGCATAAATTTCACTGGTGAGCTATTTTTAGAACAGACCCATGGGCTACTAATATTGTCAATGGGGCTCACTAGCACCAGACTGACCAACTGTATAGATTTTTGAAAAAAAAAAAAGATGAGGAATTTACCAAATTGTGATTTTTCGGCCCAACACAAGCGATTTGTTTTAAGATAGAGTCTGCATGCATTTCTGTTACAAGGTGCATTTCCATTACCCTCAGTTTTGCGCAAAAGGCATGTTTCGCAAAAGTAAGCTGGCAATGGAAACACCGGATTTGCGAAAAAAAAAACTCTCAAATATTGCAAAAATGTTTTTGCGCTCTCATGAGGTGGTTTTTGAGACGTATCGAAAAAGAAGTATTTCGCAAAAGTGTAATGGAAACACTTTTTGCGCATTAGTAGTCATGTGACACCCACCCGGTCACGGCGGAAAGGAATGTAACACGTTGTTTATGTGTATTTTTTATTAAACTTGCAATTACTATTTGTTTTGAGAATTATTAATTTCGGGTTTGTATTTTCGTTTTACATGCTGAAGTGATTTGTATCGGCTACTGCACGTCATGAGCATAAAAGAGAGAGAGGTGTAATCGAGCGAGCCTCCTTCGAAAAGTTGGAGAGGAGAGCTTGAAATCCTGTCCTGCCATGTCTGGTTAATTTAGCTGAAAACATCAGAAACTTTTAACAATTTGTAACCCGCCTTTTACCCAGCTTCTGCATGGGAACAACAACATTTTAGGATTACAGGAAGTAGGAAGTACGCGGCCACTGTCAGAACTGCTTGCCGACTGCCGGGGGATGCATGTAATCACTGCTACAGTCAGGTTTCAGACTTTAGCTTGTTCTGGTCTTGAGGCACACAGGAACTTTGTTGCTACTTATTAACTCTAGAAAGGCAAAGTAATGAACTCTAATTTAACAACACCAACACTAAATGCCCGAAACCGCCCAATGAGGGGTGAGTGTTTTTAAAGTAATATAACTACACCGGGCGTCCGTCTACCGTAAACATCATGAGCACCTCCTACAGAACAGCGAGGTCTCGCGAGACGGGACATTCCGAGAATTGCGCCTCAGAAGCGAAACTCTCTTCAATGGAAACACCGACAATTCTAAATTGTACTTTATCGAAATAGTACAATATCGTGTTTAGAAACTGTAGGTGCGTTTCCATTACCCTTTTTCGCAAAAATAATAACATTCCAAACTGACACTCCTCCTACAGCACCTCCGACAGCATCAACTCAGTCCAGCACCAGTAACTTGGTGTAGCAGGTCGCTCAGTTAGCAGGCCAACATTCTGTGTTTGGCACTTACCTGTCCAACAGCAAACTCCGTGTTGCTCTTTAGCCCTTCAGTGCTCAGACGCTTCGACAGGCTGTTGCATCAAGTTAGGCTGTGTTTCTTAAAAACTTACCAAACTTATCAAATATTTGACAATTATATGGCATAGTTAAAAGTTATTTGAATGTGAATAAAGGACTTCAGTTTATTTAATTCATTTAGTATGCCTCGACAAACAGGCGCTGAGCGCGTGCGCAGTATTACTTTCAGCTCGTTAGCTTGTATCCATCCAGCGTTAATTTTTGAGGGAAATAAGTCACTCTGCTTTTTAAGTATAATGGAGTTTGCACCATCTATTTTTTTATGTAATCTCTTTCGTCCGTGTTCCCTCTTTTGTGTGTGCAACTGCTGAGATGGGAAAAAAAATAAGAGTCTCTGGCCTCTCATTAACTTCAGAGAAGTGGCTTGTTTAGTCATCTCTGCAAGTAGCCAATCATATTGCAGTGGGACGTGCCCTGCTGAGAAGTCCCCTCAAAAAAAGAAAAGAAGAGCTCATTACCGGTGACAGACAGTTTTAATGGTTTTTGAAATCTTAACTTTTTAAAACCACAGTCAACGATCAAACCGGTAATCAGCCCATGCCTAGGTCGACATACTTTTTTTTTTTTTTTTTAATTTACCACCGCTTCCTTCGATTGTCTACATTCAATTCACGTCACAATTCACCGAGTCAAATGACTTGAGAGTTGTCGTCTTTACCCACACACATGATGGGTTTTGGTCATAAATATTGAAAAGATTTCATATTTATGATTGTTGGCTCCGACCTGTTTCAGACTCTATCATCGGGACAAATACACTCTTAACACACTTGAGACATGAGGATAATCTTATTGGACAATCGAATAAGATAGTCAGGCATTTGACGTCCATGTTCGGGAAGGGGTAAAATCAAAACAAAGCAGCCTGACTGTCTTTGTGTATCCAGCCTTAGTTAGAGACTGGTCTGTTGCACTTCAGTCTGGACTTGTGAATTTGTGCTGGACTTAATGTTGAGGTTTTGACGTTTCTTTCTTGTTTACAACTGCATTTGAATTTGAATTTGACTGTAGTTGGTTGGGGGAAAATAAGTCCATTGGCAGGTGAGTGTGAAGTTCCAAGGCAGCCAGCCCTGCTGAGCTTTAGTTGAAGGACAACCTGAAATACAGTAGCTCTCCCAATGTTCGAGGTGGTTCAGCGCGTTTTGGTGCGTAGTGGCAAACTTGAGGTGTGATGAGAAAAGTTTTGTTTTCCTGATAAACATTTCAATTTGCTGCAGACCATGTTGTTGTCCCCGTTTTACCATTTTTCTCATGTCCGACAGGCCAGCGACTTGCAGTTAATGATTAAACCTTACCTACAATTCATTCAGTTAGGATCAACAGAGCAGAAATTTTACTTGAAGTTTACACAAGTGTCATCCAACCTTTCTGGGATTTTAAGACAGCCAATTGTCATATTGCACGTTGGCATTGCAAATGTAAAGGATAATTGATTGCTTAGAATTCATTTGAACAGAATGTTTACTGATAAAGGCTACTTTTATCAATATCCTGCAAGCATGAAGGTCTCAGAGAAAGTGTGTGTGTGTTTAGTCCGCGCCTTATTGTAACGTCAAAGAGTGCCAACAACTCGTTTTCTCAGGTTGGGAGGGGCTGGTGCTTGGAGAGAGAAGAATGACCTAGAATTTCTCATAGAGGGGCGAATGGAGGAAGACACTACTTTGGTGATGTTTTTGGAGAGGAATTAGCATTTTAATACGTCTTAAAAGCACCAAAAAGTTGATTTTTCTGGTTACTGTCCCTTTAATAAAAAATTTTCAGGACTGAAAGAGGACAGAAAATGGAAACTGTTGTATGGAAAAAATATTTGTATTTCCAAGTTGCAACAGCTTTATTTTCTGAAACAATTTTTTTTTTTGGACTATCCTAAAATATATATCAATTGATGTTTTGTATTCGGTTTCTTTCTAATCGGAATACAAAGCTCCAATAGACTAGTCCATTGATGAGAATGGAGCTGATAGATTTGATGTGTTTCTAAGTGTGGGAATTATTATTTTTTAATATGAATATGAAAATAAATAAAGAAAGAAATGATTAAGTCAGTAAATTAACCTCATTGTTTTCATATTTCAATATTTTTTTTGCTCATTGAGTGTGTTGAAATAGCTGGACGAGATTGTGGGAAATGTAAACAAAGAGGACGCTTTAGTTAGAAATAATAACATTCGTTTGAATGTCAATTTATTTTTTCCCATCCATCTCATTTCTAAAAGTCTGACTGAATGTACAGATACGAGCAATGTATAATAAATAGCAATGTCTTCTCAATAAAGATTTGACAGAAATCAATCATTTGACCAATCACAGACCGGGGTTACTTCTAATGGATGTTTATGGCAGTCAAGCAATAGCTTCCTCTGTTAACTATTCCATGAACTGCGTGATGGATGGTACAGTGAATGCGTTGTGAACACTTTGAAGTGATGGAGATGGCAGCTTCCTCGACAGCTCTGGCCCCTCTGTTTTCCGCGCCATCTCTCCCAGCTGGCATCACTGCTGTAAAAAGGGACCCATGTGCTGCCACTCTTGCCGCAAGACATCCCAAATCCTATCTTATTGTCTGTCACGTTTGCAGCTGAATTATGGTCACGGAGGAAAAAAAATGGGATTACTAAAGTTGTTGTCACAGGCACTACACAGAAAACAAGCAAATAAGAAATGTGCTTGCTTTCTGACAAGAATGTTCATTGCAACATATGGCAGGCACTTGGGATCGTTTGTAATTGTGGCACTGAACTGAGTGACATTTTGACAGTTTATTTGTATTTGAAGTATCACAGAAGAAAGCCTATCATCTCAAGCATCATTGCAGTGTTTTTTAAAGTGTGGGCTGTGGGAGGGAGAGAAATGGTTTTATAAATGCAAATATTGGTTTCAGTTGCTTGGTTGATAATAAAAGCCACACATAGCTACAAATAAAACTCATTAAATTAGAAAGATTTTTGTGATAAAGAAGCAGACCAGAGATACTTATGAACAGAATCATGTTGAATACCAAATGATGCATTGCATATGTTGTTGACAGAGTCAGAGGCCCACATTAAACAAGGTTTCAGCAGAGCTGAATGTAGTACTTATTTTTTTATTTATTTTTAATATTAAAGCTTTGAAAGACAACGTTTTTGAGAAGGGAGCTCAAAACTCGGGAATTTTCTTCACAAGGAGGTAGGGCGGAATTGGTGCAGTCCACTTTAATTTGAAGTGCAGTATCTGTTATTATGTATGTACTTGCATTCTCACAAGCTTTTTTCTTGTTTTTTTGTTTTTGTTTTTTTGTTTTTTAACCAAGCAGACATTACATATAGCATATATACATATAGCATACACTTTGTGTAGACATTTACAGGCCATCCAAAAATCCCTGCACATAAGCGGAAAGACATCAGTATGTAAAAGATATCGCCACATGGGCTCAAGAACACTTCGAAAAACAATTGTCAGTTAACATATTTCATTGCTGCATTTATAAATGCAGGTTAAAACGTGTGTTGTGGTCTGACAAGTCAAAAATTTAAATGCACCTAGTAAAACATGTACCTTTTCTCATCCAGGCCAAAGAGTAAAACGACTGTCTGGATTGCCAATTTGTGTATTTTTATTTACTTGCAATTGGCTAATATTTGTTTTGAGAATTATTAATGTCGTTATTGTATTTTAGTTTTACGTGCTGAAGTGTTTTGTATACTGCGCGTCATGAGTGCAAAACAGAAAGAGGCGTAACCGAGCGAGCCTCGTTGGAGAAGGAGTTGAATAAAAGGAGAGGAGCTTGAAATCCTGTCCTGCCATGTCTGGCATGTCCCAGTCTCCGGAAACAACAACAACCTTTTAGGGTTACAGGAAGTAGGGGCCACTTGCTTTTTGTGTCGGAACTGCCTCCCGAGGGGAAAACAAGTCTTTTTAAGCACAAAGCGATTTCGCTATAGAACCAATATACCGCCGTTCAATGCACGTTCCATATCGTTGCATGAGAAATGGCCGTTACCACTGGCAACAAGCGAGACACGGCGTACGTCGTTATTGAAATCCGTTCTATCATTCTGAACCATAACAAGAGTTATAAGTGCATGCACACGCACACAACACCAAATGCCCGAACCCGCCCGATGAGGGGTGTGTTTTTAAAGTAATATAAACAACAGCGGGTGTCCGTCTTCCGAAAACATCATGAGCACCTCCTACAGAACAGCGAGGTCACGCAAGACGTGACATTACGAGAATTGTGCCTTAGAAGCGAAACGCTCTTCAATGGAAACACTAACAAATCAAAATTGTACTTTATCCAAATAGTACAATATCGCTTTTATTTTTGCCAGAAAGCATCATGAAAGCGCAGCTATAGGCTTTGGAGCAAAACGTGCTTCCAACCAAGCAATATGTTTTTTCAGGGATGTCCCTCCTTAGTAAGCTACAAAATGTGTTCCAACAGCATGGCTTCACACTTAATGAGTGTGAGGACTAGGATAGCATGCCAGCAGTCCAGACCAGGTTCCCAAAGAAATTTTGTGGCATATTATGACATGTAAAATATGACAATTGAGACCCTGGATTGTTGAGTAACTGTAGCAAGAATCGGAAAAAAATTCCACTTAACAATGCTTCAACATTTTTTGTCCTCGGTTAAGTACCTAACTGCTTATTGAGAGTGTTGTTAAAAGGAAAGGTGATTTAATACAGTGGTAATTCGGTCCGTCCCAGGTTTTTGGGAACGTGTTAAAGGCATCAAATTCAAAATGAGTGAATATTTTACCAGTTTGAATGTTAAATATCTTGTCTCTGTGGTGTATCAAATTGAATGCAGTTTGAAAATAATTTGCAAATCATTGTATTCTATTTTTATTTACATCTTACACAACGTCCCAACTTTATTGGATATTTGTAGTAACTAATTGAGGACTGAACTACTGTCAGTAATGTCAGGATGAAACTGCTGAATTTATAAAGGAACGTCAGTTGGTCGGATAGAGTGTGGCACATTTATTTAGTATATAAACAATTACAGTATTTCACACACTTTTCTAACTATACACTTTCCCCCGCCAACCCGACAATGTCCGCTAGAGATGAAATAGAATTTCATGAATCATCCGTACTGATTTTTGTTTTCTCTCCTTGTCTCTGTTGCAGATGAATTCAAAGCCTTCCTGAAACGCTTGCCCACTGACCAATTCTTGAATGTTTCTATGATTGCCAAGTACTGGTCATCTGACTTATCTCTCCAGAAGCGCTATGCTCATCTGGAGTCCAGCACGGCCTTGGTCCTGGGCAAAGCTCAGAAGATTATCAGGAAATTATTCACCCTCAGTAAACGATGTCCCAAACAACCTCGGATCAGTCTCCCCCGAGAAAGGTATGCAATGACCTTAGAAATTGTCATTTGAGAAGTGAATGTTGAATTGAGTTAAACAGTATGCAATTTCGGCATTTTAGTGGATGAAAGTTACAGCTTCGGGTCCTCTGGCAGCTGGCCAGCTTGGGAACACTGACAAAAACATGAGCTTTTTGTCGAGAAGCAGCTGCAGTTGTGATTTTGGAATTGTTTCAATCTAGATTTTATGCCTGAAAATACTACTACTACTACTACTACTACTGATGGCAATAATAATCACCATCATGATACTACTACTACTACACTATTATTACTCCTGCTGCTTAATATTAATTAATTAATAATTAATGATGCAAAGGTTGTTACGTTCCCTCATGGAATTTGCATGTTCTCGATGTGCTTGCGAGGGTTTGGATGAAGAACTCTGTTATGGCTAGCTACATTAGCATGTTCATTAGCTTTGGCTGTAGTTGCGACGGGGTGTTTTACATTTATGTGTTAGGCTAAACATGAGCTGCTTATGGGGTTAGCAAACTCCCTACAAAGAAGGCATGTGGTTGTAATTGATTTCAATTACTATTTATTGTTTTTGATCAGGTCATGTTCAATAAAACATACATGATACATGATTAATGTAACTGTATTGGATTCAATTAGAAATGTAAATATTCATATTTTTACTAATGCACCAAGTAAGAGAAAAAAAATTTCTACTATTTTTCAGCATTGGTACTTCTGGAAATGTCTTCCATATAAAAGTAAAATTGGCACTGCATGAAATCCTTAACTGAATCGAAAATCAATGTGAATTGAATCGGGCCCTTCTGACTTGAATCGAATCGATTTTGGAAATTTGAATTGATACCCAGACTGTCTGCACAGAAAAAAAAGTAGCCTCATAAAGTAAGTCATTGACATAAGATTGTTTTTCAGCAAACAAAATCTCCATTTTGAGTTATTTGCATTAAAGACAAGATGTAAAAAGGCAGTCACAAACAGTGCTAAAGTCAATTTGTTTTGTTAATGTTTTATATGATGTGTCTGCATTTCACCCATACACAGTCTTGTTCATGCATTATTATTATTATTATTATTATTATTATTATTATTATTATTATTATTTTATTTTTATTTTTTTGTAGATTCAAGCGCATTTCTTTATTTGTGTATGTTAATGTAGTAGACAAATATAGTAAAAAAAAAAAAAGAAGAAGCAAACATTTATAATAAGTTATTGTCTGTCAATATATTTTATATGTTGTTTGTTTTATTTAAAAGAAAAATTCAAATTATTACAAGTCTAAGGTCCATTTTTGTTAATTTTCACTGTAAACTGTAGGAAGCTGGTTTACTCCAGATCGTGCATAATGTCAATGTGTATGTTGAGGAGCTGTTATATCAAAAAGAGTATACCTTCCCAAGAAATTAGGGTTGGGATATGTTCACATTTTAATTCCTTTTATGTTTTGCTTAACTTTTATTAGATTCGGTTTACTCACTGACTTCCCATGCAATTTTTGGAGTGGGAAGAACCCCCAAACCACGACACGCTACCTTTCACATAACCCCCCCCCCCCCCCCCACACACACACACACACCTCCCCCCCACCCCCATCTTTGGAGCACGCAATCATCCCTAAACCTCTTCATAGCACCCCTAAACCTCAGATCCTAGAATCGCCTCTATTGTTAGCCATGACCCAAAAAAAAACCATGCGCAAGAAACTCCATCCATAAAATTGATAAAATCAGTTTACATAAATTTAGAGATTAAAAAATAAAACATTAGGCTTTGATAGTGGCGGCTGCTGGTCAATCACGAAAGGGAGCTTTTTTTTTTTCCCCCAAGGCCAAAGAATTAAATGTTATTGACTCCAATTTTCTCTTTGTAAGAAAGACAATGAAATGGCTTCACCAAAATCTGGTCGACAATATTCACCTGCCCGATGTGCAGTTTGCTAGCAGGTGGAACTGAGAACGTACTTTGTGAACCTGAACTTCCCTTACAGTCTTAAGCCTGGTACACACATAAAGACAATCGGGCAAGGACAGCAAACGCCCGACAATCTTATGTCTTATAAAATTGTCATAAGATTATCTTTATGTTTGAGCTGTGTTAAGAATGGATTTGGCCCGATAATTGGGTCCAAAACCAGTCGGGCCCGGCAATCTTAGATAATGAACGTTCAATATTTACGATTAAATTCGGAGGTTTTCCCGAGCCAGTTGACGCCGCAGACTGTGACGTGAATGGAATGTACCCAAAGAAAGAAGCTCTCTGACATGACAAACGAGCACCCATACATTAAACAAATTAATATCACCTACCTGAAGTTTATCCATCCATTATATGAATACCAAGTGGTTACAAGGACCAGCCACCGGTGCCATGAAATGTGTGATAAGTAGATCAGTAAAATGTGTGTTCCTGTGTAGGCTGGAAGTTAGCGTTTTTACCCCACAAGCGCGTGGTCACGGGTTCGAGCCCCGCTTTCTCTGTGTTTTTTAGCCCAATGTCGTTTTTGCATAATTGTGGGCCTGCCCAGGCGCCAGAAATCATTTCCAACGCAATTATTTCCTTGCAAACATAAACATTTATACTGCTGCCGTCTCCTGTGACCTTCGGAAACATTCGGCAAACATCGGCGCATACTCCGAAGTGCCTTGTCTTCATGTTTGTGAAGTCACTATCAACAAGAAAGTAAAGAGAACTGTGGCTTTATGCTTTTTTTTAAATGTTTTTATTTAAATATCCCCCTGGCTTCTTTGTTTTTGTATTAGTAAGGTGTTTGTGTAGTGTTCACAATTTGTTTGTGTATTCTGTTTAGAATTGTTCAATAAAGTTATATATATATATATATATATGTGTGTGTGTGTGTATATATATATATATATATATGTGTGTGTGTGTGTGTATATATATATGTATATATATATATATATATATATATATATATATATATATATATATATATATATATATATACAGTTGCCCTGCGATTGGTTGGCAACCAGTCCAGGGTGTCCCCCGCCTACTGCCCAGAGCCAGCTGAGATAGGCGCCAGCAGCCCCCGCGACCCTTGTGAGGAATAAGCGGTCAAGAAAATGGATGGATGGATATATACAGTGATACCTCGGCTCACGAACTTAATTGGTTCCCAGAGAGTGTGTGTAAGCCGAAAAGTTCTTCTTCCGAACATTTATTTCCCATAAGAAACCATTAAAATGAGAATAATCCGTTCCCAAGTCCCTATAAAACATAATTTTCTACTAAATAAGCCTTAAAACTACACAAAAATATACCTTATTTTATGTATAATAAATGTGCTATTGTATTGTAATTAAAGAAATAAATTATACTGTATAATAAAGTCGTTTTATTTTACTTTGTGATGGTAGTTCTTAAGGATAGTAGCAATGGTAGACTTACTTCATTCGCGAGCGTTTCACCGCGTAGAGTGTTTATGGAACGGTTGTCGCTCATTCGCACTTTCGTGCTCACCGGAGCGGAGGAGGTGTGTCCCTTGGTGAACAAGGAAGTGGAGCACTTTAGCGAGTCAACAAAAAGTGAGCACCGCCAACTACTTTCACCTCTTTCCTGGGACTAAACAGCCGTGGCACGATTTTCTCCTTTTTTGAGGTACGTGATGGCACTTTCGATTTTTTTAGTGGCGCGAACTCCATTGACTACAATGCAAACGCGCCGCCGAATCGCCGTCCCTCGCTGGTAAGCATTAGGCTTAACACTAGCCTGTGGTGGGGTCTTTTTCGGTCCCATAATAGCAAAAGTACACTCAAAATGTCTATCAAACACAACCTGCGTCCGCACTAAAAGAAAGGGGGTGACGAACTGGGACGCCGTGAGCGTGCGTCAGCTTCTCGTGGCCGCCACCGTGGTGCTGTTCGACCGGGTGGTTTGGTTCGTCCGCCGAAAAGTAGTTCGTCAGCACTGAGGCTAAATTCTCGCGAATTTAATGTTCGTGAGGCGAAAAGTTCGTGAGCTAAAGCGTTCGTCAGCCGAGGTATCACTGTATATATATATATATATATATATATATATATATATATATATATATATATATATATATATATATATATATATATATAAAGTGTTCATGAAGTCACGTGTGATCACGCGAGAGCTTTCCCTTGAAGGACTGGATTATTGACCAGTGTTGAAGACAATCTCTATGTGTGTGCGGAACTGTGATGAGATTATCTGAGCGCCCCACACACAATATGACCAAAACTGTTAAATGCCTGATTTTTTTTATCTTTATGTGTGGGGTCCGACAAAGATATAAAATCTTACCCACCTATCACTAAGGATATTGCTCTAATCATATACCGGCGCAAACACGCCCACAAAACTGACATCTTGGAGCAAATTTGCACCTGATTTACCACACATGGCAATGGATTTGCGACAAGAACATGGTTGTTATAGTAACAGTTGCGAGAAAGATGACATTATCAGAAAGCGAGGTTGGACCGAGAGGAAGCGTTTAGAGCGCCATTAAGCTGTACAGAACAGAGAGGACGACAGCGACGTCATTCATTCATAAAGTACAAATTATTGGTGCGATCGTTTTATAAAAATATATTTTCAGAGGTTGGCGTGGCCGTACAGTATGCATCTGGCACGTAAGAATGATCGTAAAATGCCTCCCCGCCATTGCCGATCAGCCCGGGTTACGTTATGTGTCCTAAACTAAAACGGTAAAATTACCCACTCCCCTCTCTCTCTTTCTCTCCTCTCTGCGTGATCAGCCGTGCACATTGTGCAGCAAATGGCATGCACTGCTGTCATGATCCCGGAGATCGAGGTTGCGTCAAGTGAATACATGCTTTCCAAAAACGGAACGGAAAACGGATTCTGTGTGGCCATTTGTGCTGGCGTTAGTGAATTAGTCGCTGCATATCAATGAGTCTCATTTGCATTGAGGTGGGCATATTTTGCATCAAATCTATGCAAATTATCTAATTTACATAAGCGCAAATAACACCGTAGCGCAATCTGGTTGGCCGTGCACTTAGTGACCGATTTCCCCATCTGCGCGTGTTTAGTGAATTTGGCGCTCCCAGATTGCTCCATTTTTACCAGTTAGCACGGTGCAAAGGCGACGCAAACCTTTAATGAATAGGCCCCAAAATGTTTTAATCTCTGAAAAAAGCAATATGTTCCAACCTAAATAGATAACAAGCCAATGTCTTTTTTAATACTATGATTTCATATAGAAAGCAACTATTTGAAAGTCTGACATTGTGCTTGTGATTGATTTCTTAGTAAAGTAGCTGAAGCAAGTTTCACTCATGCTGTCATTGCATGGCAGCCTCACTGCTGTGCTGAAGGCAAAACATGAAGGCATTGTGTCAAGAAAAGCACACAAGTAAATCACTGAGTAACACGAGGAAGCAGTTTGGGATAGGAAATAAAGCAATTGGAAAGGGAAATGGAAAGGGGGAAATGGGGTGAGAGGAGACGTGGTAAGAAGGGATGAACAGAGACACAACTTTCAAGAATGTGTTGGACAGATGAAGGGTCTAGTTACAGGCTGTGGAGTGAGGTACTCCATACCATGGCAAGCTCTAATCAAGTCTTTTCCTGCACTGACAGTCTGGCGCTTGTTTACAGAGAACCTTAATTTCCCTGACAGTCCTTTGCCACTACCAATCACTCCATCTCCCCTCGCTAACCCCTTGCCACTTTCTGTCTCCATTTTTCCCCTCCACTCTCACCTTTGTTTCTCCTTGTCCCACCTTCCCTTCTCTGTCTCAGACCATCACACAGAGTCTCAGCCCTGCTCACAGCAACAGCAAGCCATCACTGCCAGCAAAAGATCCATATTTCTCCCTGCACGGATCCATTTGTTTCATCATCACTTATTTCTGTCTATTTGCACAAGCCTCGGGGTATGGAATTGTCATAGCTTTTCGGCAATGCTGTGTGCAATTTGCTGAACTTATCCTGGGGATAGAATCTTTACTGAGACCGTTTTTGCAACTCAACCCTTTGCAAACTGTTGCCCCGGCAAAATGGATGGCAATTTTGTGTCTGCATTTTCATCTCATTTACATGCAGTCAAACTCAGCAAGCATCCCTTTACAGAGGAAAAAAAAAGTAGAGCCAATTGGGAGCTGATAGATAATCCAATATATGGTGTGGTGGTGTGAATGTGAGTTTGAATAATGAGCTTGTTGGTCACAGTGCATGATGGATTCCATCAATCGTGTGTTGGGGAGTCACAATTGGAACATGGGAAAACAAGTAAACTGCTCTATTTTGTACATATTTGCCATTTTAGCCCAATTCTTCATATAAATGTCATTTATTTCTTTGTTTCTTATACTGCATATTTCTTCGAAGATATCTCTAACATATTTAGACCAACAGCTTCTAGTCTAAGGCATAGCATAGAACCACATATTACATTTTCCAATATGTGTTGACCTACATTCAAACATAATACAGGTACTTCCTTACTTAAAGTGGCAACATATTACAAATCTGTACATAAGTCGGATTGAAGTGTAGTCTAACCTATAAACACTACAAACACATTTAAACTAGTGCTGTCAGGTGATTACAATTTTTAATCTAATTACATGATTTTTAATGAATTAATCTATTTAATCTATTTTAATATCATGTCTGTTAAAGGTCCCCAAATATGCCCTGGATTGGCTGGCAACCAATTCAGGGTGTACCCCACCTACTGCCCATAGCTAGCTGGGATAGGCTCCAGCTCCAATTTTGTTGAAAAAAAATTTTGAACAAAGTTGAATCTCAACTTTCACAAGCTGATGTTTGGTGTGTGGATGGCATGACATGAACTTATAATAGTTGTGGTTTTTGAGCTAAACTAACAAACTGGTAATCAGGAAAAGTTTGAGGTTACAAGGAAATGTTAACAAAAATCGAAAGTTACAATATCTGGGTCTTAACAACTCAAACCCAAAAGAGGAACTGGGGCTACAAATATCAACTCCTCAGATCAAAAACCCACCTTAAGCTAGGTTACAGGTTTTGCCAATAGACAACTAACACCTTGTGTGCTTGAGTTAGTTGCTCAGACAAACAAGCTTGTTTTCATTGAGAGTCTTAAATGACAAGTCAGGCTGCAGCTGCTTTTTTCTTTTTTACAAAAAGGTACAAATCACTGAGTTCTTGTTAATAGTCCCGACTTTGTACTTTTTACAAATAAACTTTCACTTGCACTACTAGAATTTTAAAACAACTAGATTTCCCAGGGCCGTCATTTTAGCCTAATATGGTTATTACTCCTTGTTTTGAGTAGCTAATAAAACCCCTCTCTTGCTTTTCTGAGGCGGACGGGTGGTGGACCTTTATTGATTTCGATTATCAGGCTTTTACTGCCAAAAAACGTCATGACTCCATCACATCTAGCAGCCTTTTTTTGTGACTGTTAGTTTCGTCTCAGAATGTAGCTGTACAGTCTCCTCTGTTCAGGCGGGGTGGGGGGGGGTGGGGGGGTGGGTGACTTCAGGCAGACCCCGGGGTCCAATAGCGGCCCCGGAGCCACCCGGGATACCCCGCATAGCCCGAATGCCCTGACAGAGAGCTTTTCAACGGTGTATGTCTTGTCGCTGCACGGCATTCCATTCCGGAGATAGATAGATAGATAGATCGATAGATAGATAGATAGATAGATAGATGGATAGATGGATAGATGGATAGATGGATAGATAGATAGATAGATAGATAGATAGATAGATAGATAGATAGATAGATAGATAGATAGATAGATCGATCGATCGATCGATCGATCGATCGATCGATCGATCTCCTGGAAATCTTTGGGCGGCCACATCTCCCGAACCGTACATCCCACCGGGGACATAAGGGCACCCCCGGACTCATCTCTACGACAGCTTTCCAACGTTGTCGGTGCCACGACATTGCGTTCTGGAGATAGATGCCTGACAGTTTCAACATTTCATGGTGTTCTAGCTTGTAGCCTCCGTGCTGAATGCCAGTTGAGGCAGCGGCGGCAACTACAGAAGCCCAGTGGTACAACCCCTCGGGTCCCAGCGATGTGAAAGATGTACATTGAAAAGAATAGAACCGCCAAAATAACGGTTCTGGGAGATCTAGGTCTAAATAAGTTTGCCTCACTCTCCTGGCTGTGCTGCACTCATGTCCATGTCTGCTGTTGTCAATAATGGCGCGCCTCTGCAGCCTACAGTACCTCAATAGGCCAAATTGCACATTGACTTACCACTTGTGATCAGCAGGTCATCCAGTTTCAACTAATTTTAGGCTATATGATGTCTGGACTATGTGATGTCAGGAATCTTTTACGCTATATGATGTTTGTTGATGTCAGGAACTATCTGTAATTACTGGGATAACAGCCAATCAGAGAATTCCATGTCAGTACTGGTACTCGCATGTCTAGCTACAACCAATGAGATTGATTGACTGTCTATATAAAAGTCTGAGAATTGTCTGTATTTTGCCGGATTATTGATCACTGTCCTCTGTGCTACTTCGCAGCCCAAGGGGGGCTTGGCGTCTCGTGATTCTCGATGCATTCCCGTTGTTTTTCATTTAGTCAAGTTATGTGACTAAATAGTTAAAACCTTATTTGCGTCTGCGCCTTTGGGATCCAACCCTTTAGCACACACGACATAATTAATCTAGATGAACGCGTTAAACTGACAGCCTTAATTTAAACATGTATAATGTACAGTATGAGGAAGATCATGAACAACACAAAAATACTGCAGTACATTCCCGTTTCAACATAGAAACAAAGGTGTCTCCCTCTTCTTCTTTTTTTTCTCTTTTTTTTTAAGGACAAACTTGTCATGTGTTGAAATTGACTGTCAAAAATGTTTGCTTGCATGAGCAAAGAGTACAACTGTGCATTAACATGGTCTCAATCTTTCTACGAGAACCCAGAACCTGCCATGGAAGTTTTTTTTTTGTTTGTTTTGTACTTCAATTAAACTCTCAAGTGTTTGCACATGTATTTACATTTGTAAATTACATTACATTTATTACACATTTGTTTACACAGAGGCCTCACAACAAGCAACAGGTGGTCGATTCATGCAGCCAACTCGCAGCGGTGTCAGACCTGTGAAAGTATTTGACTGTGTATTAGTGTGGCATTGAAGAGTCACACAAGGCTCTTTTTGCTTGCAGACGTTTAAATCAACAGCAGTACTTGACTCTACAAGTAAGCTGCCAGGTCATCTTGCCACTACAACGAGCATGTCTGGACTTAAAAAGTTGAAATGACGTTAGCAATTGGTCTACATCGACTCAACTAACATCACCTTAGCATCGACTCCAAAAAAAATCTGAGCTAATTCAACCTTAAACTCTAAGACAGTAGTCATAAGTCGTAATTACAGTAAACATTTAGCTAAAAAGCTACACACATTCTTACAGCTTGTTTATTACTGTTGTGTTCATGAGTTCACATACTCTGGAAAAATCTGTAAGATATTGGTTATTTTTCGCATATGACGTCAAGGATGTGCGCCCTTTTTAAATCATAACAGCTCAAATCATGTATAGTAAATGGCCTTCATCAGAAATGTACATACCCTTGAATTTCTTTTCCTGAAAACATACACAGAGCTTTAAATGGCTCTAAAGGGTGTTTGTGTATAAACAGTCATAGAGTTTCTAAGCTCTTTAAGGACCACTGCATTTCATCCACTGACTTTGCTGGATATTGAGCCATGTGAATTGTGAAATGTGAAAAGAATTGTGAAAGAACCTGTGAGAAAAGACAAGCTTTAGATATCTGTAAGGAAAAGCTTATGATGCCGCGCCATGATCACGTAGACCAACAAAGATTACTGAAGATTGTTTGGGATGGAAAGAAAACTCCAACAGCTTCAACTAAAATATAGGCCTCTTTGCAAAGAATAGATGAATAGATAAATAAATAAACAATTTAATTAATTAATTAATTAATTTAAAAAAAAAGTGGGTTGGCCTGCACAGTTGACTTGCCAGAATAAAGTTATTCCTGTGCAAACGACACAAAACAGCTCAAAGTTACAATATAATTTAAAAAAAAACAAAAAACAAAAAACAACACTTACACAAGCCTCAAAGCCTCTGTAACAAAGTCATTCGGAGTGCCCAGACCAAAATGTTACTTAATGGTCACAATAATAAACTATGTTTGGAGAGGCATCATCAAGGCTCATTTCATGAAGTACACCATCGCTACAGTGCAGATGGATTTCTTACACAAGTCTGTCCTATTTAGTTCGTTTCAACTTTTGAATGGACTGGCATAAAAACTGCTAGCTTTATCCAAAAACATGTTTAAAAAAAAAACCACAAAAATCTATTGGTTATATGTGAAGAGTGTTTTCATTTTTTATTATTATTATTTATTGCTGTTGTTTTTTTTCCACATTTGTTGTGGGTGCTTTTAATGTAATGTTGCTGAGACTGCAGGAGGAATAGCAACCACTGAAGTGGAATAGCTAATGGGGATCCCCCACTACACAATTAACAACAACAATAAACCCTAATCAGGATAAGAAGTAAAATATGGGTGGATCGATTTTGCAGGTGTACCTTGATGTCATTGCCACTTCTGAGTCAAGCCATTACACACAACTTTCTGAGAAAATATTTTTGTGTTTTTTGTTATACAGGTCAATTGCCTTTTGGTTGACTAAGGCTCAGTCGCTTCTCTACTGCAATGACCACGGAGTGCTGGGATCTTTCTCTGAAGAAGTCAAAAGTTGCAGCTGCCCTGTGGAACAGCCGACTTGTCAGGGTGCCATTCCTTGCGTTGTTGGCACCTCCTTCACCTCCTGCTCTGCTTGTGCCGCTGACAATGTGACCCGCTGTGGATCCTGCCACCATGGCAACCTCCTCCACCTTGGCTCCTGTCGACCGAGCATCGCCAACTCCCTGGACCACTATCTGAACTTTGATCTCGACATGCCGGATGCTGAGGTTTCAAAAATATCTTATACGTTCCAGTGGTTCTCAAACTTAGGTGGTCAGATATATTTGTGAATAGTTCAATTCTACATAAGATATTTGGCTTTTATCCATTAAATATCATTATTATTTGTCTGTATGTCCGTCCATCAACCAAACCGTTTATTCCTCACAAGGGTCGCAGGGGTGCTGGAGCCTATCCCAGCTGTCTTCGGGTAGTCGGCGGGGTACACCCTGAACTGTTTGCCAGCCAATCGCAGTTGCTTGTATGTATAAATAATAAATTATAAGACGTAAAAACATACTGTAGCTTACTATATCTACATAATTTAACAAAAAATGTGTAAACTGTTTTATTTATTTAAGTTTTTGAACAAATACAATTCACTTTTGTCTTACATTAAATACGGGTACGGTATGTCCAATTAATGATTTTTTTTCTGGAAAAAAAAAATCCTGTTATGTAGAGTTGTTGAAATGTCATATTTTTCACACACCTACGTACATGTATATTTAGTTACATATTTAAAAAATGTGCATATTTTACATTGCCAAAACTGTAAATGGTGATTTTCACCAGAGTGCACCAATCAGTTCGGTTCAGAAAAGTAGTCAATTTGTAAAACTCCATTTATTTTCAAGGTTTTTGGCAATTGGGCTTTATCAAAGCAAAGTAAACGCAATCAGCTCCTTTTCATGAAAACCTTGTAAGTCATCACTCAAAAGTGGCAACAGGTAGCGGAGCAACCTAATACCTAACAAAATATTAGCTGTTGTGGTGTGTTTATATATTTTTTACAGTATTGACAGAACATAGAGGCAAATACTGTTCCTTACAATCATTACAGTTGGGTCTTGTTTTATATCTCTGTCAAACCAGCATCTATTTTCTATACCACTTATCCTTTTCAGGGTTGTAGATAACTAGAGACTACACTAACTGAGTTTGGGTGAAAGCCAGTCTATACTCTGGACTGACAGCTAGTCAATCACAGGGCACATATATATATATATATATATATATATATATATATATATATATATATATATATATATAGAGAGAGAGAGAGAGAGAGAGAGAGAGAGAGAGAGAGAGAGAGAGAGAGAGAGAGAGAGAGAGAGAGAGAGAGAGAGAGAGAGAGAGAGCGAGAGAGAGAGAGACAACCACTCCCACTGTCACCGAAGAGGAAACAAACTCATACCGACTGTACTGAAGTTAGGCAAATGTAACAATACCGTCAGTAACTGTGTCACATCAGTATTATTATAATTGTACTAGCATCTAAACAATATCTGATCCAATACCTGAAGAAAAGTAAAGACAGACACTGACATTAATATTACTACAAAGAAGTACCGCATGGGGTACAACACTGTCAAAATGTATCACATCAGGAATACATTTCTACAATTACCACAGGTGGGCACTTCCGTCTCTCCATCGGTCTGTCATTGATGGCTGCCCACATTTCGGCGAGTGCGTCTGCATGATACAATGAACTGGGAAGGAACGTCTGTAGTGACATGGATCAATGGACGCAAACCTGCTTCCGTCGGTGCTTAGTCTGTGTATTCCATCCATCCATTTTCTTGACCGCTTATTCCTCACAAGGGTCGCGGGGGCTGCTGGCGCCTATCTCAGCTGGCTCTGGGCAGTAGGCAGGGGACACCCTGGACTGGTTGCCAACCAATCGCAGGGCACACAGAGACGAACAACCATCCACACTCACACGCACACCTAGGGACAATCTGGAGCGACCAATCAACCTGCCATGCATGTCTTTGGAATGTGGGAGGAGACCGGAGTACCCGGAGAAGCCCCGTGCGGGCACGGGGAGAACATGCAAACTCCACCCAGGAAGGTCCGAGCCTGGACTTGAACCGGAGACCTCAGAACTGGGAAGCGGACGTGCTAACCACTCGACTACCGTGCCGCCCAGTCTGTGTATTATCTTTATTTATTTTTATGAGGCTTCATGTCATTTTTTTTTTTTTTGAGAGCTCAGTATTGTTCATTCGGCAGACTTACCGATTCATTCATTCATTGGTCTAATTTTTTGGCGTGTGTGCGTGTGCGTGCGCGTGTGCGTGTGAGTTTGTGCTCATTAATTCACCTGAAACCTAATAAAAATCCCATAAGCTTCACCTTAACCGCCAGATTTGGGAAGTTGTCAGGAGACCAAACGAAGGATCAAAGGAAAGAGAGATGAAGCAAGGTGAAATCCAGCACCAAACACACACCACCTGCCACCAACAGGGTGACAAAACCTTAATCTTTCACCAACCCCAGAATCCTCCAAATTCCAACAGATTAGGGAGATCTCAAGAGACCAGAGGAAAAACTAAAGAAACGAAGGATAGATGGAGCAGAGTGAGATCCACAGATACCAGCCTCCACTGATTCAGTGACCAGTGGGAGGAAGAAGCAAATTCTGTTTTGGATTTCAGTAGATGCTGGTGTGATGGCTCTGCAATGCACAAGAACCTCCAACAAAGAAGGGAGCCGTCGACCCCGGTCCAACAAGGCGAGCGCAGCCCCCCTAGGGTGCCCCAGGCCCCGGCAGCGCCGGGGCACACCCGCCACCCACCACAACCCAGCCCTCGCCGGCCCCCAAACCCCCAGACACCCCCCCATCCACAGCACCCCACCCCCAGCCACCCGTACCGCCACCCACCCCCAAACAAGTCGCCACCCGCCCCAACCAAATGAAATAATAGGATTCCAATTACTTAGGTTAAAAAGAAAACAAACCAATGCAAATGCCTCTTTAAAAATGTGATATTGATATTTTCGTGAATTTCATAAGACGTGACAACTCACTGGCCTGTGCATGCATGACGTCATTGGACTAAGGGTTCGTCTTCACTCTTGACTCTGAAACTGGCGATGACGACCCAATTAGTTGGTTGCTCTGTTTTTATTGTTTAAGTGAAGCAGTTTCACAGTTCATAAAAGACAAGGACATATCGTAGAGTTTGATGCAGAAGTCACGCAAAACATGCCTCGCAATTTGATCGATCGTGTAGACATAATACAG
The DNA here is from genome assembly GCF_051991245.1 of Festucalex cinctus. Taxonomy (NCBI): domain Eukaryota; kingdom Metazoa; phylum Chordata; class Actinopteri; order Syngnathiformes; family Syngnathidae; genus Festucalex; species Festucalex cinctus. The sequence continues at coordinate 43,701,385 of NC_135411.1, forward strand.
AGTTGATTGTGTTATACTGACAGCAAGCTTAAATTGAAATGTAATGACAAAACTGAGGAGTGAGCTTTACCATATTCTGAGCTGCCAAGTATTATTAATTCTCGTATTTTGTTATTGAAATCACAGAACGCTGCCGCATTACGCCCAGTGGTCCCGTGACATAATGCATCAGTGCTCATTTATTAGCAGCAAAGCAAGCAGGTAGTAGCGGATGAGCCCTTTCGGTTAACGTCTTGGATCGCTATTATTCATATCAAGGCAGCGTTACACCTGGTGGCTCCGGTGACGTAATGTCACTGCTCATTCATGACCAACAAAGCTAGAGGACGCAGCGCACGAGATCGACAGCCGAAAGCTAAGATCTCAATGCTAACCTAACCCCAATCACTGCTATTCATATCAGAACGCGGATGGAAAGAGGAAATGTGAGGAGATCGAGTGTGACCTACAGCAACAGAACAATTTATTCTGTCAACAGAGTGAGTGACATAGCAAATTGGTTGCTGCTGAAATGGGATGGAATAAACCCTGTGTTGAATACGCAATATGGTGTCCTGTTCATTTGTCTTTCTGTCACTGTCGCTGGTAAAGTCACAGGACTAAGAGGGTAGCTACCGACGATAGGTAGTCAACTTGTCTATGTGTTTTAACATATTTTAGTCGGTACTGGTTTGTTTCTCCCGCGACCCTTGTGAGGAATAAGTGGTCAAGAAAATGGATGGATGGATGGATGGTTTGTTTCTCTTTTCTGAATGGCTTTCGAACGGTAGCAGGTGCTGTTTCATGTCTTTGTCTTTTTCACTCTTGGTCCACATCAAAGTCTGAGAACCATTGTGTAGGTACATGAAGTTATTGCCTTTGTTTGTTGCTCCCTATATAAGTGCAAGTAAATTATTCTTGTTGTTTTTTAGGTGAAGTACCTACTTCAGCAGCTTGACAGCAGAATTGAGGTCCATGCTATTTACATCAGCAATGACGTCCGTCTGGGAAGTTGGTTCAATCCTGCTTGGAGAAAGAGGATGCTGCTTACTCTCAAGAGTAATAAAAATAAGTCAAATCTCATCCACATGTTGATGGGTATGACGTTCCAGATATGCTTAACCAAGAATTCAACACTGGAGCCAGTGCCAGCGATTTATGTCAACCCTTTTGGGGGAAGTCACTCAGAGAGTTGGTTCATGCCTGTAAACCAGCCTGACTTCCCCAACTGGGAGAGAACTCGACTGGAAGCTGTGACTACCGCACAGTGCTACAACTGGACACTGTCTCTGGGGAACAAATGGAAGTCATTCTTTGAAACCGTACACATCTACCTGCGAAGCCGCATTGTCACAGATGATCCAACAGTGAATGAAACTCTCTTCTATGAACCCTTGGATATGGATGACCAGACATCAAACCTGGGTTACATGAAGATAAACACTCTGAAAGTGTTTGGGTACAGCATGCACTTTGACCCCGAGGGCATTAAGGATTTGATACTCCAGCTGGACTACCCGTACACACAGGGTACACAGGATGCTGCCTTTTTGATGTTATTGGAGATGAGGGATCGCGTTAACAGGTTGGCCCCACCAGCGCCGCAACCACTTGACCTGTTTTCTTGTCTTCTGCGTCACCGACTAAAGCTGTCAGCTGGTGAGGTGATGCGCATCAAAGAAGCTCTTCAGATCTTCAACTCAAAGCTCCCCAATGCCTCTCCTGAACCTGAGCTGGCTCAGCTCTGCAGCTAACTAGCTTGGCACTCAGGGCAGAACTGAAATATCCTGTGAAGGACATTCAGGGATGTTATTGGTATGAGCAACATGGCTCACAGTAAGCCTGGGACCTTATCAGGATCAATATTTCACAAGATTGACCAATGGAAGTGACAGTCTCTTGGCTGGTTTTCCAGTGCCATTTGTATCTTGGGGTTTATGACCATCAGAGGCCAACTATGAAGGCACGTTGTCGATCTATTCGACAACATGAAGCTTTGTTCAAGTGCTCTACTGAACTTGCCTGGAGGCCTACTTTTGCTCTAACTGTCTTTCTTTGGCAAACTACATGACAGCTGGGGGACTCATCAAAGTTCCCAAGAACTCTTGCAGATGTGATTTAATATGTAGAGGAACTCATGAGGGTTCATGATCTAATCGAGAAAGATTGTCCATTTGTAACCCTATTTTTTTGGTTACAAAACAATCTGGAGAGGAGAATAGTGGATACAAATTAAATGTGCATTGAAACGATGTTATGCTTACGTTTTGATAACCCCGACCGTGTTACTATCATTGAATATTCCTTTTTAATCCCTGTCTTGTTTTTTTCTGACGTTTGAAAACTTGTATCTATGCTGAACAACTGAGAAGTCTGTTAGTGTTAGCGCTCTGTACTTGGTGATGTGTCTTTACCACACACACAAAAAAAAGGTGAACACATTGGCAATGCAAACAGCAACATAGCTTAGATGTTTTTTTCTTCTTCTTTTGAGGTGAAAACCTAAGGAAATTCTGACGGGGTTATAAATTAAAACAGTTTGCGGGTACAGTGCTGTAAATAACGCAACATCTAACTTGACATGTGAATATGTGCACATTGCTTTTTAGATAACCAAGTGCAAAAACCAAAAAAAGACAGAAAATGTTTATAACAACTCATGCCTTATATGGAGTCAGTGTTGTGAGAAGCACATTTAGTTTTGGTGTTGGATTTCCTGGCAGATGATGTATTCCTTTTATGATTTCAAATTTTCTACCAATAAAAGACATCATTCACGTTAACTAGCTTTTCCATGTAAATGCTGGTCACATTGCACCATTTGCTTTGATTCGGTGATGTGAAACCGTTTACAGTGCACAATAGTACTTATAATGTAACGTAATTGTTCAGCAAAGGTCCGCTGGGTGCAATTAGAGATGCTCTCAGCATCTGACATGGTTAATATTTTAAAAAAATCTCATGTTTTTGACATTTTTATTAATTTACAAAATGACAGGTCAGAGTTATCTGCAAGCGACGCCTGGTAATTATTATTAATATTATTATTATTATTTTAAATTTATGGACATATATATTTAAATTTTGCATTTTTAAATATCCATCCATCCATTTTCTTAACCGCTTACTCCTCACAAGGGTCGTGGGGGGGGGGGTGCTGGAGCCTATCCCAGCTGGCTTCGGGCAGTAGGCGGGGTACAACCTGAACTGGTTGCCAGCCAATCGCAGTGTTTTTAAATATTCTGGGGGGAAAAATCTATACTCTGTAATGTCTTTCAACTCAAAAATCAAGTGTTTTTTTTTTTTATTCATTGTACTTGCTTTCATCAGCCACTGTTCAATGGCTTGTTTTTTTTTAGTCTGAAGTGCACTCAACCAATATAAAGATGCCATACTTGTAAACTAAAAAAAATCAGCCCCATGATATATTTGCCTGATTTTGTTTTTCCTTTTTAACGGCTAAGAGTTTATTTTAAACCCAGTTGTTTTACAAAATTTCCAGCAAACTGTATTGTAATACGTGCCGCTATTAATAAAATTGGTTGTTAAATGGAACAGGTCACCTGTATGAAAAGTGGACCACCAGGATGAAGCAAAGTAAAGCTGTAACATGGAGCAGCACCTAGGATACAGACAGCTGGGGCTGCTGGGAATTTCCCTCTCATCACCTCCCTTGTGTTTCCCCACATTATCCCAAAACATTTTCTCTGTTTAGTCCTCCATCTGCTAGGTTCCTCTGAGCCAACTCCACTCACGGTTTCTTCTCCTTTAAATATCAGCATTTTCATTTCCATTAGTCCATGTTATCCACCCACTACCAGTCGCTTATCTCATTGGTCCTTGGTAAACCATCTGGAACGTTCCATCTCCATCTGTTGGCCCTGATCCACCACCCACAGCCCAGGGGGATTTATTTTCCTCAAGTTCTGGAGCTTATTTAATAATGGTACAACATGGCATTGATGTCTTATTGCCAAAAAATCCTCTTGTTATATTATTACAATAAATGTTATTACTTGCACTTGTGTGATTTCTCATTCTTTAGGAATTATCACAAAGTCAATTTTGAATGTACAGTATGTGTTTCTATGCTAGGAAATATTAATAACCTGTGTATTATGGACATGGTTTATTTGATACAGTTTTATTCAATATGTATTTATTTACAGCACCCTGCCGTACACAGCAAAAAATATATCTCATGGTCGGACAAACTAACCCCACGAGCAAACACACCGGCATGAAGGAAAACAAAAATCTCTTTTCTGAACAGGAAAAAAAAAAACAGAACATGAAAAAAATCTCTCTTCTTAACAGTAAAAAAACAACAGAAAAACGACTTAAGGCTCTATATTTGCCGACAGCACAGCTGCTCTTGAGTGTAAAAACTGATTATCCTCGTTTTCGTGTCGCTACAAGTCTCAACGTACTTGTTTAGGATTTTGGTGGAACTTGGTATTCCAGCAACTGAACCAGCTTCCTTTAAAATGAGCCTGGCTCAATTTGGTGGAACAAAATCATCTGGGGTGTAGTTCACAAAGCAGGTTTAGTGAGAACACTGAGTCAAGAAACCCTGAAAATGTGGGAAAGTCTACGTCTTCCATTTCAGAAAGGGAGGTAACTGAAACCAGAGGATTAGAGGTAACTCTAGCTTGTGTCATAAAAAGAGGTAATTTAAGCTCTCTGTCAGTTGCCATAGTATCCTAACCTGGTCACTGGCAATGAACCTCGAGTTTTTCTCTGTCCCGCCTCCTTTCAGCCACACACGAATTCATTTCTTCATTCATAAAATCCGCTGCGGCGACTTTTTGGGTAAATACACCAATAGCCTATAGTTTACCTGTATAGTGTAAAGACCACTTTTGTCACAAACATGGCATGTCCTTTTGACAATGCCCCTATTGATGAAGGTGTCGCTTTATTGAGGAGGGAATTAAATATTTGTCGCGAGATTGTTTTCAGATCAAGCATAGATTTTATGGCAAGTAAGTCCTATTGCCAATCCGACACACCACCGGTGCAACTTTTGACATCAAATATAAAAGGTTTAACAAAAAATGAATAAATAACAGAAACAACATGCATAGGTTTCAATGCAAATGTTAGTTTGTTTCTTAAATATAAGATGTATGATCTCCAGGAAATAGAGTTGTTTGTTTCTAGAGATTTCACTGGGTTTTTACTGAATAAACAAATGTCATTGTCAAATTATATTTACCTCCTGGAAGAATACTGATAACCTGGCAATAGCCAGATTGCTATTGCGCTTCACTCAAGGGAGTTCTCTGCAATATCCATCTGGTACCTCTCAACAGTAATTTGCTCGGGAAAGGCGGGACATTCTGAACACTAATTTGAGCTGATCGGACGATGCGGCATTGTACACGTTTGTTTTAACCAATCACGGCCACGGGTGAAAATTTCGTTTTCGTTCTTGCCGGGGTGGGGAAGCACGAACATCTTACCAGCTAGAAATGCACGAAGTGCCTCTCGCTGTTCAACATTCAACAAGGGAACGGTGAGTAATTCTGCAAGAACAGAATTAATTGTAGCGTCCATTCGTCCATGTTAGATTTGTTTGTTAGCCCTTGTGTCGGCGAAGGCTTCCTGGTTTCGTCACGGTTTCATATCCCGCCCCCAAACACAATGTCACTCTGTGATTGGTCCGAACCACTGGTGGAAGTCAACGGGAGTGGTACAAGATGTATTCTCCTGAGTTTGTGAACTCACAAATACCGCGAGAATTCGTCTTGTGAGAGCAAGGTTAGAATATTGAGGAATGCAGAGCGAAAACGGGCAAATAACTGAGACGGGAACATGAAGAGAGTGCCATGTTGGCTAACATGAGCAGCTTCTGCCCATAATGAGTTGGGAAAGAAGCCACTCTTGTGTTGGTTTAATAAACAGTCATTCATCTTCAGCCCTGCACTTGCGAAAGGGGAGTGGGTTTGCCCTTGGGCTAATCTTCTCGCCTGTAGAAGACAGCCACTCCATCAGTGCACTATTTAGATGGCATACCTCGAAGTTAGTGGACCTCCCAAAGAAATGAGAGGATAGAAGGAGAAAATGAGGGGGTAATTTAGAAGGGGATAGATGACAAAAAAAAAGATGGTGGCATGATAAGGTTGCGAGAGTGGGAGGAAAAGATAAGGTGAGAAATGTTAGGCCCACTTGACTTGCAATGATTTATGATATTAAGCATGTCTGGCTGTTTGAATTAATGAGGTGGAATTGGTGAAACTGACGTGTGCCCGTCTGAGAGCGCACAGCAGAATTATTGAAATACTTGAAATCAATGTGAATTGCATGACTACAAATACCTGCAATTGACAATTGTTATGCATGCTATTTTTTTCTTCTGTGAAGCTTCCCAGTTGTACTCATTGTTGCATCATGGCACCCTCACAATACTGATAAAAGCTCTCCCGAGCTCCTCCCTAGCTCTTTCCCTATTATCCATGACTAAATTATTCGATAGAAATATGTAGTTTCAAGAGGCTGAGGAAAATTGGAGTCAAACAGGGAAATAATTGAGGCTGCATGGAAAGTGAAGCTGAGTTGATCACACTGGATTTATTCCAAGCATTAAAAAAGGGAGAAAAAAAATCCAGCGGTGTCCTTTATGTATGGGAGCTCAGGTAGGCTTTAATTGTATCTGCAAGGCCCTCATTGATATGATCTCAGTTTATGCAGACTTTGTTTGCAACAGAGCCCAAGAAAAAGCCAGTTTTTTACTGTTTGTACATCAGCAACATTTTTGCACACTAATGCTAGGGGTGAACTGGAGTTTATCTGTTTGGCCAGACAGGTTACTGAAGTTCAAAAAAGGGTTTCTATATTGATTGTATTGTCTAAACATGAGAAATTTCAAAATACAAGTTCAAACAATTAAACAAAGGTAAACATTAATAAATGAATAAATAAAAATAGACACCACAGCATCTCTTAAAACTTCCACAGACTCCTGTATGAGGAGTTTCTGCATGAAATATACACCATTTCAAAACTTGAACAACCTCATTCAAATTCCAGGTCTTTTAATGACCATCTGGAGCACTTTCCTTTCACCTGTTCTCTAGCTGCTGAATTACAGAGATGCTCTCAATGGGGCACATGTAGTTGGGAACGAGCAGTTTCTGAGTGATGTTGTTAGTACTTTCTGAACAAGCCGTCTCTTCTGGGCCTTTTACAGCAGCTTTGAGATGTTCATGTTCCAGGTCAAATCATCCTTATGTAAACTCAGAGGGAGGCAAAATCCATCACCCTCGCCAGACGGTTTCCATGAATGAATAATGATGGGATGTCCGTCTTCTTCTTCTGATAGCAGGACGGGGGCACCGTTGTGGTGTTAGAGCCAGTGCTGAGGTCCGGGACTATGGGCATGTGGTGTCCCACTCCAACCCTCTGTCATGTCTCACGCCAGGGTTAAGTTTGAGTTGATGACCTGTTAAGTTTGGGTTCATGACCGTGAGGTCAAGTGTCTGTTTTGAACTGATGTAACCATCATCTGGTTTCAACTGGAAAGATGCAATGGGATGTTATGTGATGTCAGGACCTGTGTGATGTCAATCTTTACTCCATTAGGTGATGTCTGGACCTATGTGATGTCGTTCTTTAGCCCTTTACTTCGCTACAACCAATCAGATTGATTCACTGTCTATAGGTGCAGCCTGAGAATTGTGTGTGTTTTGCCAGATTATTGCTTTCTGTCCCTCTGTGCAACTCTCTTAGTTTCTCGTCTAGTTTGTTTGTTCTACGCTTCTCGATGTGAAAAAATAGTTAAAACCTTATTTGTGTTTGCGCTTTGGGATCCAGCCTCCAGCACATGACAACCCTCTGTCTGCGACCAGTCAGGAAAATCCGGAGCCACATGGACATGAATATTCCTGGTCCCATAGTTTGACCACCAGTTTGTGGAGGAGGAAGGTGTTGCAACAAATATAGCTTGTGATCAGTAGGTCTTCTTCGTAAACCTTACTCATTCTGTTGGACCACCTCAAAACTGTGTCCTGTTCTGAGCCTAAACAAAGTTTGACGCTGCATGGTAGCCTTAATACGCAGAGATAAAACACAACTTTCTCATTGAAAGAGGCAAGTGTGAGTAGCTATCTTTCCTCTTCAGGGGTGCGCAGTAGTGCTGCCCTTAAAATACTGTAAATCCACTGGACATGACATGGGACATGGTCTCCCTGCTTCTTAATGCATTTTGCTTTATGGACTGCCCTTTTGTCCAGGGTAAACTAATGGGTCAGCTGGACTACTGTTGTATGAATGGTGTAAATGTTTGGTGGTGGTCGGAGGGGCCGTAGGTGCACACTGGCAGCCCCGCTTCCGTCAGCCTGCCCCAGTGCAGCTGTGGCTACTAGTTTACTACCACCAGGGTGTGAATGTGTGAGTGCATTAATAATGTATCCAATGTAAAGCATCTTTGAGTGTCTAGAAAAGTGCTACATAAATCTGATGTATTATTATATGCATGTATGTGGTGCAACAGATCATCATTCATCCATGGTCGGTTCGGATCAGGCCCCACGGCTCGGATCGCAGACGATCTGCGAATTTGTTGGTGGGGGGAAAACTGCAATGTGCGCATTCACATGAAAGCATTCATTTGTCTTCATTTATTTTATAAAATACTTTTATCAATTAAAAAATAACACAAACAACCCTTCAACTCAAAATGTCAAATCTAGCCGTTTTACATATTGGGAACACAACTTTAAGACATAAATACCTTGTTTTTGTATACATGGACCTTATTTTATACATGGGCCGTGTATAAAATAAGAATGTATCTGCTCCATATTGCACTTGAAAGTTTTGTTCCTAAATCCTAAATGGCCAGAGCCCACATGTACGCATGCAGTGTTAGCTTAAACGAAAGTCCACCAAGTGGCAGTAAATGGGACACATACTGTGTTTAGGTAAATTTACAACAAGTGATACTTCCCCTTCCTAAAAGCCCTTAATGGGTTTTGAAGCTAAAGACTTACTAAATCAGCCAGGGGAACACATCTGTTGTGTTGCGCTTTCCAAATAGAAACAGATGCCTAATAGCAATCACTACAGCAGATCTTTTTTTTTTTTTTTTTTTTTTCCCCAGCCATACTAAAATTGAAAATTACAAGTTTTGGAAAATAGCAACTTCACGATAAATGAATCAAATGATTGTGTTTAATCATCACTGGAAATTGAATGAAACAATCAAATTTGATTTTTATTAGTGCTGTCAAATGATTAAAATTTGTAATCTGATTAATCACACTTTTTGATTTTCACAGCCCAACTTTGACAGCCCTAATTTTTATACAATCATGGGTGAACAGCAAAATCATCTTGAAGTGTCATATGACCGAAACAATCTTCTCTTGTCAAATACTGACATGAAATAAAACTTAAAATATCTGCAACACATATTTGTAAAGTGTGCCAAGTAGTGAACTAATGGGCTGTTTGCACATAATCTCCTGCCCTGACAAAAAAACGGTTTGTTTTGTTTGTTTGTTTATTGAACATAAATGTAAACAAGTAGCAGAAAAAAAATTAAAAGAAAGAAGAAACGTATACAATCATTAGTCACAGTTTAAATGTTCAAAGGGTGTAGGAAGAAGTTGAAAACTTATCTAGTCCTACCCCTTATATTTGTATCTTTTGACTTATTTCATTATTAATACAAGTTAATACAGTTCAATAAAAGAAAAAAATGTGTAATCCTGCTCGTGTATACAACTGCACTTTGACATATACATGTTTGCCAATAGCGTATGTACATGAAATTCATAGGCATATACAATAATAATACATCCTCATACTCACATATACAATTTTCATTGCACTCATTGACTCATCGAAAAAATGTAAATTTCTGCAATTGTACTAGCTCATGTCTGATTTAAATAATGCTCTTGAACTTTGCTTTTAAACATTTTTTTTAAACTCAGCAAGTGACTTGCATCTTTTCAGGTCAGTACCAAAATTATTCCACAAATTAATTGACACGACGAGAGGAGGTAGGACTCAGACGCAGAATTAAAGTTGGCCAACAAGGCTGCAGCTTTAATATCACGAAACTCAAAACACCTCTTAACGAGGGAAAAAAGGCTGAACAAAAAGAGCTCCAAACTGGAGATACAAAAAGGGCACTCAAAAACAGGGACAACAAAAGGCGCTCCACTAGGGAGGAAAACAAGGGGCAAACTAAGGGCGCAAGGCAAGGCAAGGCAAGGCAAGGCAAGGCAAGGCAAGGCAAGGCAAGGCAAGGCAAGGCAAGGCAAGGCAAGGCAAGGCAAGGCATCAAACAAGGACTGTGGTACGAGGGCTGTGAGGACGCTTCCATGCACTGAGATGTGACACTTCGGCAACTAAGGGGAAAATGCAGGTGGCTTTTATTGTCTGGGTTGATTGGTAGCAGGTGGTGATGATCATGGGCGGGGACCGGTAATCAGTGAACTGCAGGAAGGGCAAGTGACCTGGGGTGAGATGAGAGTTAACACTTTCAAAATAAAACGGGAACATGACTATAAAAATAAAAGCGTGAACCGCCACGCTGGTGGCGGCGTGACAGTAATACCTCTTACAGAAACACACCTTTGCTTAATATTTGTTCTTATTTTTTTATTTTTTATTTTTGTAGACACTAAGTTTCATTGTATTTAATTTAATAAATAGTGAATGTGTTGGTTTTCTATATTTTGATAGATGAATAATTCTTACGGCTCGTTTTCGTAGTTTGAAAACAGGGTCAGTATTTGCTTTAGATCGTTTCCCCAGATTTCCACACAATAAGTTAGATATGGTAATAACAATGAACAGTGTAATGCATATGTATGACATTTTCTATGTGTGACTTCCAACATAATTTATCATCTATAACTACTCCAAGAAATGCATTTTCATACACTTTCTATTTCAATTGAATTCACCATAATTTTGACTTGAGTGATTTGTCTAGTGCCAAAAACTATGAACTTGGTTTTGTTTAAATTTAATGATAATTTGTTCATGCCAAACCAATTTTTTGGTTTGGTGTTTTCGAGTTTTGAAAACTGTTTTTCTACACACAGTGTTGACAGGACTTGGCCAATTGACCCTTTGCAGACATTTATCGTCGTTGTAAAATCTCCTCCAGAGCACCGAGCAGCAATTTAGAGAAGGGCTTTAAGATGTATATGTTATGTCCTCAAATATGAAAGCATAAAGTCAATATTCTTTCAAGCGTTGTGGTTATACATTCACTATATCTTCTCTCACTATCGGTCCCGTCGCCATGGGCGGGCCTTGGGGGTCCGTGCCCGCCCTGTCAGTCAGCCGTGCCCGCCCTAGCAAGATGACTCACCAAGTATTCGTCCTATCAGTCACGTAAACTTGCGCCTTCTGTTTTATGTAAAGCATGGCGTGCCAGCCAACCACATACCTCCTTTCAAGTTTGGCTTTGATTGACAATTAAGGCTAGCCAATTACAATCCGGATCACGAGGGCTGGGGTGGGGTGGGGGGTGGGGGGGGGGGGGGGGGGGTGACGCGCGCTCTGCAGACGTGCTTTAGCCAAATCTACTTCCGGGTAGATAGTGCGCATTTGCCGGCTGGCGCTGGCATAAAGACTGAGCAGTGAGCACGTCGTGCGGCTTTAATGGGAGCCACCAAATGCCAAACCTCGATCCAGGATGACACAGTTGACATCAATGGGAATCCTGAGTCCACTGGTTACGTTTCCAAGTGAGTGTCAAACTTTTATTTTAATTAGTCAAGCCACACAGCACGGATGAATTGTAGCAATACACAGTATGCTGTTAACAGACCCAAGCAGTCACACATACACAGCAACAACTATGGGGCATAAAATTATTTATCACTAAAGCAGTTGGAGTACAATGTGAGTTGAATTCTCTTTTTTTTATTGCTAAGTTTGTTCATGTTGATGACTGTCACTAAGTTCTAATTTAAAAAAAAAAAAGCACTTTACACATCCTTTTGGATTGATATTCTGCTTAGTTTGTTATTGAACCCATATTTTGTTTCTGTATATCATCGACATAACTCAACCTTATTTCTAAATCACTTTAAAACATCAATTGCTGCATACAAAGTGCTGTGCATGGAATAGAAATGAGTCTTTTAGTAGACACAAGTGAAACAAAATAACACAAAATAAAATTAATTAGAGTAAATATAAGTTGATAAGTATACACGCAAATAAAATTAATACAAAAAAAAAATTCTGTATAAGTATATAAATAAAACAACACAAGATACAGAAGGCACCATAAAAAAGTGAAATGATGTGAAGTCTCATGCTGAGTCAAAGATCAAAGAATAGAGATGTCTGGCAAAAATGAAAGGAAATGTTGTCCATATCGTACAGCCATAATCCAACATGCAAATGAAGGCAACTGCTAGCCAATTCCAGATAGAAGGGGCTGGGTCACAGAGTCATTCATTCGGACATAGTTGTTTACAGAAGTGAAGAGTGGATTTGTTTTAAATGAACTTTTGAGTTGAATAAATGCAAAATGAACTACACGTTTTTTTCAGTTTGTCTTTTAGATTTCAGATTTCCGCTTTTAAGTAACAGAAAATATTTCTGAGCACTTTTGCAGTTGTCACAATGCCGCTGTTCAACCTGATGAACATTAGATTTAGGTTGATGAAGTGTGCCCCCCCAAAAAAAGGTAATGCCCCCCCCACAATTTCTTTCTGGTGACGGGTCTGCTCACTATGCTGATGAACAATCTCAGTTACGTCAGTTATTGATAGAATATAAGTGTGGTACTGTATGTTAGAATGAAGATTTCCAGTTATTTAAGAAGAAAATGTGATGTTTTCACAAAATCAGGTGTATGTTGTGGAGATTGAGAAAAATGTTTAGACATAAATGTCAGTTTAGAGATTTCACCCCCAAAAAAATAGCCTCCTTAAGGTCTCTTTTCATTTCCCAGTTGCAACAATATAAAACAAGCAAACTTTGGCAGATGAATTACTATTAAAGTTTGATGGTAAGTTCAGTTGTATTGGAGATGAGGCCACAGAGCCAATTTTGCCCGATTTCATCTGTTGAGATGTCAAACTTCCTCAGCTTTCTATAGGTCGGATAATGTCGTGACTTGCTATTGGAATGTACTCTCTAGTGGTCTTTCAACAGTTTGAAAGTTTAGGGTCAATATCTTTTTACTAAAGTACTGGTTGCTATGGACCTTTGAAAGATGTATGTGCCAAATCTTTAAGCGCGTTTTTCTCAAAACGAGGGATTTCAACTTGGCAACACTGAAACAAACTGGGTTTATTTGTCACTTCCAGTGTAGCACTTATGAGCGTTATAAATGGCTTAGAAGCTCTGAGCAGCACACCAAATTATACTGCTGGGAGTACCTCTTATTTTCAAGTGATCGACCTGGTATTTGGAATTACAACGGCTTTACAAACTTGAGCTGTCTAACCAAGCTGCAGCAGGACGCTTGCAGGCTGTGTTGCTCTTGAGAACATTTGGGCAAGCCAAAGTTGATCGCCAGCCTAACGGCCAAGTGCACAGAGATATGGTGCTCTACATTGAAAAGGTGAAGAAACACATGGAAATATTGGAAATATTGATAGACTGTGTCATATTTTTGGGTTAAACAGGAAATTTCATTTAGGGGACACAGATAAAGTGTTAATGACTGTCATCGACATCATCATCATCTTCATTCAACAAGTGTTAGATTAATGCCAGTTAAAAAAAATGTCCCCGTCGGGCAGTTTAGTTGGACCCCAGCAGGGCGTTTGCTGACCCAAACTGTTGCCGGATGAATATGACAAAACTGGTGATGAGGAAGTACAAAAGTTCATCCCATGTTTACGTAAAAAATAAGTTTGACATTAAATGTAATCCTGATTCACAAAATGTAAGGGCTGAGCTGTATGAGCTTTGCTTCACCAATCCCACAGAGATGCAACAGTGGAGGAGATTTTATGTCAATCAGCAAGCATGACATATTGTAGGACACAATAATTGCCAAGTTACTGCTTCGTTATTATGTTGACATTTGCAGGGATTCCTCGAAGTCCCTATTTTGAAAGAACTTTTTGCTTGTGCTCCATCAGCTTGGTCCAGCGACAGAATGTATCAAGATAAGCATAGGATGAAATAAATCATTGATGTTCATGAAAAGAGGCAAAACAATATCTGAGAAATCATAGTTGAGCAAGGCTCAAAAGAAGCATGTTAGCAATGAAATTTGTGGGTCAAAATCTCAAAGTTTTGCAAATCCATTTTACCACATTGAACAGCAAAACCGAGAACTAAACGCCGAGACAACCAATAAAAAAAAAAAAAAAAAGTAGAAGAACCACCAAGATAAAAAGATTTGCTGGGCCCTTGTCACTTTCTGTGTGTGGTTGGAGGTCAAGGGAAGCTCTGTACAACTTAGGCAGAAGCAACTTTACCAAAAGATTCAGCTGGCTTTACAGTAAGTCCACCTAAAGACATTGCGGAGTCACTCCTAAGCCAATAATCATCGCTTACATTGCAGCTAATAAGCTACAATTATGACAGATGCACTCTCGAAGGAATGACTCAAAAAGATGGAGAAAATGATAAACTAACTTAAGATTGACACTGCTAAGCGCGTTGACAGTTTTTCACGATTGTCAACACACGTTTCTCAATACAATAACAGCTTTCTCAATACTGCACACACAAAATGCTAAACCTGACACTCCCTTTGCAAGAAGACTTTTGCCATCAAATCTCTACGATGTGTTCACAAAATGGAACTCATGTTTTCATTTGGTACACACAGTCGTATTTTCCATTGTCACATAGCATTCATTGAGCACACACAACTAAGCTTTTGCTGCACACTACCAAGTATTTACAGCACATTGTAGTGCAAAATTGAAAACACTATTGTAAAATGGAACACACCAAATGAATGACAATGATTCTGGAAAATAAGATATTTCTCCATTTGTAAAAATGACTAAGTCAAGCATGTTTTTTTTCATCAAACTTAAAACAGCACACAAATATGCAGCCAAAAATGTTTTATTTATGTACATGACTGAGATATAATCTTGATCAAGCATCATGATGCCTTCGGTTTCTGTCAGGCCAGAGGGCCTCGTCCACATCACAGGCGATGTTCTCCCTATCTAGACATCTCTGGAAGAACCGCCTTGAGTGGTGTATGACTCCCTGAATGGACTCGAGGCTGACGTCAGGTGGGATCTGGGTCTGGGGTTACGCTCATACACCTTCCACTTCCAAGCAGAAAAGAACTCCTCTATGGGGTTGAGGAATGGAGAGTATGGCGGGAGGAATCACACCCTAAAATGTGGGTGGTCCTGGAACCACTCACGTACAAGCAGAGCCTGGTGGAACCTCACATTGTCCCAGATGACAACATAATTTCAGTAAATCTTTACGGATCATCAGTGTGATCTGCTGGAACAAGTTTTTCGTGGAGGTCATCAAGGAAGGCCAGCAGCAAGACCCTCAAGCCAGCCTCCCTCATGCTCACACCATGGTTCAGCACATGGTCACAGTAGCCCGAATCTCATTGGATATAATAGTTCTCCATCTTCTTACTACTCCTCCTGTGCTCCTCTGCCCTGCTCCTAGGACAGCAGGAGCAAGAAGAGAACAGAGAAGACTCTGTCCTCCTCTTGCTCCTCCTCTCAATCTTACACTTCTCCTTCTCAGGTTGCTCTCTTCAAGGTTCTCCATTCACCAAACACAGAGGAGGAGGCTCAAGACACTTATATACTGCAGTCCTGATTGCTAATTGCTCAACAGACCTCAATGTGTTGAGTTTTGACAACTTGCGTGTTGTATGTTGATACCACTGAGACGTCACATGAGAAGTGTGTGTAACAACAGAACATTGTATGTAGTCTTTTGACAAGTTAACGTGCAATTGACTGCAGTGTATTGTAGGTTGAAGCATTGAGCTTTTACATGAGAGGTGTGTGCAACATCTGAGAATTGTGTGTAGTGTTTAGACCACAAGGTGATTGCAATTGGTGTCAAAGTGTAAAGACGGAAAGTCAGAGTCTAAGGGAGTCATAAGGGAGTGTGAAGTAGTGACAATTCGGGTCGAGCGATTGGCACATAAAGTTAAGGTTGTGCAAATTGTGCCAAAGTTTAGATTTATGTGTTTTAACAATCGTGAAAAACTGTAACACAATTAAATGTTTGGTTGATCGATTGAGTTTTTCACCAACATCTGGCTGGAACCGCATTAAAGGGACAGCGACATGAAAAATAGGTCATGTTAAAATGCTAATTCCTCACCAAACGCATGACGTAAGTACTGTTTTCCTCCATTAGCCCCTCTAAGAAATTCTAGGTCATTCTGTTCTCAAGCACCAGCCCCTCCCATCTGAGAAAACAAACAAGTGCTCGCTTTATGATGTCATAAAGTGCGGATTCACCCCCGTACTGCCTCTGCGGACTAAATGCACGCCCACTATCTCTGAGACCTCCATGCGGTAGTGACAAAAGTAGCCTTAATCAGTAGGTATTCTGTCTAAATGAATTCAAAGCAATAAATTATCCTTTACATTTGCAATGCCAAAGTGCAATGACAATTGGCTGACCTGAAAACCTTCTGGCTTGGTTCTGGTTCTGGCTGACACTTGTACAGACTACAAGTAAAGCTTTTGCAGTGGTGAAACAAACTGAATGTGTCACGACGAGGAGAGGTAGGACTTTCAAAATAAAACGGGAAACATGACTATGAAAATAAAAGCATGGGCCGTCACGCCGGTGGCGGCGTGACAGTACCCCCCCCTCAATGGCCGGCTCCTGACGGCCATCCGACTCAAAGAGTCCAAAAACAAGGGCGGGCGGAAGGGGGCACGGAGGTGGGAACACGGCCCACCCCTCCGTCCCAGACCAAAGGCAGTTCAGGAGGGCGTCCATGACGCCCGACGAGAGAGTCCCAGCGGGGCCAGTCAGGTGGGCGTCCTCGACGCCCGACGAGAGGTGAAGGCAGCCGCAGGGCTTGCGCCGCCGGGACTTTGGGCGCTGCCCGGCGAGGTTCCGGGACTTTGGGCGGCGCCCGACGAGGTTCTGGGACTTTGGGCGGCGCCCGGCGAGGCTCCGGGACTTTGGGCGGCGCCCGGCGAGGCTCCCGGACTTTGGGCGGCGCCCGGCGAGGCTCCCGGACTTTGGGCGGCTCCAGGCGAGGCTCCCGGACTTTTGGCGGCGCCCGGCGAGGCTCCCGGACTTTGGGCGGCGCCCGGCGAGGCTCCCGGACTTTGGGCGGCGCCCGGCGAGGCTCCCGGACGTTGGCCGGCGCCCGGCGAGGCTCCCGGACCTTGGGCGGCGCCCGGCGAGGCTCCCGGACCTTGGGCGGCGCCCGGCGAGACTCCCGGACTTTGGGCGGCGCCCGGCGAGGCTCCCGGACTTTGGGCGGTGCCTGGCGAGGCTCAGGGACTTTGGGCGGCGCCTGGCGAGGCTCAGGGACTTTGGGCGGCGCCTGGCGAGGCTCAGGGTCTTTGGGCGGCGCCTGGCGAGGTTCAGGGTCTTGAAGGCGCTGGCGAGGTTCAGGGGCGAGAGGCGGCAGCAGACAAGATTCAGGGGCGAGCGTCGGCAGCAGACAAGGTTCAGGGGCAAGAGGCGGCAGGAGACAAGGTTCAGGGGCGAGAGGCCACAGCAGACGAGGTTCAGGGGCGAGAGGCCGCAACAGACGAGGTTCAGGGGCGAGAGGCCGCAGCAGACGAGGTTCAGGGGCGAGAGGCCGCAGCAGACGAGGTTCGGGGGCGAGAGGCCGCAACAGACAAGGTTCAGGGGCGAGAGGCCGCAGCAGACGAGGTTCAGGGGCGAGAGGCCGCAGCAGACGAGGTTCGGGGGCGAGAGGCCGCAACAGACAAGGTTCAGGGGCGAGAGGCCACAACAGACGAGGTTCAGGGGCGAGAGGCCGCAACAGACGAGGTTCAGGGGCGAGAGGCCGCAGCAGACGAGGTTCAGGGGCGAGAGGCCGCAGCAGACGAGGTTCGGGGGCGAGAGGCCGTAACAGACAAGGTTCAGGGGCGAGAGGCCGCAACAGACAAGGTTCAGGGGCGAGAGGCCGCAGCAGACGAGGTTCAGGGGCGAGAGGCCGCAGCAGACGAGGTTCGGGGGCGAGAGGCCGCAACAGACAAGGTTCAGGGGCGAGAGGCTGCAGCAGGCGAGGTTCAGGGTCCTGAGGCCAGTCCGACCCATCACTCCAGACGCCACGGACCAAAGCCAGTACTTCCTTTAGCTCAGCAATGGCTCGGGCGCCGGCTTCAAGCCCCTTCCTCTGCCAGGGCTCCAATTCAGACATTCCTGCTGGGTCCATGCTGGCCGAAGTGTCACAGTCAGTGCATGGAAGCGTCCCACAGTCCTTATGTCCTCGTTCATGTTGCCAAGTGTTTTTGCCTTGTTTTTGTGCTTTTTCCTCCCCAGTGGAGCGCCTTTTGTTACCCCTTTTGCCTTGTGCCCTTTTTCCTCCCTAGCGGAGCGCTTTTCGTTGTCCCCAGTACCTTTTGCCTGTTTTTTCCTCCCTAGTGGAGCTCTTTTTGTTCTCCACTTTTTTGCTTCCCTGTTCTCCTCTCAGCTTGAGAGGAGACACCTGTTGGCCGGAAATAAACCTGCTGCCTTGGTGGCTTACCTTACGCCTGCGTCTGAGTCCTACCTTACCTCGTCGTGTCAGAATGAATAGTATAGTAGTTACTGTGCTTGCTCTGTAAGCAACAAGTCATGGTTTGAGGCCAGCTGTGTTTTTTCCCCGTCCTTCTTTCCTCTCCCTTCTTCCCTCTCCTCCCCTCCTGCTCCACAATTTCTTGCAGCAAGGAGCTGGTTTGTTATTGAAGAATTGATGTCTTACATTCAGAGGAGTGCTCAAACGTATATCTCCCAACAGAAGACTGCAGTCGGCTCGCCGGGGGCGTGGCACATAGGGAGAGGCGGAGTTTTACTGAACGATATCCATCCATTCATTTTCTTTTTTCTTTTTTTTTTTTTCTTTTTTTTTTTTTTAAGAGCTCAGAATTGTTCATTCGGTAGTCTTACCGATTCAACGTCTTGTCATCATTGCTCTTTTTTTTTTTTTTTGTGTGTGTGTATGTGTGCGTGCGTTTGCGTGCGTGCGTGCGTGCGTGCGTTTGCGTGTGTGCGTTTGCGTGCGTGCGCGTGCGTGCGTGTGCGTGCGTGCAAATACGTATACATTTATACTCATTCATTCACCTAAAACCTTATAAATATCCCATTACCCTTCGCCTTAACCAGGTACTTCAGAATCTTGCCAGAGTCGTGAGGTTTAAATGGTCAGGAGACCAGAGAAAAGGTCAGAAAAAAAAAGAAATAAAGAGAAAAGAAAGGTAAATCAAAGTGAAATCCAGCACCGACCAAACACTTCCTGCCTTCCCCATGATTACAAAATCAAAATCTTACGCCAACCCCTGAAGCCTCTAAATTCCAGCAAATTTAGCGAGATCTCAAGAGCCCAGAGGAAAAACTAAAGAGAGGAAGGAGGGAAGGATCGATAAGGCAGAGTGAGATCCATAGAAGCCAGTACATCCAATCCATCAAAGTGAAGTCCAGCACCAACAAGACCCCTCCTGCGTGGTTACAAAACCAGAGTCTTATGCCAACCCCAGAAACCTCATACTTCTAATAAATTAAGATCTCAAGTGACCAGAGGAAAAACTAAAGAGAGGAAGGAGGGAAGGATAGATAAAGCAAAGTGAGAACCACAGACACCAGCACCAACTGATTCAAGGGGCTGTGGGAGGGAGAGGGTACTTCTGTTGAGTTTCAGTAGATGCTGGTGCGACGGATCTGGCATGCATAAGGACCACCACCAAAGAAAGAAGCCGTCAACCGCGGTCCAGCAAAGCGAGCACTCCCCCCCCCCCCCCCGGAATCCCCAGGCCGCGGCAGCACCAAGGCCACCCCCAAGCCACCCGAGCGGACGCCGGTCGGCGAGCCGACCCAGACACCCGGAACACCCCCGCCCCAGCCCCGGCCCACACCCCCGAGCCCAAGGCCGCAGAACGAGGCCCAGCGGGCCCCCACAGCGCCCCACCGGTCCCCAGCCCCCATCCCCCCACGACCCCCCCGCACCCCACCCAAACCCGCCATCCACCACGACCCAGGCCCCACCACCCCCGACCCCCAAACCCCCGAACACACCCCGACCCCCAGCACCCAACCCCCCACCCACCCATACCTCCACCCCCCCCCAAACAAGCCGCCCCCCCCCCCCCCGACGGCCGCCCCCCCCCCCCCCCCGCGAACCCGGCCCCCCGCGAGAACCCCCCACCCCCCCCCCCCCCCCGGAAACCGGCACCGGGCAGCAGCGCAGAGAGGGAAGATGTGCCCACCCCACCTCCAGCCGCGCGAGATTTGCACAGCGGCGGGAGGGGGGAAGCAGAGGAGGAAGCACCAGGGGAGAAGGCGGAACACCAGAACACCGAGCCCGGTGGGGAGAGGCCCCGGTCGTCACGCCAGAGTACTAGTGACACCTAACCCTGTTACTGAGTCCGCCAGCTCGCCGACTGGCGAGCTCTACCCTTACACCGTGAATGTGGCCCCAGCCAGTGTATATACAAGTGTGTGCGTGTGGTGCATTAAAATTGGGAGCAGGTGAGTCGGAGCAGAGGGAAAAAATTTCCCCTACTCCGACACACCCGTATCCCCCCCAAAAAAATGAATATGTATATGTGTGGTGCATTAAAAAAGGGAATGGAGGGACAAAGTGGTGGGGCAGGGACACAAATGGGGGGGACCACAGCGCTGCCAGGCACTGCAGTCCATCCCCTCTGATGGCTCCCCGCCCCAACTCACCCCTCCCCTTGGACGTGAGGTGCATTAAAATTGGAGGGGAGTTGAAGGGTGAAGACGGTGTTTCCACCCTTCCCCACCCCACCAAGAAATGTGTTGTGTGCCCTATGTGTATATTTACAAAGTGTATAGTGCAAGCTAGTGAAGTGAGTAAGAGGAGCGACCAGCGGGGCCTCACCCAACCCGGCGGGTGTAGGTGGCACGCCCGCCCCCCAGCACCCCCACCCCCACCCGCCCCCCACCTCATCCACCCGGCACCACAATGGGCGGACAGCCAGCGCAGCAGGGCTACCGGACAGCCCACCGGCCACCGGAGCCCGCCCGGGGCGCCAGGAGTTATACCGGAGTGGGGCAGGCCCCAAACCCTCGCCCGGCCCCCGGAGCACGACGCCCTGGCCGGGGAGGGAGCCCCAGGCCCAGGGAGAGGGAGGGTGAGGGGCCGCAGGGCAGACAGGGAAGGGGGGGGGGGGGGGGGGGGAGAAGACGACAAGAAGGCGAAAGGGCGGCTGCAGGGCAGGAGGCGGGGGGGAGGAGGAGGAGGGAGGGCGACAAGGGAAAAGGGACCGGGAGGCAGAGGAGGATGGGCGGGAGGAGGCGAGGAGGGAGAGGCGACGGGGGGGAGGAAGGGGGAGGGGAGAGGGAACCACGGGGCACACCGGAGGCCCACCCACCCCGAACCGCGCCACCGGGCACGGAGCAGCGGACCGCGCCGGGACGGCACCGCCCCGGGCACCAGGGGAAGCACCCCAACACCGCACCCCACAGGGGGCCCAGGGAGCGGCCAAGACGCAACCGCCACCGAGCAGACAACGGGGGGGGGGTTGGGGCAGAACCACCCCCGCCCGACCACAGGGGACGGCGTCAAGAAAATTGACTAATTAGCATGCAGTAACACCAAGTGTTGATGCTTAGTGCCCACTAGAAATAGATCTTAAGGAGTTATTGAGTATAGTGTCGTATAGTGTGGTATGCTCGAGCCCACTAGCAGCAACTAGGTTCCTGACTATATAAAAATAAAAACAATCAGATACAAAATACCAAATACAGAAGCAGCGAAAACAGAAGTTGTAACGATGTGGTGGCTCTCGTTAACAGGCAGAATCTTGGCAGGATTAAGTTGCCAAATTGAGATTAAAATATTCTATGTACATAGACCATATTTGTTTAAATCTTGATACTTGATTTTTATTTAAGGCAGAGATTTTTTCCATTGAGATATAATTTATTAGTAAGTTTAACCAGTGGTCGATATTTAGAGATTGTTTATTTTTCCAATTGACAAGGATTATTTTTTTAGCAATAGTAAGGGCTATAAATATAGATTGAGATTGTTTACATGGTAGCTCAGTTATTGTTAAGTTACCTAGTAAACACAATCTTGGAGATAAAGGAAGCCTACAGTTTAATATATCAGCGAGCTTTTCCAAGATTCTAGTCCAGAAATGCAGCACTGGAGTACATGACCATAAAGCATGAAGATAAGTATCGGCAGTGTTTTGTGAGCACTGGAGACAAATGTCGGAGTCAGAGAGTCCCATTTTTTTCATCATATATTGTGTAATATATGTTCTATGAAGTATCTTATATTGGATAAGTTGCAAATTTGTCTGTTTGGTCATTTTAAATACATTTTCACAGATTTGGGTCCAAAAGTCTGGTTCCGGAACTATAGACAAGTCTTTTTCCCATTTTAAAGTCGGTAAATACGTTTTATTTGTGTATAAAAATAACTTATATATTTTTGATATTTTCTTTATTGTTGTTGGAGAAAGCTTTATAATATCTTTAGCTAAGACAGGCAGTTGGAGCGTATCCTGAAGTGTTGGGATTTGTTTCTTAACCATATTTTTAACTTGCAGATAATGTAAGAAATTTCCCTTTTTTATTTCATATTTCTGGACCAAGTTTGTATACGATATAAACTTATTATCTGAGAAAAGATGATGAAGGTGTGTAATTCCTTTCTGCTCCCATAGGCTTAAATGGAACGACTGATTATTAAGTTGAAAGTCGGGGTTATGCCAAATGGGAGAGAGCCCACAGGGCGCCAATTGGGAGTTTGTCATTTCTAATGCCTTCCACCAGGCAGTCAGGGTGGCGGCTATCATTGGGTTTTTAAAACAATTATGTCGTCTTATTTATCCATTCATTTTCTTGACCGCTTATCCCACACAAGGGTCGCGGGGGATGCTGGCGCCTATCCCATCTGGCTCTGGGCAGTAGGCGGGGGACACCCTGAACTGGTTGCCAGCCAATCGCAGGGCACTCAGAGACGAACAACCATCCACACTCACAAGCACACCTAGGGACAATTCAGAGCGCCCAATTAACCTGCCATGCATGTCTTTGGAATGTGGGAGGAGACCGGAGTACCCGGAGAAGACACACGCAGGCACGGGGGAGAACATGCAAACTCAACCAGGAAGGCCGGAGCCTGGACTCGATCTTGCGTCCACAGTACTGGGAGGCGGACGTGCTAACCACTCAACTACCGTGCCGCCGCTAGCATACTTTAGGTACATTTAAATGCAAGTGAAATAAGGAGAGCAGCAGATTCGCCACATCAACTTAGCTACTTGTACAAAAATATACCAAAATGTATGAATGTGTGGACTAAAGCATGCTGAGCATGTGACATGTAGCTTGGCCTAGCAGAGTACAAGTCAGCTGAATGTTTATCGTCCACTTCGACTCACCTGCGGCTGCCAGTTTCTTCTAGATTTCGTTTGGAATTTTCGTTTGGCTGTACTGCTTTTGAAGAAGTGATTCTTTGCTGTAAGGCATAATTCCACCTTTGATGTCCGCTGTGGGATGCGATAATTCCTCGAGTTCTTTGTTGTCACTGGCAGCATTCAATATGTATTTTCTGCACGCGATATGTCACGATGATCACGTGACTGTCCAAAATGGCCAATATAGTACTTATCAAAGATTGCGTTCCCTCGCAATCTTTGCGAGAGAACGCAAAGTTGTTTTGCGAGGGAACGCAAAGTTTTTTGTTTTTTTTCGACTACAATGTCACCTTAGGTGCGCCGTAAACACTTCCGGGTCATCTTCTATGTGACCAAAAGCGACGAGGACGGACGTTTGTAAACATGAAACAAAGCAGTGGGAAAGCTTTCCGAAAGCGACTAGGATGTAGCATGTATTTTCCCACTGCTTTGTTTACACGTCGCTTTTGGTCACAGGGAAGATGACCCGGAAGTGTTTACGGCGCACCTAAGGTGACATGGTAGGCGAAAAAACAACTTTGTGTTCCCTCGCAAAACAACTTTGCGTTCCCTCGCAATCTTTGCAAGAGAACGCAAAGTTTTTTGCGAGGGAACGCAATCTTTGCGTGAATGCTAAGATGTTTTGCGAGGGAACTCAAAGTTTTTTAAGAGGGCACATAATCTTTGAGTTTTGTTACCATGTCACCTTAGGGGCTCCGTAGAGGTGTGTGTTTAAATAAGCATAAAATATTTCTATACTACTTGAAAAATACTTTTTTTTATAAATTTCCATACTTTTTCATCCATGACTGACAAAAGAACGAGAACAAAAGGCTGTGCTGGATAAAATAGGAGTGGGATTGGAGGGGAGACAATGAAGGCATTTGAAACAGGGAAAGGCAGACAAATTGAAACAGGGAAAGAAACAGACCTACATGCCCACTGTGATGCAAATATTCCCAAGTAGAATTTGCTGTCTGTTGTGTTTGGAATCCTGCCACTGAAGTGAGACCTTGATTGGAGGGGGGTGGCATATAACACAATAAGGCTGTTTGATGGGTTGACCAAGGGCGATGCTGCCACATTCCACAAGCACTTGACCAACAAACCCAAATGTAGAACGGACAACAAGCAAAGCATCTTGGGGGGCAGGATCTGCTCATCAGTTTTAGGAAATTTCATTTTTATGACAGAAAATGACTTTGACTTAAAAGGGATTACACCACAGTATTTTAAGCCCTTCCAAAACTATAACTATAGGCTATTTAACTATAGGCATATAATGATTACAATTTACCTTTGACACCATGGCGATGTAATGTTTTATGAAATATTAGGTGTTTTGCTGGTTAGTTTTCTAACACGAAAGTAAAACGTCCGGTTCAGTAAAACCCTGCCTCTACCTGTGTGATTGCTGTCCCCCCGGCGAGCCAACTGCAGTCTGCTGTTGTAACTCTGGCGTTTGAGTGTTTGAGTACGTCACGCAACTTGACGCAAGCCAATTCTTCAATAAACACGATACTTTTGTCACTATCCCATGGACGTCTCAGAGAAAGTGGAGTTTGTTTAGTCCGCAGAGGCGGTGCGGTGAGTAGGGTCCAGAGGTGCGTAAGCCAGGTCCAGAAAGTAAAAACCCTGCTACAGTTTGGCTTTAGCCACAGGTGCATCTAATCAACGAGCAGGTAAACAAGTTACTGACCAATCGGTCAAGTAGAACCTCCTGTGACTAAAGCCAAACTGTGGCAGGGTTTTTACTTTCTGGACCTGGATTACCCACCTCTGGTAGGGTCTTATGACGTCAAAGAGTGCCAACAGCTTGTTTGCTCAGGTTGGGAGGTGCTTGGTGAGCAGAATGACCTAGAATTTCTCATATCGTGAGGGGGAATGGAGGAAAACACCACTTGGGTGATGGTTTTGGTGAGGAATTAGCATTTTAAAAGCTCCAAAAAGTTGATTTTTCATGTTGCTATCCCTTTAAAATGACAGGACTTTTTTTTTTTTTTTCCAAATGCACAGAATTCTCTGAGAGACAGGTCTTTACTTTGTGCCCATTCTTTTCGTTGTGTCTTTAGATTCAATCTTTCTTCTTTTAATTGAAGGCCAAAAATAACCATACTCTTGGTCATTTCCAAAGGTGCGGCTAACTCACAGCGCTCCTGTAAGTTACATTAAAGTGCGTTATCGTGTCACATTTTGATGACGAATGTGCTGTGTGACTGTTGGTATAGAGGGTTTCCAAATATTGGCAATTTCCACCTCTTTCAGGCTCATTCACAGTATAGTTAGCCAGAATTTCTCTTTCATACTGTAACAAGAAAAAAACTGGCACCCTTGAACAAAAATGAACTCCATACAAAACCCTTCAGAATGAGCTCATTGAGAGAAACACATTCACAGAAAAAAACATTCAGTTAACGTTTGTCCAAAACATGAACGAATTCATGAAGCGTTGTTCATCAAACTCATTTAGTCAAGTCATCTTTATTTATGGAGCGCTTTCAAACAGCCTTAGCTGTCACAAAGCGCTTTACAGAAGCACAACTAAAACACAACATGAAACATTGACAGCAATACAATCTTTAGGTACAAGAAAACCTCTGAACCATGTATGTGCTAACCATTCATGTGACAGTGTTAGATTTCTTCTTGTACATGTGGGGTATTCACTGATTGGCTTATTTTGGACTGATTCATTTGCCTGATGCGCATATTTGAAGATTGGACATGTCAGAGTACATTTCCAGTCATCCATGAATTATTTACACCCTGCCAAACCCACTTTGAGACAATGTTGAACACTCCTTGTTCCCATTTGAAAACAGAGAAATTGGCATGCCAGCATCTGTCCGTGGTTGGGCAACTGAATCGATGGACTGATGGCTGACTGACAATATGACAGCCCTGTGCCAATCGCTGAAGGACGTCGAGGAAAAGTGAAAGAAGCAGGTGACAGAGATCTGCAGGAATGAATGATAATCGGGGGTGGACTGAGACAAAAAAAAAAAAAAGAGCCCAGGCAATTTTGGTATAGGCCCGTCGTAAGTTAGCCCCCTCATTAATGGAGCACAACCAAGTAGTAATTTATGTTGTCCACCTTTTGCCTGTCAGCTGGGATAGGCTCCAGCATGACCCTGAACAGGATACACAGGATTGAAAAATGGATGGAAGGAAATTCAGAGTGCCAAACTCTGGGTTTGCACGATAAGCACTGGGGACACGGAGCGTCAATCAGGCAGGACAAGATGGAGGCTATTGAAGCAAAATTTGAGGGTTGTGAGCCGATGAATGGATTTTACAACAAAACGTGTAAATTTAAAGGGCTCCACTCTACCTCTCGGAACACTCACACTCACATGCCCAAGATGAATAGAATTTTTCAATATTACTTTTGCTGATCCAATCAGATGTCATGTGTACGCTTCAATTGGAGTATCCAGGCATTGTCCTGATCTTGATGTATATGTGCAGTGATATCATCATTTACACACTTAGAAATGTGGCTTGATGGGGTAGGAATCTTTGACTGTCGCAATTCGATTCAATTCTGATTTTGGGGTCTGCGATTCGATTCAGAATCGATTTTTAATTCAAAATGATTTGCTTGACAATGATTTCTGCTTCAAGCTATAGATTTTCAAAAAAAAAATCGTCATGTTCTGGTCCGGTCTGCTTTGTAAGACAGAATGATAAATGGAGACATTCTAGTGTTATTTATTTATGTATTTATTTTTACATTAAAGCGGTACAAGACATAACTAATTTTCCAGAAATCACAACTACACTGCTAAATAGACTCGCATGAAATATACATTGAGCTGCACATGTCGCACGGCAGTAAAATGGCTGTGCTCATTCAATGTGGTGACACACGTATATGGCAGACCGGAGCTCTTCAATCATAATGACAAAACAGTCTGCATGTAAACCCGGCTTGTGTGTGCAGCTGCCTGAAGCAGACTGCAAAGATCAAGCTCGGGCAGCTCACACATCTCAGCTTTTTTATTTCATTATTTCAAAGACAGCTCCACTCAGTGTCTCTGGGTTATGTTGCTGGTGAGTCGATTCCCTGTGCACTTCTGTTTCCTGCCCATTCCCTTGCTAATGGCAAAAAAGTAGTATTGCTGTGAACTGTCTCAGTATCATTCAAGTATTTTTATTGTCAGTGCTCTGTATTGGTAGAGTATGCCTAGGAGAAACAGTATGGAGAATCAAGATGCACCTGTCCTGGTGTGCGTGCATGCGTGTGCGTGTCTATGATTCTAATAAATGTACCTGCGATTGGCTGGAAACCAGTTCAGTGTATCCACGCCTACTGGCCGCAGACTGCGGCGATAGGCTCAAGCACATCCGCGAGGATAAGCGGTCCACAATTATTACAATTTCAATGTTCAAAACTGCCAATAGTTCAAATACTCATATCAGTCCAATCAATTGATTACCACATATCTCAGCTACTTTCGTTCAGATTCAGATGCCCCATTAATCCAGGGTTCTTTTTTTCATTGACTCGAAATGTATTCAAATACATTCTTGAAGAGGGAAGACAAAGGGAGGAAATGCAAAGAGGGAGGCAGAGGCTGAAGTGGAGAAAAATAAGTGATGTGGAAAGCATATTCGTCAATCGGAGCCACAGCTTTTTTTTATTATTATTATTTTTATTCCAAGTGTGAGAAGACAGCAGAGGGGAGAAAAGCAGAATATAGGAGTGATTCTTTGACAGCAAAGAAAGCATCAGAGAGCTCCACTGAGGTCAGAAATGTAACCCCGCATCGAAAGTCACCACTTGATGTTCCACAGGGCTCTTTGTGTAACCACAAGCCTTATAACAAAGAAAGCCACGCTGTATGCGAAGAATAAATTCAAACTGAAACAAAGAAAGTCAGAATATATCTAAGTCTTAAAACGTGGAAGTGTCTTTTTTTTTTAATAAACAACAGAACATACTCTCATATGGACTTTGTAAATTCAATGCCATATAATAAATAAATTGTCTTTTGATGTGGACAATATTTTTTTTCTGCCTGGGTTAAGATTGTTTTTTGTTTTTTTAAGTTATTCTTCACTAAACTATAAATTAATGCCAAAAATGATCCATATTAAGGTAATCTATTAAGAATGTAAAAAGATACATTTAAAAATGACTATCGTCATCCTCCTAAAATAATGGCCTAATTCTATTTAACAGAGATGACAAGATGTCTTCTGGTGCAGAAAACTATCAACACTCGAAGCTAAAATCGTCTCTGCTGTGATTCTATATTTCACTTAGTGTCCCAGAAAATGTTCGGCCACTGGCAGCTAAGGAGTTTGACAGTACAGTAGTTGTAATGTTGTCATAACAGAAATATTTCTGAATGTTTAATAATATCTTCATCTGTAAGTGCACAATGTTCAATGAGTCACAATGTTGTTTTTCTGCCTTGCCATAATTCACTCATATGAATGTCAGTTAAAGACAACAAATAAATAAATAAATACATAAATAACTTGGTTCCTTGTAAATGAATACTGGCACTGACAACACAACCTGCAAAATTCGATTTAGAAATTGGACAAAGCATGTCTTGGGTTTATATAAAAACAAACTTTGAAGCCTCTTCATGGCTCATCTGAAGACTTTAAAAGCCTTTTCAGCAAAATACATTAGCAGTGCTTGATCTGCTCTCCCTCTTTATCTATTTCTGATAAGTATCAAATGATCAAGGAAAAAGATTCTCGTAGAATCTGTGCTATTTCTCAAATGTAATTGTCACTCTATTGTACCTCCTCCCGCCCATCCTCCTCTGCCTCCCGGTCCCTTTTCCCTTGTCGCCCTCCCTCCTCCCCCCCCCCCCCCCCCCCCCCCCGCCTCCTGCCCTGCAGCCGCCCTTTCGCCTTCTTGTCGTCTTCTCCCCGCTTCCCCACCCCCCCCCCCCCCCCCCCTCCCTGTCTGCCCTGCGGCCCCTCCCCCTCCCTCTCCCTGGGCCTGGGGCTCCCTCCCCGGCCCGGGCGTCGGGCTCCGGGGGCCGGGCGAGGGTTTGGGGCCTGCCCCACTCCGGTATAACTCCTGGCGCCCCGGGCGGGCTCCGGTGGCCGGTGGCCGGTGGGCTGTCCGGTAGCCCTGCTGCGCTGGCTGTCCGCCCATTGTGGTGCCGGGTGGATGAGGTGGGGGGCGGGTGGGGGTGGGGGTGCTGGGGGGCGGGCGTGCCACCTTCACCCGCCGGGTTGGGTGAGGCCCCGCTGGTCGCTCCTCTTACTCACTTCACTAGCTTGCACTATACACTTTGTAAATATACACATAGGGCACACAACACATTTCTTGGTGGGGTGGGGAAGGGTGGAAACACCGTCTTCACCCTTCAACTCCCCTCCAATTTTAATGCACCTCACGTCCAAGGGGAGGGGTGAGTTGGGGCGGGGAGCCATCAGAGGGGATGGACTGCAGTGCCTGGCAGCGCTGTGGTCCCCCCCATTTGTGTCCCTGCCCCACCACTTTGTCCCTCCATTCCCTTTTTTAATGCACCACACATATACATATTCATTTTTTTGGGGGGGATACGGGTGTGTCGGAGTAGGGGAAATTTTTTCCCTCTGCTCCGACTCACCTGCTCCCAATTTTAATGCACCACACGCACACACTTGTATATACACTGGGTGGGGCCACATTCACGGTGTAAGGGTAGAGCTCGCCAGTCGGCGAGCTGGCGGACTCAGTAACAGGGTTAGGTGTCACTAGTACTCTGGCGTGACGACCGGGGCCTCTCCCCACCGGGCTCGGTGTTCTGGTGTTCCGCCTTCTCCCCTGGTGCTTCCTCCTCTGCTTCCCCCCTCCCGCCGCTGTGCAAATCTCGCGCGGGGGGGGGAGTGCTCGCTTTGCTGGACCGCGGTTGACGGCTTCTTTCTTTGGTGGTGGTCCTTATGCATGCCAGATCCGTCGCACCAGCATCTACTGAAACTCAACAGAAGTACCCTCTCCCTCCCACAGCCCCTTGAATCAGTTGGTGCTGGTGTCTGTGGTTCTCACTTTGCTTTATCTATCCTTCCCTCCTTCCTCTCTTTAGTTTTTCCTCTGGTCACTTGAGATCTTAATTTATTAGAAGTATGAGGTTTCTGGGGTTGGCATAAGACTCTGGTTTTGTAACCACGCAGGAGGGGTCTTGTTGGTGCTGGACTTCACTTTGATGGATTGGATGTACTGGCTTCTATGGATCTCACTCTGCCTTATCGATCCTTCCCTCCTTCCTCTCTTTAGTTTTTCCTCTGGGCTCTTGAGATCTCGCTAAATTTGCTGGAATTTAGAGGCTTCCGGGGTTGGCGTAAGACTTTGATTTTGTAATCATGGGGAAGGCAGGAAGTGTTTGGTCGGTGCTGGATTTCACTTTGATTTACCTTTCTTTTCTCTTTATTTCTTTTTTTTCTGACCTTTTCTCTGGTCTCCTGACCATTTAAACCTCACGACTCTGGCAAGATTCTGAAGTACCTGGTTAAGGCGAAGGGTAATGGGATATTTATAAGGTTTTAGGTGAATGAATGAGTATAAATTTATACGTATTTGCACGCACGCACGCGCACGCACGCAAACGCACGCAAACGCACACACGCAAACGCACGCACGCACGCAAACGCACGCACACATACACACAAAAAAAAAAAAAAAAAAAAAAGAGCAATGATGACAAGACGTTGAATCGGTAAGACTACCGAATGAACAATTCTGAGCTCTTAAAAAAATAAATAAATAAATAAATAAATAAATAAAAAAAAAATAAAAAAAAAAATAACAGAAATATTTCTGAATGTTTAATAATATCTTCATCTGTAAGTGCACAATGTTCAATGAGTCACAATGTTGTTTTTCTGCCTTGCCATAATTCACTCATATGAATGTCAGTTTAAAGACAACAAATAAATAAATAAATACATAAATAACTTGGTTCCTTGTAAATGAATACTGGCACTGACAACACAACCTACAAAATTCGATTTAGAAATTGGACAAAGCATGTCTTGGGTTTATATAAAAACAAACTTTGAAGCCTCTTCATGGCTCATCTGAAGACTTTAAAAGCCTTTTCAGCAAAATACATTAGCAGTGCTTGATCTGCTCTCCCTCTTTATCTATTTCTGATAAGTATCAAATGATCAAGGAAAAAGATTCTCGTAGAATCTGTGCTATTTCTCAAATGTAATTGTCACTCTATTGTACATTGTATTGCATGCATGCAGGCAAAGGAGAGATGTTAAGAGTATAAGAGCTATAGCTATATCATTTAGTGTCAACTGTGTTGAGATCACACTTTATTTTTCACCTTACATGCAGAAGAAATGGAGAATTATCCCCCACCCCTGTTACAAGCTAAATGATGATTATAATTATAATAATAATAATAATAATAATAATAATAACAATAACAATAACAAGAAGAAGAATAACAGACCAACAACTCAAAGGAGCATATAATCAATGACATATAATTACATAACCACAAATAGTTCTCACCAACTTTTGGATTGGACAATATCCTGTATTTGGCAACATGAATGAAATTAACAGCTTTCTCCCCATGGAACCCACTGCGCAGAAGGAGACCGCAGAAAAGGTCTTCTTGCTGACTTGTTTGGCTGTTGCCATCCAATTTGAAATGTGCATTGCACCACCAGCAAGACTGCAGTGGAACAGTATTGACTGAGACATATTTTTTGAGCTTCCCTGACTGACTGTTGATCAGTCCAGGATGTACCTGGCCCAAAGTGAGCTGGGGTCGGCTCGATAGCTCACCCATGACCAAGAAGAGATTAAGCCGTATTTTCTTTTTTTTTTTTTAAAGTGATTGTTAAGTTGTCCCTTAGCCATAGAGTCCATCCATATATTGTCAGCTCATTTACTGTTAGCTTTTAATTCTAATACCATTATGGTGTAGGTTAAGACAAAATGTATATTCAATTGTCATTCTTCCCCACATATCCTTACTTGAGGGATTGGGAAATAAAAATCAACACCAATGAAAAAAGTGTCATTCAGATGAACCCATTGAAGTCCTGTTAAATCATGTTTCATAAATAAAATAGAATCAATGGCAAAATGCCCTTTGTTTCATCTTCCTCAAGGTGACCATGGTGTTCTGACTGAGACCATCTTGCAGGCACAACGGGACACCATTGCAATCATTGTAATATCCAAGCTACTCATACTAAAATCCGAAGTGATATAGGATATGTCAAATACATCCATCCATCCATTTTCCTCACCGCTTATTTCTCACATGGGACGCGGGGGGGGGGGGGGGGGTGCTGGAGCCTATCCCATCTGGCTTTGGGCAGTAGGCGGGGGACACCCTGGACCGGTTGCCAGGGGGGGGCTGGAGCCTATCCCATCTGGCTTTGGGCAGTAGGCGGGGGACACCCTGGACTGGTTGCCAGCCAATCGCAGGGCACACAGAGATGAACAACCATCCACACTCACACGCACACCTAAGGACAATTCGGAACGTCCAATTAACCTGCCATGCATGTCTTTGGAATGTGGGAGGAGACCGGAGTACCCGGAGAAGACCCACGCGGACACGGGGAGAACATGCAAATTCCACCCATGAAGGCCGGAGCCTGGATTCGAACCCAAATCCTCAGAACTGGGAGGCGGACGTGCTATGTCAAATACAATTGTAAATGGACTGTTTTTTACGTATGTGAAGTATTGTCAGCACACTGAAATCCTGCATACATGAGTGGAAATGTTCCACTTTTAAATAATCACAATATTATAGAGAGGGTTTGTTCTAGTTCAATGCATGATGTTGCTTTTTCATCTTGGGAATCATGTTTTGCAAATGTCCACATTAGTAGTAAAAACATTACATATATGAGAGATTTATAAGACATGAATGGTGGGTTTTTATAAAATATTTAAAAATTCATTTTAGTTTCATACCTATCTTGATTATTATTTCGTAAAAATAATAATTCGACCTACAGTTTAGAATCTACAGTTTAGCAGAGATGTATTTTATTATTGGCTGGAAAATAAATGTGTTTTCTTAACACCCAATCAGAAATAAGAGTCTTACATCAAACCACCCTTCTAGATTCATGCTCGTCATGTATTGTAATATGTAACATCATGAGAACTTCAAATTATGAAATTGTAGGCAAAAAGTCCTTTTCAGACCAACTGTCCTTGACAGGGCTGTAGTTTATTTTCACAAATCGCAAACATATCGTTGAAAAGAGCAGTCACCTTAGTAAAAAAATAAATAAAATAAAAAAAAAATGAGAAAAGTGAAAAAAACAAAGATCCTGAGAAAAGTCTATTTTTACCCCTGGGCCATTCAAACATTCTGTGAACAGTTGCTTTCCACTTGGCTTGAACGTTTTATACTTTGACCGCACAGTTCTTGAAATAAACAAAGGGGAAAAAAAATACATGGCTCTTCTTCTTTATCGTTTACAATATAGCATTTTTTCCATTTTCAGATCGGGACAACAAATCACCTGTAAAAGCACAACTTGACAGATAACCCTCTCCCACATCTCTATCAAAATGTAAACACTGTGGGTGCAGGGTTAAGTAGTGGTTATGTGAAGAGTTGGTGAGAGTGCAGTCACATCCTGCATGGATTAGATACGGACATGGTGGACACGCCTGGCCTTCCATGCCTGAGGATGTTCAATCTCAATAATCACGACACAACACTGAGGCGTCTAGTACACACGCACACTTCTGGAAATGGACCCACTTGAAACTGCAATTTTGCAGATAACTCTCCCTGTTGACTTCCATTTCTATTACATCAGTGGTGGGCACACTCACACTGGGCAAATTCCACCATCGGCACCATCCCCTCCTTCCTCCCACATCGTGCTGCACTCATTCCCCTTTCAGCCTGCAATCCTGTCCTCTCACTTCGTAGTACAAGCCTGTAGTACCACAATTTTCCTGGAGTCCTTCTTTTTTTATTACGCAGATGAGCTGGTAAGCTTAATAACTATGTTTACATGCAGTCAATAATATCCCTTTCAGAACCCGAATGTTGCCAATATTTGAGTTTTGAAAGGCCATGTAAAAGCGTGTGAAAACATTGAATGCTTTGATAAGACTACTTTTTTGTTACTGCTTTTCAAACTTGGAAATTTGGCCATAGAAACGTGTATCAGGGTCCCTTCTTTGAGCGGAACATTGATTTGTGTTCTGCACATGCTCCATGTGCAAGTAATCTTGGTCTTTTGAGTACAGGAACTACTTGAATCTGTGGCGGCGGCCATCGTACGTTGCCATTTGCTGCGCAAGACTAACGTGAATACACTGACTTCCCTGCTGCTATTTCACGTTATTTTCTGTCGTGAATACGCCACAAAATATATGTATACACACGTACTGTATGCGCGACTAATATGCAACCCACTGGAAATACACAAGCAGAGGTCAACAAAAATGATGAAACATGTCAATGCAGGACAGAGCCACACTTTTGGGGCGAGAAGGAAACCGACTACTTTATGAGTGTGGTGACATGTATATAATGATTTTTATTGACCGTAGAAAGTTAAAAGTGGAAATTTGTCTATTTGCGCAGTGACATCCGTGTGTCGTGGGTTGTATCGGCATATGTATTAGGGCTGAGTTTAAAAAATACATAAACAAATAAATATTGAATCGATTTTCCTTTTCAAGCCCAAAATTGGTTCTTTTTTTTTCTTTTTTTTTGAATGTGTGTGCGTGCCTTGGTGGATTAACCCTGTTGTTCTTTACTAAGCCACACTGCACCCACGTTATTCGCACCACGTGGCATCCTTTGTTCCGAGCGACCAGTTTTGCGGGCATGCTCAAGCGCGCAAAACTTTCTTCTTTCGGTAGGATAGTTATATAGACAGTGTTTTGACCCTGTATGTGTGACAGTAATGAATAAATGCATGTTTTATGAATTCTTTTCCATCTAAGTAATTTGTGTGTTCCAGTGGATTATTAATTATTTTATTTATACCACGGACTCCGAATGTTTAAGTGTAGTGACTTCAGATTATGAATAAGTAAATGAGGATTTGGATTTTTGGTCATTTGTCTTTCTCCAAACTTAAGTAAAAGCAAATGTGGTGCCCCTACAGACGACCGAGTGAATTCTGACTTCTTTTAGTGCTGTTTAAATGATTAATTTGTCGCAAACGACGACACAATTATCGCTACATTGGTATCTCACTGTTTTCTTGAAATTTACTGTTCACATGAATTTAAAAATACTTTCTAGCATTCATGAAAGATCTGACATTTTGCACTTTAGGACAATTCTAAATCTTTTTAATCAATCCATCCATCCATCCATCCATCCATCCATCCATCCATCCATCCATCCATCCATCTTCTTAACCGCTTACAAGGCTACAAGGCTCGCAAGGGCCTATCCCAGCCAGCTTCAGGCAGTAGACGGGGTACACCCTGGACTGGTTGCCAACCAATCGCAGGGCACACAGAGACGAACAACCATCCACACTCACAAGCACACCTAGGGACAATTTTGAGTGTTCAATTAACCTGTCATGCATGTCTTTGGAATGTGGGAGGAGACCGGAGTACCCGGAGAAGACCCACGCAGGCACGGGGAAAACATGCAAACTCCACCCAGGAAGCCTGGACTTGATCTTGCGTCCTGAGCACTAAGAGGCGGATGTGCTAAGCAGTCATTCACCGTGCCGCCCTTTTTAATTCATATTTACAATTATTGAATTTGAATTATGAAAATATTTTCATCTTATCCTTGCACATGTCAATGTTTGTGTAAAACTTTTAAGTGATTATAACACGTGTTACTTTTATTAATAATCATTTAACCAGTTACTGCCTTTGCAAAATTTTATTTGGAATTTAATGTTTGTGGAGTTTTTATCATGTCATTGACATTTACAAAGAATTACTTAGTGTTCCATAATTAATATCGGACTGAAGTGAAGTGAATGGAACAAAATCAGAAAAAAATCGAAATTGAGTCCAACTGAAGTCTTGTGAGTCAAAATTGAATCGATTGAGAACATTACAATCGATATCCAGCCCTAATATGCATATGGGAGTAACGGTCCTCCACACAAATAAGCGGGAAATCCTGAATGCTTCCGAAACCAGAACTTTGACCTTAACCCGATTATTGACTGCATGTCAATGCCTGACATGTGTGTGCTCATATATGAGCATTTGTTGGCATATTGGGAAAAGGAGAGTACGCTGCTACCTATTGTTTTCCACGCGCTCACTCTATGATATTGTCTTTTCTCCACAATAAACAGAAGAAATATGAACTTTATTTCACAAGATGCTGGACCTCCCCTGAAGACACGTTGGTGAGAAGGAAGGAAGATTTCCTCGTGGAGAGAGCTGTTAAACTGACTGTGAAATGGGTTTGTGAACAGGGCTGCATCAAGGTATCGTCCACTGGATTCTGTGTGAACCCGGCCCACCTATTATCTAACAGACAAACTCTGGGTCAAGTGCTGAGTTTCTTAGGAAATGTGTGTTCTCAGTCTCTAAATGAAGTTGTATTTTCTCAACATATATTCTGAGATTTGAATCCCATCTCACTATACTGCCTATTAACTTTGTCATAAAACCTAAATACTGTTGAGTACTTTGCAGTATTGCACCAACTCTCAAAAAAATAAACAAATGAACTGAAATCTTTAACTGGTCGAGTTAGATAAAAGGAAGGGAAAAAAATAAGTATCTGCCACTGTGAGGTAAGGAATTATCTACAGGGGCCCTGCTATGCACTGCATGGGGTTATGTGAGCCTGGCGGTAGGAAACATCAGAGAACAGTCAGGAAATGACTGCCAGCCATAAAAAGAAGCGTTGAAATGAGACCGAGAGGAATGGGGGAGCCATCAATATAGTAATCTTTAGTCATGGGTTTAGCAAAGACCCAGTGGTAAAATTTACTCCATATGGGGCCATTACATGGAGAGGCCAGCAAAGCAATTAGAGTCTTGGGCGGTGGGATTCGGGGATGGGGAATCGACTATGAGATCTCCATGGAGGCAAGGATTACTGTGAAGAAGATGGAAATTTGTGTGTACATCAGTGTGTTTCAAGGGAGGAGGAAGAATATCAGATCATCATTTCTTTGCCCTCTAATCCCACATCTCGTCATGAAAACCATTTCCATCAGCTTTCACTGCATCATCCATGTCTCGTTAGATTGTAACATCAAAAACACAAGTATGTAGCATCCCCACAGGAAATTGAAGCACCCCATCAACAACACACATAAACAACATGGCATGTCTGAGCTGATGGTGTAATGATGAATAATTTAATTATTGGGTATATCAACACTTAAATTCTCTGTCTCGGGGTCAAATCAATTGCTATGTTTGTAAACATTGTCCACGTTGCCCTGGTTGGTTAGGTTCCATTTTATGTGACAAAACCTTTCAAATGTCTCTCAACGAAACATGTAAGCATCACTATTTTCTCATATTGGTCATCCGCAACGGCCTGAATGTCCATCCATTCATTTTCTTGACCGCTTATTCCTCACAAGAGTTGCGGGGGGTGCTGGAGCCTATCCCATCTGGCTCTGGGCAGTAGGCGGGGGACACCCTGGACTGGTTACCAGCCAATCACAGGGCACACAGAGACAAACAACCATCCACACTCACAAGCACACCTAGGGACAATTCGGAGCGCCAAATTAACCTGCCATGCATGTCTTTGGAATGTGGGAGGAGACTGGAGTACCCGGAGAAGACCCACGCGGGCACGGGGAGAACATGCAAACTCCACCCAGGAAGGCCGGAGCCTGGACTCGAACCCGAGTTCTCAGAACTGGGAGGCGGACGTGCTAACCACTCAGTCACCGTGCCGCCCTCTGCCTGAATGTGAAAACGAAAAATGTTTGATTTACGACTTAGTGAATCATGGCATGAGTAAAATCATCTCTTTTGATTACACATAAATCTGGTCAAGTGTCCCGTTATTTAGCTATTCACCCACATGGAGGAAAAGACAATGTACTGCTTGAACATGTGTGTCAAAAAGCTCAACACATAGGGCCAATATTCATTCATACCTGAATTATTACAGATGATTCAGATGATACAAAAGTATCTAATAGGGCTCTAAACTTATACAGACACACTATACCTCTACATTGAACATTTGCTACAACAGCATGACTGCCCTTTGAAATACTGATGTCTATCAAGAGATAAGCCATAAATCAAATCAAGCTGTTTTTAAGCAGTAGGAGAAAACAATTAGCGGAATTATTGTGTTGAGCACACATGCAGGATTTTCCCCGTCTTTGATAACGAGAGTTGCTGGTTTTCAGACATAAATAGAATTGCAGTTCTAGTATGAAAATGGTGCTTACATTCATAAAGAAGATTAAATGAGTACATTTACATGAAAATGGGTTTTTAATTAAAATGTCATATTATTGTTGTACGTATGATGCTTACTTGCCAACCACTCACTGTAATTTATGAAAACAAAATGCCTACTGACATGAACCATATAAGAAGAAACTGCCTCTGTCTGATTGATGATTCTAACATAGCAGTGATTTTCAACGTGTGAAAGATTGTTGTTTGTTTTTAGACACCAAGATTACTTAAGGCACATTTTATGCAATTTAAATTGTATTCAATACTTTTCAATTAAGTCTTTCATTATTGGTAAGGATAAATGGACAGGAACTGACAAAACAGTAATGTCTTTATCATTTGTACATTTGCTATCAATCAGTCACAACCACTGAAAACCATGTACAGTATCGCATGCAGATTATGTGATACAACAGTAAACATTTCTATACCCGTTTCAATGCAGTCTCTTGAAACATCTTGAAATTATGGTAAACTGGCAGACTACAAAGAAGATTTGTTCATTATTTTTGTACTGTAGTGTTGTGTGGGAAATGATGTTTTCATGGTATTTGACATTGCTGAATCAAAAGATGTGTTCTTAGGATCTAAACAAAAACGGCTGATCACAGTTTTTCACACCTGGCAAGTGTGTAAAGACAATTTCACATTTAATAATCAACCTAAAGTAAAGTACAAACGCCAAATCAATTGAAGTTGGGAGATTGTGTAAAATGTAAACCAAAACAGAATACAACTCATTTTCAACTTATATTAAATTCAATACACTACAACAAGAAGATACTGTATTTAATGTTGAAAGTGATGAAAGCTCGATCATTTTGAATTTGGTGCCTGCAACGTTCCAAAAAGCTGGGGTATGTGCAACAAAAGAGTGGGACAGTGAGGATGGGTGCCTTTCCTCACAGGGTTCTTCTGTGCCCCGCCAATGTTGTGGTTTGCGTGTGTGTCTG
This sequence comes from Festucalex cinctus, assembly GCF_051991245.1. Lineage (NCBI taxonomy): Eukaryota > Metazoa > Chordata > Actinopteri > Syngnathiformes > Syngnathidae > Festucalex > Festucalex cinctus. Next base: position 43,741,155 of record NC_135411.1, read on the forward strand.
TGGGTACAATCATGGGGATTTGGAGGGGAGGGTGCCTTTTTATTTTTAATTGTATTGTGGATCTTTTAATTGTTCAGCACTTTGAGTTGCATTTGAATGTATGAAAGGTTCGATATAAATAAAATTGGATTTGATTGCTAAAAACAAACAAACATCTGTTTAGAGAATTCCACCGATACACAATATTTTAATGCACTTTTCTTGCACACTTTCATGGTGCAGGTGAGTAGCCTACCTTGAAAATTTGTGAAGACACAATTACTGCTGAAAGACACATACAGGTTTCAGATTTACACATTGCTGCCATCTAAGCAACGTCTTTTTCAGAGACATCCCTGCTTATTTCAGCAACGCAATGCTAAGCCACATTCTGCACGTGTTACAAATGTGTGCCTTCATAGGATAGGGTTGCCAGCACCATGAGACTTGTCTCCTGTTGAAAACCGATAAAAGGGCAGCAACGATTTTGGATAACCGATAAAAGAGCAGCAACGATTTTAGATAGATAGATAGATAGATAGATAGATAGAACAAAATGTGGCCTGGAACCTTTGAAGTTCTAACCTGGCAATGGCCAGGTATATATATAGATATGCGCTTCACTGAAGTGAGTTCTCCGCAATATCCATCTGTTACCTCTCCACAGTAATTTGGTCGGGAAAGGCGGGACATTCTATACAATAATTCAAGCTGATTGGACGATGCGTCATTCTACACGTTCGTTTTAACCAATCACAGCCATGGGTGAAAATTTTGTCTTCTTTCTTGCCGAAAGGGGGGAAAGCATGAACATCTTACCAGCTAGAAATGCACGAAGCGCCCCTCGCTGTTCAACATTCAACAAGGAAACGGTGAGTAATTCTGCAAGAACAGAATTAAGTGCAGCGTCCATACACAATGTCGCTCTGTGATTGGTCCGAACCGCCAGTGGTTCCGAACGGCAGTTATCAACGGGAGCGGTACAAGATGTATTCTCCGGGGTTTGTGGACTCACAAATACCACGAGAATTCATCTTGCGAGAGCAAGTTTATTGAAGAAAGAAAAATGTCACAAAGTACAAAAGTTACACCACCAACAACAACAAAACTGAATTTGCATACTTATCCCAATGCAGGGCAAAATAGGGTTATATCTTGACCCATGTCAATGCTCTGTCCATGCACAATCCAATAATAACATTTCCAGCAACAACCATCTTGCTATTCTTGAACATGATTAGAACTGTGTCCCAGAAGTATCCCACTCTTAATACAGTATATGTAACTGAATGTATCCTCATCTTATTCCCTGAGTGAGTCATGTTTGATGTGTTCACTGGGAATAGCCTCATGGTGGTTGTCGGGATGCAGAAAGCATATGTCATTTGAAGGTCATGTTCTTAAGTCACCATGGGAGATACATCACTGAAACTGTGCAGATAAACATACTGGTCCATCTATATTCACACATCTGGGAGAGGTGGGCAACATGTTGAGAATGCTGCAGCCAGAACAGAATACTAATGGAAAAGTCATATAGAATTTCTCAAGAGAGAAATATGATGCATGCAGCTCACAAATAGAGCACAGGGACCACTGTGCATTTATATAATATATTAAGTTGCAGTTAGTCAGTGCAAATGATTGCATTACATTGTAATTCTAGTCTAATTTTCACGTTTTCAGTGGAAAGGATTTCATTGTAATAAACAATAATAATAATAATAATAATAATAATAATAATAATAATAAACTAGAACATGATTTACTTGAGCATCAAGAGTTTGGGTTCAGGTTAAATGAATGGCCTTTTTCATTCTGTAGCTTAGCTGGTATTAATAATAATAATAATAAAGGATGTTGTTGGGTGGGGCTTTTGAAGATATAGTGGCTTGCTTCATACTCTAGAATATAACTAGACGTAATGATTTTAAGCACGTGTCGTGACTGTTTGCTTCTTGGCGAAACTTTTAGGGGTGCTGAAAATCAAAAATATTCAAGCAACAATTGAATTTGTAGTGGGTTTTTTATTTTATTTTATTTTTTTTAACACAAATGTGTGGTTAATTAGACAAAGATGAGAGTGTTGAATCCGAGATTTAGAGTTCATTAATGTCAAGGCAATTATTATGTTCTTTCCATTACAGCACAAAGAATCAACCCACACTTACTTATTGGCAAGGGAGAAATTTCAACTCAGTGGGAATCACCTCTGTCACAGCCCTGGAAAATCTGCTTACGCACACTTGCTCATCCAATCACAAATCTAGCAGCATACACTTGTTAGATTTCTGATTGACAGTCAGCGGAAGTGGATAGATAAATGAGGCGGCCTCGCCGGCGGCGAAAGCTCGGGCAGCTGGCTGATTTTCAGCACTTTTTTTTTTTTTTTTTTTATCTTTCTTGTCCTTCTACCTTCTTTTTCTCTGTGGCATCAGCAGAATCATACCCAAGAATGAGGCTCTTCAAAGTGGCCTTGCCAGAGGCGAAACCCGATCAGCACGCTGATTCTCAATGCCTTTTTACTTTCTCTTTCCTCCTCTCCTTTTCTTAAAGTGTTTTGGACATGGTGTTAAGTATGTTGTATTAAACTATATAATATATACACCACAATGAACAGTTCCTCGAATCAATACATATTAACCTAGTATTTAATGATTTATTTATTTATTTATTTTTTTTAAGCCTGCTTTTACTTACCTGCTGATAGTCTGTAGTACGGCACCGCGCCACATGGTAGCACCTCTCTTTTGTTTTGTGCCGATGGATCACTTTGCTTTCCTTTCAGTGTAATTTCTGCCATGGACCTGACCGATATACTTTCCAGTAACGCGTGGTAATGCCAGCCACTATTGATTGATTGATTGATTTTTTTGTCTATTTAATAAAGTGAATAGGCTACAAGCGTAAATACTTTTTTTTTTCTTTGTTTTGGCTATCCAGCAATGCCTGTCCATGGCTGCCCTCTGCTCAAACCATCATGTGTTACGGTGAATTCATTTTTTTTCTGACAGGAGGATAGCGTGAGCCTGTTTCGCTTCCCCAGAGATGTGTATTTACGCGTAAAAGACGGAGACATGAAACGGCACCTTCTACATTCGAAAGCCATCCAGAAAAAAGAAACAAACAGGTAACAACTAAAATATATGCTAATGCTTTATAATAACAATTGTTAGTTAATCATTTGTAACGGGTGGATAGTTAGAGGAAGTCATGGTGAACTAATAAATTGTACATATCAAAAGATTAGGACTAAATAATGTAAAAATTGTTCGTTAATAACTTGCAAATGCAGTAGCAAAAGATGAAGTCATGATGAGCTATTTACGTATTGATGTAGTGTAGGCCTAATTTGCAACTACTATATTAATTAATAATAGTTAATATTAACCAATGGTTAACTCTTCATTAGGGAATGACCTTAATTAATCTTTGGAATGCATTAGCCAATGAATGCTGTTTCAGCATTCACACAAAAGTGAGATCAGGATGGGCAATTATTAATTCATGTTGAAAATTTTGTATTTGTGGTATTTACTGTAATACAAACCTTTTTGCAGATCCACTTCGAAGTTCAATATTGGTGATTCTGCCAACAGTTGTAGACCGTTAGTATCATTTACAACTTATATTTTAATGTGTATAAGTCATCTGCAAATGCCTTTGCATCCCCCATTCTAAAGCGACAACACATGTTATTATTATTATTATCCATCCATCCATCCATTTTCTTGACCGCTTATTCCTCACAAGGGTCGCGGGTGGCTATCTCAGCTGGCTCTGGGCAGTAGGCGGGGGACACCCTGGACTGGTTGCCAACCAATCGCAGGGCACACAGAGACGAACAACCATCCACACTCACACGCACACCTAGGGACAATTCGGAGCGCCCAATTAACCTGCCATGCATGTCTTTGGAATGTGGGAGGAGACCGGAGTACCCGGAGAAGACCCACACGGGCACGGGGAGAACATGCAAACTCCACCCAGGAAGGTCCGAGCCTGGACTCGAACCGGAGACCTCAGAACTGGGAAGCGGACGTGCTAACCACTAGACTACCGTGCCGCCCTATTATTATTATTATTATTATTATTATTATTATTATTATTATTATTATTATTATTGTTATTGTTATTATTATTATTATTATTATTATTATTATTATTATTATTATTAATTGCTATAACAGGTCAATTTGTGGTGTAATCCAATGTAGATTAAGTCCACACAATTATATAGCATGAAGCAGCAAAGGATTAAAAATACAATTAATTAGGAAAAGGCACGGCTCTGCCCTCGTCGACATCTGCGCCATCTGGTGGCCGTCTAAAGCCATCACCCTAGAGGCGGGGCCACGACCGTCGGGCTCGGTGACCGCTGAGGCTCCAACATGTCAATATTTATAATAAATATCCAAGGTTTTTTTTGTTGTTTTTTTTTGAGACGATGACACTTTTCTTTTCTGTAGCCACATTTGGGTCGAAATTGGATGCGCCATAGATTCCTGGTGTAAGACATTAAAACATGACAGAATCACCCTCAATATGTGAGTGTTGATAGTTCTGCCTCCCGTTTGTTGCTAGCACGGCGTTAGCCCGCCAACAGCAAGGCATAAGATAGAAATATCCCCCTTAACTATGAAAGCATTATCTGGCCTATAACTACTTCCAGCCATCTGCTAGAATGTGTGACACTACAAGACAATCAATATCATACATCATACACACTGTAAACAGTATTTTCAGACTTTTTTTTTTTTTTTTTTGCCACGTCAATCACAAATCTTGCATTGAACTTCTGCCTACATACATACCAGTCTTCAGGTACGAGCATTTACAGCAAACAGTAAGTGTTCACTGTCTCACTTAAAAAGACGCCACAATAAAATAAATATCACACATACTGTAAAGATTTGACACAGATAAAAAAATAAATAAATAAATAAAAATGGAATAAAATTCAGACATTTTTTGGCCACCTTACAATTGTTGAATAGGTGAATATGGGAATACTGAATTGCAAATATGTAGCAGGTCCACTGTATAACTGATCCCATGGAACTTATTACCCTGAGTTTGTCCTTTGTGACCTTCTGTCTGTGAAGACGCTAGACAAATGAAAGTTATTTACTAGAGATAGACCGATAATCGGCCGGGCCAATAATCGGGGCCGATATTTGACATATTGGTACATATCGGTATCGGTCTGTTTTATTAATCTGACGGCCGATATGAGCGATCCATTTAAAACTCCGTCTTTTCGCTTCGAATGCAGCCCAGAGCGTCTCTGTCTGTTATGGAGTCCAACTCCAGCAATGTAACGCCCATAGCAGCATTTGATTGGTTAGCCGTGCAAGAGCCAGAACCAATCAGTAGTGTATGCCTGTATCACAGTAGCCGGTCACACACGCACCCACGTACACAACGCGACAGACACATGCTTCGAAGGTAAGTTAAAAGAGAAGAGACTCCGCCGATCGTTTCACCATGATAAGCTAAACACATTGAATTATGTTGTGTATTAAATGCACTATATGAATGGAGCTGCATTGCCTTGCATTGAATCCCCGCTAGCTAACAGTGGTGTGTTCAGCTTAGCATGTAGGCTAACACCCAGTAGCTAATTCGCTACTTGAACTACTCGGGGAGGGAATCACACAAATTTTCACTTAATTAAGTAAATAATGTTTGTTAGAAAGGTTCCAAATATTAACAGTTGTCATTATTATATTGTCTAGTTCCATGTTAAGAGTAGAGTAACGTCATTATATTTACCTCTCGTGACGCACACATTGCATTCTGGGTCACGTCCACTACTTGTTGCATAGCGGTTATTATGCAGTGAGATGCCACAGTGACACTAAATAGCGTTTAGTTACTTTAGATTGTGTTTATTTGTTGCACTGGTTTGCCATTGTGTGCCTTAAGCTACGACGTCGATTTGATTGGCAGCTCGTTGTGCACCTCGTTAAAGTCCGCTCCGTAACAAATTAAGTGTCTCAAACACCGTTTAACTACACGAACGTGTTCTCTTCCGTATGTTTGGCATTAGTAGAGAAGTGCACTAAAGTATAGTGTGCTTATTTGCTCGTTTTGTCTCTCTTTTCACGTCATGTCTGCCGTCAGTTGGGACATTATGCTCTCAATGGATGCCACTAATATGTAACATCTACGGCCGTAGTCGGCTGCAATTAATGTTCAGTGATGTAATTTCGTTACGTGCATCATACTTTGAATAATGAGCTCATGTTTGGTGTGTTGTATAACTTTCTCGTGTGTTAATAACTATTCCTGTGTACAGCTAAGATAGTGCTTGTTAATGTGAATTAGCAATGTTGCAGCCCAGTTATTATTTAGACAAGTACATCTGTGCCATTAAGTGATACAGTACAGTACAGTAGTGAGAGAATAGTGTGCCCATATACACACACGGGTCTATAAGTGTAAAACACATTAAACAGCAGAAACTGGCAGCGGTCCACCGCAACAATGTCTGTTTAACCAAGTTATTCTTACTATTATTATAACCAAGTTATTTTACTCTACCTTTTTCTGCGTTGATTGGGGCATCCTAAGTGGCAGTAAACTACATGATGAAGTGTGTTGTGTCCTGAAGCTGTCTTTTGACAAGCTTATCAATACTGTCTATATGGAAACAATAACAATAATCATAATAAGGTCTACAAGAACTGTATGGTGTTCAGGGATGAATAGTTTTTCTCATGGAATTTTTTTTTTTTTTTTTGCTGTAGTAATAAGTAATGCCACAGCTGATGCACATTTTGAATGACAGGGTTCCTCCTATTACTTCAAAATATAAAAATATAACATTTATAGAATAAAACTACAAGTATCCTAAATGCTATAAAAGGTAATGTCACGTTGGCCCCCACATTTAACTCCCCCCGCCACCAACGTCTTATTGCAGATAGAAGGATGTAAAATGAAAAATGAAAAATGCAGTGTGAGAATCCATTGTAAAGAACGGTTAGGGTTTGCATTATTCAAAAATTTGGTGCCAACTTTTGAACTTTTACTGCAAATGAATATCGGCTTCAAATATCGGTTATCTGCCTCCTTGACTACCGATAATCGGTATCGGTATCGGCCCTGAAAAAAGCATCTCGGTCTATCTCTATTATTTACTTACTTACTTACTTACTTACTTACTTACTTACTTACTTACTAAAGTAAAACTATTTGTATTATCTCATTTACAGCGACACTTGTCCCCCACCAACTGGGCCGACAGACCATGATTCATACACTCATACTGTAATTATCCACTCAAAATGACTTGATAGGGGGGATCTGGGTCACAACTGAGCCCCAGGCACACAATTAAGCATGTTCATCACTGTTTTCAACACATGCTTCGGGACCCAAAGGTAGGCCACAGGAAGGATATTACGATCACGCACTACTGGCTATACTAGTTGATGGATCTGTGATTTCTTCAATCCCTGACAAATAAAAACATGACAAATTGGCATTATCCTGGTTTGCCCTTTGTTAGATCAGATGTCATAATGTGTATCTACAAAAACGACACCTTTACTACATAAAGATGGTGGCATTCGGTGGAAGAAGAGTAAATGCATTTGCACTCTCAGACTGTGCAATATCAGAACTGGAGGCATATTTTTAAAGGGTATAGCATGAGAGATGAGGGGGAAGAGGAGTGAACCCTCGTTGCATGGCTACCACCTGAGCCATATTTTCCAGTGCACATGATTACTTTGTACAATAATACATGTGGAAAATATGTTTACTTTAATCATTACTTTCATTTGAGTGAGCAGCATTACAAACCATGCAATATCAGAATTTATGTTGTTCTCAAACCAATAATGAAAACATTTGGCAGGGAGTTAAATACATTGTTAAAATGTGTTTATTTTACTGGAAATTGGGGTTAGGTTTCTCCTCCAGCTATATGTTTGAAGTGATTATTTCTAAAGACTAAATAAGTTTTAGGTGTAGTGGTAATAAAGTTGTACATGGTAATTTCTTTCCTTAACTGCTGCTTGTGCTCAGTGCAGACGGCACAAGTTCACTCTCCGTCCGAGAAGCCGTGTTTGCGCGCGAGTGCGTGTGTTTGTTTGCTGCGGGGTTAACGTAAAAAAATTCGAAAATAATCTACTACAAATAGTGTACATATCCACATATACAACTGTACAGGAGCAGTATAGTTTATAAAAAAATATATACAAAAAATAAAATAAAATAAATCCACATTTATCAAACGTGCAGATGCCTGTCGTATGCACACCAGCAAGTAATGGGTGTTAATAAATCCCATCTGCTGCCAACTGCCACGCCCACGTGCTTCAAGCCTCTTTTGCATTGGGAAATGCCTCCAACTGACCATAGCAGCAACCCCTTGAAGAATGTGCAAATGGACTACTTCCGATTTTTTTTTTTTTTTTTTTTTTTTTTAAAAACCGGCTGACGTTTTTCTTGGAGAAGTGGACACACACCAACACTGTTTGGAATCCTCAAAGTAGGTGTTACCAACAGCAACAAAACCACAAAAATGAAGTGTGGATCTTTTAAATCAGTGGAAAGAGAGATCACAGAAATAAAGAAATGTTTTGACATCAAAATTAAATTCTTTCAATTTATCCTTGCAATTCTCTCTGAACACTCCTTTGACCATTCACATTCAACATTCCGGGCACCCGTGAACGGCACACAACGTGTGGCGAAATGTTTTTTTTGAGGTTGTTGCTGATAAAAAAGGAGATTGGCTGGTAGTTGGCAAGATCATCAAGTTCCCAGTATACAAAAATAATATTAAGTCAGGACTTGAAAGTTCTAGTTGCAATACTGTAACTGGTTATCCTCTATCTCCATCATTATTATTAAATGACTTCCAAAATCTTGTTTGAAAATTGAAACGCTCTGTACAAAACCCTTTATTCTTGTGTTTTTAGTTGGTGAAAGTTCGGTTAAAATCTTTAAGCCTCAAATGTCTCCAGAGCAGCGTTGAGAACAGAATTCAAATCAGAGTTTGAGCAAAGATTTTTCTCTTTGCTGTCCAGGACATCAATGTCAAATGTGGATTTGTTAAGTATTTTAAGCTGCAATTTAATATTCTATTCAATGGTATTTCATTTAGAAAGCAGTGAAGCAAATGTATATCGGGTTGTTGACCTGTTAAAAAAAAAAAAAAAAAAAAAGAAGTGCTAAACCGATGTGGTCAGGAATATCTGAACATTTTTCTATACCAAACTACTATAGAATAGGAACAGAAAAGATACTGCAAAATGTGTTTATTTTCTTATCTTTTTTAGGCTAATGGGTGCGATGAAGCCCAGACAAGCCAGTTCTGGTTGAGAGGTGGGGTCAAACACTGAACTGGTTGCCAGTCAGTCACAGGACGATGAAAGTCACATTCCACACACCAGTTCACACCTGTGGGCAATTTACAGTCTTTAACTAACCTAAAATGAACGGGAAGAACTCACAATCGCCACAAAATATACCTTTACTGATGGTATGGGCCAGTATTCAAGTTAACATTGTTTAGCTCCACATATTGTGTAAATTGTTGCTCACTTGGCATCCATTGCAGCCTGGTAAGCCTGCAATGGGGCTTTCACCATTTGCGGCCCCTTGTTTTTCCTCTGATGATATTTTTTTTCTTCTTCAGCCTCTCCCTTGCCCTCGTGTGGTTAATTAAGATCAGTGGATTTGTTCATATTTATTAACTGTGGGCGTGTGCAGCCCTTTGAGACTGTTTTGTGATCAAGCCAGGGCTATATAAATACATTTGACTTGACTTTATCTTTTCAGTGTCGCTTTGACTTTGTGAAGTTGTAATAGTGTGTTGTTGTTTTTGTGCGCTGAAAAACAGGCTGTAGGCTACATCTGGCCCCTGCCTGGACTTTAAACATTCCTGCTGTGGGTCACTACTTCTCAGGAGCAATAATAATGCATTTTAGTGTTTCATAAAGACAAACTAGCACATCTACCTCACAGTTCTGAGGTTGTGGAGTTTTCACGTTCTTCGCGTGCTTGTGTGGGTTTTCTCCTTCCACATTCCAGAAACATCAGGCTATGTTAAATGAACACTAAATTGTCCTGAGGCTTTAATGTGACTATAAATGGTTGCTTATATACACTGCTCCCAAAAAGTTATGGATATTTGGCTTTCTGGTGAAAATTCCCAATGAGCCTTAAATGAATTCAAACCTTTACAGGTGAACTTAATGTGACCTTCTCTAAGCTTTTAAATGGCAATTGTTAAATGTTCCAGTACTTTTTGCTTTTTACTTTTTACTGTTCTCTAACGGGGAGCTTAACTGCAAAATTCACAAGCAACTATGCTCCAGCTCAAGGAGGTGGCATCATCAGGGAACGGCTGTTGGAGACTGGTGCACCTCAAAAGGAATGGCCTGCACTTTCTCCAGACCTGAATCCAATTGAAAAGCTGTGGGATCAGCTGAGTCGCCGTGTGGAGGCTGGAAAACTCAGAATCTCAATGCTGCAGGCGGGATGCCATGCCTCAGCTGACAATGAGTCGACTTGTGAACAGCATGAGACGTCATTGTCAAGCTGTAATTGATACTCAAGGGCACATGACCAGTTATTGAGACGTTGAAATTTCTTATTGTGCTGTACCCACCATTGTTAACTTTTCTTATAGAATTATTGGAAATGAGGAAAACACCAGTATGTCCTTCCACTTAAATGTCCTACTTTCATCATATGCAGAACCGTCACCAGAGTGCAGCCTTAAGGGGGGGTGTCAATTATTATGAATATCCTACAGACAGCATTGACTTGCCCGTTATATTTGGATAAACTCAAGTAGCACTGCCATCCATTGAATGGCACCCACTAAATCATAGACAACATTTACAGTAAATACACATACAGTAGACGGCAACGCCATCGTGAGTATTGGATGAGCAAAGTGAAGCTATTTGTTAAGATGCCTCGTTCCGTTTCTCCTTGAATATGTATCATCAAGCCACAACTCATTTCATTAATAAGGAACCATTGCCTTTGAATATACGCAATCTTATTATTTGCCAATTTAATGGCAAATACAATTGCCACATCCAATATGGCGGACACGCTGACATATTGCTTTGAACGGACCACCTGTTTGAACGGTGTCGGCAGCAGAATTAAAAAGAAAAAAGAAAAGCAAAATCCTACCTCATTTTAAATGCTCAAACGATATGTGCAATCATCTTGGTGGGCGGGCACGGACCCCTATGGCCCGCCCATTGTGACGGGTGTGGTCATATGAGATTACTGTTGACACGACGAGGTAAGGTAGGACTCAGACGCAGGCGTAAGGTAAGCCACCAAGGCAGCAGGTTTATTTCCGGCCAACAGGTGTCTCCTCTCAAGCTGAGAGGAGAACAGGGAAGCAAAAAAGTGGAGCACAAAAAAAAGCGCTCCACTAGGGAGGAAAAAACAGGCAAAAGGTACTGGGGACAACGAAAAGCGCTCCGCTAGGGAGAAAAAAGGGCACAAGGCAAAAGGGGTAACAAAAGGCGCTCCACTGGGGAGGAAAAAGCACAAAAACAAGGCAAAAACACTTGGCAACATGAACGAGGACATAAGGACTGTGGGACGCTTCCATGCACTGACTGTGACACTTCGGCACTGAGGGGAGAATGCAGGTGGCTTTTATTGCTGTAGGTGATTGGTGGCAGGTGGTGATAATCAAGGGCGGGAACCGGTAATTATGGAGCGGCAGGAAGGGCAAGTGACCTGGGGTGAGATAAGAGTTAGATTTTCAAGGTAAGACAGGAAACAGGGATACAACAATAAAAGCATGAACCGCCACGCCGGTGGCGGCGTGACAACTGTAGCATGAACTTTTTTACATTTTCCACAAATTTCACCTGAAAGCCAAATATCCCTAACTTTTTGTGAGTAGTGTGCATGTGCTCCACGATGCACATATAAATCGGCAAATCATGAGGAGTTTTCCTGTGTCTAACCGGGTCGGGGTAATCTCTGTGGCGGCATCCTATACAGGTGCAGACTGCGCTCTCGTTTTGGATTGCTCCCACAAATTGTTTTCATTACCTGGATGCTCAGTGACTCCCTTGTCTCTACAGTATACTGTCACTTAATCCATGTTGTGTGTGCGTGTACATGTGGGTGTGTGTGTCCTGATGGGACATGTGCGTGTCTACACGTTGCGATGGGATGGGCGAGTTTCGGTGTATTTAATGTTTTCTCATTCGATTGATTAATTTTATTTCTGTACAGTACTTGTGTTGCATTTTTAATATGAAAAGTGCTATACAAGTAAAATTGATTTCTTCAGTTTTCTAATGAAATGTACAGTTTCATGTTATAACTGGAATATAATTCATTTGCATTTTTCCACAAATTTAACCACTTAGCATAAAATTTCATTATAGCTTCTCTTCTCCTGTTCTTGGTTCTTTCATCTGAACCCCTCCCTCCTGTTGTACCACCACATATCACAATCTCACAAGCCCATTTCTTCTTCTAAGTGTAAACTGAGTTTGTGAGTGGAGAGAAAAAAAAAAGAACAAAGAGCTTTGCTCTATTGAGCGCCAAATGTTGATCGATTGAAGAGTGAACATCTGACGACAGGTAAGCCCCTGACAAACGTGGACCTCGGAGATTAGAAGTGAACCTGCCCTAAGAGACTGCAAGATTTCAAGGCTGAATGAAATTAAGTGCTGCCAACACGCTCACATACCTGACAAAAAAGGAATTTGATACTTTTTTTTTTTTTTGCATGGTATTTAGTTAGTAGGGAGTTTGCCCTTGCTCACATTACATAATTTTTGGACGGCATGGACAATGTTTGTTATACAGGCTGTCCGTCGATTCTGTACACATCGGCAACTCATCAGCAACTTCAAACAACATCCTCATGATGAATGGAACCTTTTATTCAAAGACATTCTTAAGTATGATTTCCATCACTTGCAAAGCAAATGATACGTTTCGCAAAACGTTTGTGAGCTCGATGAAATTATTCCATACTATCGTCAATTTCGGTACAGTCACTATTTATGTGTTGAGTCAGTTAATTTTGAGTAATATTAAACATTGAGTCAATATCAACCCTTTCATTTGACAAAGCCATTCTTAATTTCTTGAGGGGATGAAAGAATAACAGATGAATTGAAAAATATGAAAATGTCCAATTATCCTATGCGTTCAGACTTTATGGACACCCTATGATGTGATGAGTCAAACTTACAACACAATTAGAAAAAAAACAAAAACAAAAAAAACAAAAAAAAAACAAACGAATGTCAGTCCCAGAACAAACAAAGTAAATTGAACTACACCAGAGTTTAGACTAATGAATCACATTATCAGAGCCATATTGTTCTTTTTTAACTGATGCAAATCTAGGCTACGTTCACACTGCAGATCTTAACGCTCAATTCCAATTTTTTAGTGAAATCCGATTTTTTTTGAGTAAGTGTTCACATTACCTATTAATTGTGACCTCAGTCTGTCTGCTGTATGAACGTATGCGTCCCAAGGTGACCCCCATGCACAGAAGAAGATACAACGTCACTCCCATCACTGTGTTTGCGGAAGTAAATACGTATGGTCCAGCGTGTCAGGGCCACGGACATTTATAAGTCCATCGTTGGGGCTCTTATCTTGTGAAAATGAGGCGAGCCTGTTCGAGCTCGTCATCTCACGGGGATGTGTCCCTCCCCTAACAATGACGTCACGTCATTGCCGCACGTAATAAATGAGCCGTCTGCATGGCTATATTAACTCATTCACTGCCAGTCCAGGACAAAAACAAATCTTTGATGTCTAAAACCGTCTATGGCAGTGAATGTGTTAAAGTTGGATGTCCGCATGTTTTGAATATTCTTGGAGACTACACAAAAGTTGTTGTTTTTTTAAACTATGTGTAGTAAACGCTGCAATTTACTGTTGTTGCTTTAATACCAAGTTGATGCATAACGAAAAAGCTTTTTTGCACATTGTTTTATTGCGTGTGCAGGAAAAAAATGAATCTTTGACGTCTAAAGCCGTCTATGGCAGTGAATGTGTTAATATCACCACAAATGTCTGCTTTATGCCCTGCGATTGGCTGGCAACCAGTCCAGGGTGTCCCCTGCCTACTCCCCAGAGCCAGCTGAGATAGGCTCCAGCACTCCCCGCGACCCTTGTGAGGAATAAGCGGTCAAGAAAATGGATGGATGTCTGCTTTATGCTTCATGTTTCAAGTGGGATTAAATTAAAGTCAAATATAAAGCCACAACTGTTACTCAAAACAACTTTCACGTACGTCTCCCGAGTAATGCCCCCACCTACGCAGAGCACATAGCTTATTAGACATTTGATGATGTAGAGGTCAGACATATGCCGTTCAGACCGCGGTCGCATTGCAAAAATTCGGATACATATCCAATCTAGGACCAAATATGAAAGCGACCAAGGTCGGATATGAAAAATGGGAATTGAGCTGTTCAACAGACATAAAAAAAAAAAAGTCAGATACAGGTCGCATTTGGGCAAAAAAACAAAAAAAATCCAATCTGGGTCACACTTGCCTGTAGTGTGAACGTAGCCTATGCGAACAGTCAAAAAATGAAATGTACAAAAGTATATGCTTTCTCTAAATATTCATTTATGAAAACGTGTTATTAAGCTCAATCCCAGAACTGTGGATGCATTATGTTGCAAACAAGCATTTTAGATTAAAATGAAAAAAAAAAAAAAAAAAAGTTAATTATAGACTCAACATTCAGACAAATGCTGGTGATACAAGAAATAAGTATTGTCTTAAAAGGGTTAACATGAAACTTAATAAGCCTCTATAAACCTCTATAAGAAGGCCTTTCTGTAATCATTCTTCGTTGTACTTGTATTTTCCTCTGCTTTTGCTTCTCCACATTTTTACTTTCCCACTCTTCCCATGATATCATCTTTGTTTCCTGATCTAAAGTCTGGACTTCAGATCTTTTTTTGCCTCTTAAGATTTACAGTACAATATTTGCTGCTCACTGGCAGCACTACACTCTATTGTCTCTCTGTTCCTGATCCAGAAAGACAAATGATGTAGCTATTCTCATTTTTTTTTCCATCCCTGCATCATTTTTCTTAAGCCAGTAGCATTCATGTTTCCATTCTGTCTTATACACAGTTGAGCTGATGAGCTAGTGGCCCTTCATATTGATCTTTAAATAGATGATGGGAGGGGGGGGATCAACTTTTTAAACCTCAGATCAATTGACGGTGTTCCCTGTGATTAAAGTTCTGTAGATGAAATCCATGTTTGATGTCATTTGTCAACAGGAACACTATGGGATGCTTTAAATGGAATTCATTTTTGTCGTATTCAGAAAATATGTGCTGCTGCTGCTGCTGTTGCTGAAACATATTTGCTAATGCAGCAATAGAGCATGTTCCGTGGTTTGTGGATTTTATAATTACGACTCGAGTATTGTATATGATTATCTGTATACTCTTCCATTTAACACTGTGTATATGCATACGATGAAAACAAACATTTAACGATCATCTCAACAGGTTGCCAAAGCTATAGTGGTCACATATTGTACTTGTAGTAACAGAATAAAAAACATAAACCTGTCATTTTTGCAGATCCTATAATCAAATGGGGCCGTGTTGCAGTCCATGATTTGCACATGTGCAGTATGCAGTCAATATCTGTTCAGTGGCAAATCAAATGTAGGTCATTTGTAATGTTAGATTGTTTGACCTGGTAGGACTTAATATGTCATGCAACATTCGACTTTGCTTCCTCTGAGAGAGTCGTCAGCATTGGATAATTGCACCGGGAGGTTCAGAGTGCAATCAGTACTATTATTCAAGTTTGTCATAGTATTCGGTAACACTTATAATGAGATGTTCTTCTTCAGCTAGTGTGCGTCTACATTACAAAGCTCTTGTCAATTGATGATGGCCAAATGGTACGTTATAAATAACTAATATTCAGCTTATAGGTGTACAAAACATTTACATACAGTATGACAAAAACCTTATCTCCCTTTATGTTCATTTTCTATTATTGTGTATTGTTAATTTAATGTTTGTGTATAAGGACAATTTATGCACAGTACTACTAACTTATCAGCCAAACCATTCCCTCCATATTTATACAACCAATCCAACCAGGTAAGGATGCAATGTAGAAATAAGTCAATCATGTAAATATCAATTGCTAAGAAGGTCATAGCGGATTTGTGTTGACTACTACACAAGATAAACATCACATACATACACTCGCTACAGGGAGCTTTATTATTTTCAAAATAAGACTTTTGAAATGCCTATCGCCTTGCTCACACCGAGAGGTGGAAGATATTTAAAACTTCACTTGTCAATTTTGAGTTTTTGATTATGACAATCCATGAACTTAGCATTTTTAGAGTTGTGGTCAACTGGAGCCAACACCAGCTAACTTTGGGATGACTACATCCTGGTCACCAGTCAACCATTGGACACATGTAGACCAACGGCCAACACCAATCACACACTCAGACCACATTTCCATTAAACTTGGCCATTACAGAAGTGATGTGCAAATGAGGCAGTAATAGTCATCTGTAACGCTGCTGCGCAAACAAAAGCGACGTAACAAGGAAACGCTGTATGTGGCTACCATAATAAGCCAAGGATCCTCTGTAATAAATTTAAAATATGAGTTTGGTTGGCTGCACCGATTAGCATCCACGTCTCATCATTATCATCATCATCATCATCTTCATCATCATCACTTGCTCATGTTTCATGGCTTAGGGAGGCAGGTGTATTTGGGTTTGGTGATATGTCCGCTGCATGTGCAACATGAACTGATAAGCTACATGAATTGTGTAAGGCATAATTTGGTGGCTTGGAAATGAAGTGCACTTCTATGAGTGAAAATACAAGATGCCTTAATCTTTGATGCTCACAATTTTTTACCGCTAGTTCCAGTGCGACACCTTGGCTTCACCCTCGTCATGGTAACAGTCATACTGTACATGGCACTGGTGATGTGAGTGGGGCCGAATGAGCAGAATTTGCATTGGAGAGGACCAATCATATTACAAAAAATGCATTTTATGTTATTCATTCATTCATTCATTCATTCATTCATTTGCTGGCCCTTTTAGCACTGTGTTCAGCCCACAGAAAATCGAGTACATCATGTGAGGTCTAGGCCAATTATAGGTCATTTTAGTGAGTGTGTTCCAATTTGCTAGTCTTCTAATGAACAAATTGTACCGTCAGAGAGCACAAGGCCAATTTTTGTTTTTGAATGTTATTTCAGCCGTGGCCCCAAATAACACCATGTCAACATAAAGGTCTACAATAATGGCCACAGCATTCAGTACATCTGCACAGTTTATTATAAAGGTAACTCATTGCACTTTTTATTTTGTACAGTGTATGGCTGACTAAATTGAATGTGACTTTTGTGTTCCTGCTGTAACTGCTGATTGTTTCTTACATGGTACAGGAGTTGATGTTTACTGAACCCATGACAGTGCAGTGTAATTGTGGCCACAATATAGACATAACTTGCACACACAAATTGCTCATTTGTGGCCACAAAATACTAATTTGTGGCCACAAACCAGGTATAATGTGTGCACAAAGCATGATTCTCTGGCCAGGAAGTAGCTGTGGCTCAGTACTGAATAGTTGGTTAAGCAAATTAAGAGCTGCTTCCTGGAAATGTCAAGATGGAGGTCGAATCCACGGCTAAAGTCAATAGAAGGGAAACAGTAGTACTGTATGACTACTTTCTTTTACACTAGGGGTAAAACTCCAAAGACATTGTGAAAACCTGGCATTGTAGGCATTTGACGAGAACAGAACAAGAAAAGCCACTTTCCTTAAGGACGTTAGGTGTTGTTGCAGTTTCGAATGAAGGTGCACACCATTTGCTTATCCAGATGTCAGTTTGAACGACTGAAAATTATATTTGATATATCATGTGACCAAGGGCGGTGGCTGACTGGTTAGCATGTCCCCCTCCCAATATGAGCACGCAAGATCAAGTCCAGGCTTCGGCCTTCCTGGGTAGAGTTTGCATGTTCTCCCCGTGCCTGCGTGGGTCTTCTCAGTGTACTCCGGTCACCTCCCACATTCCAAAGACATGCATGGCAGGTTCATTGGGCGCTCTAGTGTGCTTGTGAGTGGTTGTTTGTCTCTGTGTCCCCTATGATTGGCTGGCAACCAGTTCAGGGTACCCTGCCTACTGCCCAAAGCCGGATGGGATAGGCTCCAGCGACCCCTGCGACCCTGTTGAGGATTAAGCGGTTGAGAAAATGGATGGATGGATGTGACCAAGGGTTGCAGGGTCATTTAATCATTCATCCATCCATCCATCCATCCATCCATCCATCAATCTCCCACTCTAACTCGTGAAGAAGAACCAAGATACTTGAACTCATCCCAAACATGGAGAGGGCATTGCACTCTTTTCGGACTGAGTGAAGACCAGGGTCTGATTTTCAGTCAAACCACTTCACACTCGGCTACGAACCGCTCCAGTGCAAGTTGGAGATCATTATCTGCAAAAAAAGCAGAAATGCAGTACTGAGGCTACTAAACCATATGGCCTCAACACCTTGGCTGCAACTTAGAAATTCTGTTCATAAAGGTTATGGACAGAATCAAGTCAAGTCAAGTCAGTGACAAAGGGCAAACTCGGCGGAGTCCAACAGTCACTGGAAACAAATCCAACTTCCTGCGGTCCAAAATCTGACATCAGTCGTTTAGCGACGGAACAGCCCATGCTCCCACAGTGAAAAAAACTTTTTTCCTCACTGGTAAACTGTTCAGAAATGGAAATAGGATTGTTTCCATTCAACTAAATATTTGCCTTATAAATTTTATTTAAAAAAAAACCCAAAAAAAACTGCAAACAGGCTAGAGACTGAAACTAAAGAATAAAATCAACAGATTTTATTCCACTGGTACTGATTAATATTACTATGGGTATTTGGATCAATCTGTCCACCACTACTGTGTTCAACTCAGCTGTATCAGTAAAAAACAAAAAAAACAAAAAAAAAACAAAAAAAAATAATAATTCAAGTAAAGTAAATAAATTGACGGTGGCTTGGGAGGTACTATTCTCTGTAACCTGATGAGTAGATGCATGCATGCTTTACCTTCCATATGTGCACAGCTCATATTAAAGTGTCCTTGAGCTCACTACCACAATAAAGCCTAATTACTCTTGATGAGATGGACCATCAGAGTGTGAATGTGAGTTTCTTAACTGACTAGTTTACTTTCCATTCCAGACGCTGCTACGTCAGCAGCAATACTGCACAGTGTTCTGCAAGATGGAAGCTGTAAATTGCATGCAATATTTACCACCTGCTTTTCAATTACTGCATCACAACTGTTACATTTTGTATTTTGGAGTGAAGTAGGTGTGATTGTTGAAAAGGAGTGGTTTTGTGTTTTGGAACTTTTCGAACTTGGGTCATAGAAAGCTTGACAGATGGGGTGGATCATGATAATGGGTCAATTTGCTGCCAACTGTGTGTCTGGGGTGGTATAGGACAATTGGAGTGTTGGTAAATAAGAAGTTGGTATCGGTATCGATATCAGAGTACTGAGGGTCTGAGTATCGGTATCAGTGGTATCGAACATCCCAAATATATATATATATATATATATATATATATATATATATATATATATATATATATATATATATATATATATATATATATATATATATATATATATATATATATATATATATATATATATATATATATATATAATATGTGAAACCAAAACAGGGGCATGAATCCAGCAAACAACACCAAATGCATGCATTTGCATAAAACACGTTTAGGGAATAAAACACATAAACACTGGAACACAGTCTGAAATCGACTTGTGTAAAATGGTAGATGCAGCTTTTGTGTATTCCTGCTTCCTGCCTTGGTTTTGGTCGTCATTTCTTTCATGGCTGCTCATCTGATAGCAAAGCTGGAATTTTCTTAAATCTCTCTCCTTTCTTCCTACAAGCCTGGGAAAGATCGATAAACCAGAACGAGCAGGCAGGCACACGCAAACATGCATGCACACACGCATGCACGCACACCCCCACATCTACAAATAGATGTCACAGTATAAGAAATGATTTTGGGGGAACCTTTTAAACATGAGCTACTGCATACCTGCAGAAGTCTCCATAAAAATGTTGTAGAAATTAAAGAATGCTTGCGTAAAATTAACAAATTCCATGTAATAGCCATATCAGAGACATGGCTTGAAAATGAGATAACAAATGATATTGAGATGGAAGGATATGAACTGTTTACAATGAATAGGGAAAACAGAAGGGGAGGAGGGGTTGCAATTTATGTCGATAAGGTTTTTAAATGTAGTAAAGTTGAACATCTGACAACCACCATGGATAACGTAATGGAATGTGTGACAATTGAAGTACATATAAAAAATGTACCAAATGTAATTATAAGTTGTGTATATAGGACACCTGGGTCATGTCTTGATACATTTAACGATAAACTAGTAGAAATTCTTAGTTATACAAATGATAAAAAAAATGCAAATAATGTGTGGTGATTTTAACATTGATCTGTTAAATCCTAATGGACACCAGAAAACAACTGACTTTATAAATATGATGTATAGTAACAGTTTATTCCCTGTCATTACGAAACCAAGTAGAATAACAATTGATACAGCTACACTAATAGATAATATATTTATAAATAAAATAGATTTTAAAATAGAAAGTGGACTCCTT
Organism: Festucalex cinctus; assembly: GCF_051991245.1. Classification (NCBI taxonomy): domain Eukaryota; kingdom Metazoa; phylum Chordata; class Actinopteri; order Syngnathiformes; family Syngnathidae; genus Festucalex; species Festucalex cinctus. Next base: position 43,761,871 of record NC_135411.1, read on the forward strand.
ATTAATGATATAAGTGATCATCTCCCGGTCTTTGCAGTTCTTCATGATTATTTTGATAAAAAAAATTATGAAGCCGTCAACTTACACAATTGAAAAAAGATTAACAACACCGAGGTCCATGGCTGCCTTTAAGCTGGACCTAGAAAAGCATAACTGGTCTGAGGTCTATTCAAAAAACGATCCTAACACTGCATATAGTGAATTCCAGTCAACAATTAACTTTTTATACAATAAACACTGTCCAATAGTTCAAATTAAAAGGAAGTATAAAGGTCCAAATAAGGTATGGATGACAAAGGGGATAGAAAATGCATGTAAAAAGAAAAATATTTTATATAAAAGATTTCTTAAAACAAGAACTATGGAAGCTGAAACAAAGTATAAGACCTATAAAAATAAATTATTAAATATTATACGTATAAGGAAGAAAGATCATTACCATGCATTATTAGAGCAGAATAAAAACAATATGCAAGAAATATGGAAAATACTAAATGATGTAATTAAAATTAGATCTAAAAAAATAAATGATCCAGAATACTTTATAAAAGATAAAGACATTGTAATCGATAAAATTTCAGACATAGTCAATAACTTCAATGAATATTTAGTTGATGTGGGTAGTAATTTGGCAAATGAAATTCCAGAGACAAGAAATAAACATGAAATATATAAGTACGTTGTAAATAATTCATCCACTATGTTCCTTAATGGTGTTAATGATATAGAAGTATTAAATGTTGTAAAAACATTAAAAAATAAAAAGTCTACTGACTATTTTAATATTGATATGACACTAGTAAAAAGTATTATAGAATATGTTGTAAAACCTTTTACATATATTTGTAATTTGTCTTTCCAAACTGGTATATTTCCATCAAAAATGAAAATAGCAAAAGTCATTCCTATTTACAAAAGTGGTGATAGACATATATTTATTAACCAATATCATTGTTGCCACAGTTCTCAAAAATTCTAGAAAAATTATTTTTATGTAGACTGGATAATTTTATTGAGAAACATAAGCTTTTGAGTGAAAATCAGTACGGGTTTAGAGAAAAACGGACCACCTCAATGGCAGTCATGGAACTTGAAGAGGCAATAGCTACCAACATAGACAATAAAAAATTTACTGTTGGGATATTTATGGATCTAAAGAAAGCATTTGACACCATAGATCATTCTATATTAATGAATAAATTAGTGAAATATGGTATAAGAGGCTTAGCATATAAATGGATAAAAAGTTATTTGGATGATAGATATCAGTATGTGCAGTTTAATAATACAAATTCAAAACAATTGAAGATTACTCATGGAGTTCCTCAGGGGTCTGTGCTGGGCCCTAAATTATTTATATTGTATATGAATGATATCTGTTGTGTCTCGAAAATACTCAAGAGTGTCTTGTTTGCGGATGATACAACTCTTTACTGTTCGGGAGACAACCTGAAGCAGCTTCTGACTACTGTGGAGTATGAATTAAATACAATAAAAAATTGGTTTGATATGAATAAATTCTCATTAAATTTAAATAAAACCAAGTTCATAGTTTTTGGTACTAGACCAATCACTCATCAAGTTAAAATTATGGTGAATTTAATTGAAATAGAAAGGGTGTATGAAAATAAATTCCTTGGAGTAGTTATTGATGATAAATTATGTTGGAAACCACACATAGAAAATGTTAAAAGGAAAATGTCAAAAATCATAGGGATACTCTATAAAACCAAGGAGGTCCTGAACATGAATTCACTATATACATTATATAATACATTATTATTACCATATTTGACCTATTGTGTGGAAATTTGGGGAAATACATATAAAATAAATACCGACGCTGTTTTTTAAATTGCAAAAAAGAGCCATAAGGATTATTAATAGATCAAAATATACAGAATCAACACATCCACTATTTATTAAATTAAATACAATGAAATTTTATGACTTGGTTGAGTTTAAAATAGCACAAATAATGTATAAAGTATACAATAATCTACTCTGCCACAGTACTCAAAAGTTGTTTGAAATTAGAAACTGTCCTTATGAGATAAGGGGTACAAGTGTGTACAAAACCCCCAAAACAAGAACAAATATTAAGCAAAGGTGTGTCTCCGTTAAAGGAGTTAATTTGTGGAATAACTTGGGAACTGACCTGAAAAGATGTAATTCACTTGTTGAATTTAAAAAAATGTTTAAAAGTAAAGTTCAATATTATTATTTAAATCAGACATGAGTTAAGAAAATTGTAGAAATGATTTATTTATTTACTTATTTTTCTTTGATGTATCAATATGAGTGTAATGAAATTTGTATATATGTGTGTTACTATTGTGTTTTTTTTTTTTTTTTATACGTTATATGAGTCGGATTATATATTTTCTTTTATTAAAATGTAATTTATTGTAAATAAGTGATAGGATATGAAGAATAAGGGGTAGGACTGGATAAGTTTTCAACTTCTTCCTACTCCCTTGAACATATAAATCGATATTTATTGGATGTTTCTTTTATTTTTACTTTTAACTTTCTTTATTTGTTTATGTGTTTATATAATTATATATGTATATATGCATATGTTCAATAAACTTCAAAACTTCAACTTCAACTTCAACTACCTGCAATCCCTTAATTGCTCCAGTCAACAGGGACATGGAAGAGATAAGGTACAACCCCATGCAAAATGTATGGAATCAGCAATCTTGGACGAGCACTCACTCAGACGTTATTGACAGGAATTGACAACTGACAAAAAAAAAAAAAAAAAAATCACTGAAAATCTCCTATTTGCGAACAAGCACATCTTTAATTACCAACAAAGCCTTTGGCTTGAAAGCATCTGCTTGATTAATCATGGTAACATTTAAATGTGGAATTTTGTTCACTCACTTACAGTATGTGACATCCAGTTTGTGTCAATACAACGCAATAACTTTTTATTTCTTATAACATAAAAGCTGTGGTAAAACAGTCTTAAAACATATGATTAGAGATCGACCGATAATCGGTCGGGCCGATAATCGGGGCCGATATTTGACATATTGGTACATATCGGTATCGGTCTGTTTTATTAATCTGACGGCCGATATGAGCGATCCATTTAAAACTCCGTCTTTTCGCTTCGAATGCAGCCCAGAGCGTCTCTGTCTGTTATGGAGTCCAACTCCAGCAATGTAACGCCCATAGCAGCATTTGATTGGTTAGCCGTGCAAGAGCCAGAACCAATCAGTAGTGTATGCCTGTATCACAGTAGCCGGTCACACACGCACCCACGGACACAACGCGACAGACACATGCTTCGAAGGTAAGTTAAAAGAGAAGAGACTCCGCCGATCGTTTCACCATGATAAGCTAAACACATTGAATTATGTTGTGTATTAAATGCACTATATGAATGGAGCTGCATTGCCTTGCATTGAATCCCCGCTAGCTAACAGTGGTGTGTTCAGCTTAGCATGTAGGCTAACACCCAGTAGCTAATTCGCTACTTGAACTACTCGGGGAGGGAATCACACACATTTTCACTTAATTAAGTAAATAATGTTTGTTAGAAAGGTTCCAAATATTAACAGTTGTCATTATTATATTGTCTAGTTCCATGTTAAGAGTAGAGTAACGTCATTATATTTACCTCTCGTGACGCACACATTGCATTCTGGGTCACGTCCATTACTTGTTGCATAGCGGTTATTATGCAGTGAGATGCCACAATGACACTAAATAGCGTTTAGTTACTTTATATTGTGTTTATTTGTCACACTGGTTTGCCATTGTGTGCCTTAAGCTTCGACGTCGATTTGATTGACAGCTCGTTGTGCACCTCGTTAAAGTCCGCTCCGTAACAAATTAAGTGTCTCAAACACCGTTTAACTACACGAACGTGTCCTCTTCCGTATGTTTGGCATTAGTAGAGAAGTGCACTAAAGTATAGTGTGCTTATTTGCTCGTTTTGTCTCTCTTTTCACGTCATGTCTGCCGTCATTTGGGACATTATCCTCTCAATGGATGCCACTAATATGTAACATCTACGGCCGTACACGGCTGCAATTAATGTTCAGTGATGTAATTTCGTTACGTGCATCATACTTTGAATAATGAGCTCATGTTTGGTGTGTTGTATAACTTTCTCGTGTGTTAGTAACTATTCATGTGGACAGCTAAGATAGTGCTTGTTAATGTGAATTAGCAATGTTGCAGCCCAGTTATTACTTAGACAAGTACATCTGTGCCATTAAGTGATACAGTACAGTACAGTAGTGAGAGAATAGTGTGCCCATATACACACACGTGTCTATAAGTGTAAAACACATTAAACAGCAGAAACTGGCACCGGTCCACCGCAACAATGTCTGTTTAACCAAGTTATTCTTACTATTATTATAACCAAGTTATTTTACTCAACCCTTTTTCTGCGTTGATTGGGGCATCCTAAGTGGCAGTAAACTACATGATGAAGTGTCTTTTGACAGTTCTCTTGTAGAGAGGAGTAGCATGATATTGCTGTTCTCGATTTAAGATCCTCAGCTTATCAAAACTGTCTATATGGTAACAATAACAATAATCATAATAAGGTCTACAAGAACTGTATGGTGTTCAGGGATGAATAGTTTTTCTCATGGAATTTTTTAATTTATTTTTGCTGTAGTAATAAGTAATGCCACAGCTGATGCACATTTTGAATGACAGGGTTCCTCCTATTACTTCAAAATATAAAAATATAACATTTATAGAATAAAACTACAAGTATCCCAAATGCTATAAAAGGTAATGTCACATTGGCCCCCACATTTAACTCCCCCCGCCACCAACGTCTTATTGCAGATAGAAGGATGTAAAATGAAAAGTGTAGTGTGAGAATCCATTGTAAAGAACGGTTAGGGTTTGCATTATTCAAAAATTTGGTGCCAACATTTTAACTTTTACTGCAAATGAATATCGGCTTCAAATATCGGTTATCTGCCTCCTTGACTACCGATAATCGGAATCGGTATCGGCCCTGAAAAAAGCATATCGGTCGATCTCTACATATGATGTCAGTGATAGAATCTGACTGTGGAAAGGAGAAATTTCATTCCACACTGTAATCCAAGTCCCTTTTCTCATTACCCAACGAACAATGAAATGACTTTAGGAAATGATCCTGTCAGATGACCTTGAGCCGCCCATCGCTTCTCCCACAATTTGTATTCATCTGCACATCTGCCGATCCAAACCGGTAGTTATTTCACACTACATCAAAATGGCATGTTCGGGGCACAACACCTCATCCTACCAATGGGAGTGCGGAGGAGAGGGGCGTGAAGTAGAAATACATTCAAATGAAAAAGAGATAGGAAACGAGAAGGGCAAGGTGAAGTGGGGAAATATGAATATTGAATGCTTAATGTAATTTTATTCATCTGTGCATGTTTTTCTACGCTCTGAATTGGGCCAGCTCTAATACGTATTTACTATAAAGCTCCTACTAACTCTTGAATGAACTCCTTCACCTCAACTGGCATACATCAGAACATTTACTTTAAACAGTGTGTGGAGTTATAAATATTTACTCAGACTTTATTTCCTTCTCACAAGCTCTTACTGCCAACACAGCATACAGATGAGGGCTGCACAACATAAATATCGTCATTGTGATAATGATGTGCAATACGTGTAGCACAGACGTGCGATGCACACTTTCCGATGGAATTTTATGCTTTTGTCTGACTTTGACCAATCACATGCAGCCTTAAATGCCCATCTGTGAACTTTCCTGCACCTCGAGTTTTCCCATAACATCGCAATAATTATCGTACCGTGACATCAAGACTAAGGTAAAACTAAACCATGAGCTTCCAATGTCATTACATCCTTTTTTTTTTTTTATTATTATTATTATTATTTTAAACTTTCTTATGTTAAATGTTTTAAAGTTTGTTGAATAATGTTTTAAGATTGTTATTGTATGTTCTTTTTAGTAAATGTAACCTAGTTTCATTTCTTTTTCTTCCTCTGAATGTTAACTACTGTTTCTGGATGCTTATGTGTTGTCTTTCCTTGTGTAAAGCACATTGAGTTGCCTTGTGTATGAAATGTGTTATACAAATAAACTTGCCTTGCCTTGCCTTACTAATAATAAGTAATTTGTGGTGATAGTAGCCTGTGATAGAACTGATAGGCCAAATTAAGTTGCCGACCCCTGTTATACTGTATCTACAAACTACAACTAGAGCCAAAATAAAAGCACATGCATGACAGATGATCACACATATGACAAACATCCACTCTGCATGGATGAGGCTGAGTAGTGATGTCTTAATCTTCTGCAATATTTCGGTGTCTGGTACTCTGTTGTACTGTCAAGTTGCCTGAGGGCTGCCAGTGAACTACCACTCCTAACCTACTTGGCCAGTTTTAAACTCATCACGCACATACGCGTTTTATGGCGTACTCACAGATTCTTGAAGGTCATGTTTGCCTGCCAATCTGTGACTTGGTAGATGTGGCCAGACAGAAAGTACAACAATTACTCTCTAGTCATCATGTCCTTCTCATCTGTACTTCACTGCAACACAATCTTCAGTAAAAGATGGACCCAGAGCTGTTGCTGTGTAAGTGTAAGCGGCGACAACTGCTCGATGTGTGTCTATATGGACTGCCGGGTTTTGGGGTAGAAGGCGACACATGCACTGTTGTACAAATACATCCCTTGTTCAAATTCTTGCCTTTGTTCCTTCATGCTATGATTGTCTGTCTTGGTTGCCCTCCCATTTGGTGCATGGCACCTTTTCTAGATTACATTTGAGAAGAGATGAGGTTTCAGCGTCAAATGATAAAAATGATGACGGTGCTCCATCTTATTTTTCTTTTTGTTTTTAAGCTTCAGAGAGGGCAGAGAGAGGTCACAACACTTACACGCACAGCAATAAGACAAGAACAAGAAGCAATAAGACAAGACTATAAGACTGCAAAACAAAACAAAATGTTGTGTTTTGCTTGGCTTTGCAAAACCATATGTAGACACACAAAAAAAGGAAAGGCATTATAATATTAACGTGCTGCATACATCAATATATGCAACTGCAAGGATAGAGAGTTGGCGACTGAAGGAGAGTGATCTTCATGTATAATATGGTGGTGGGGATGAGCAGCAGCTTTTTATTTGTAGGATGCACGTGATTCTGCTGACACAAGGTCTGTGTTACTGCTGCTGCTCATTTTTGTGCCCTTGCTCTGCTCTTATCTCCAGTTTCGAACATAACTATCTGAATATCAAACTAACCTTTCAGTAGTCGCTCTGAGTCTTTTGTTGAAGATGAATATGATATGAAAAAGGGACAAGACATTACATGGCATAGGGCCTCAATCATTGTGTGTAAGGTGATGCTGTTGAAAGCCCTTTAAATGGCACATGTTCACTCCAACATTCCAATTTCTATCTTTGTTGCAAGTTCTCATTAAAGTGGCCATCACATACGGTGCACATGCACAAACACTCCTACTCATCTGAAAATGCTCTGTCGCCTCTGGTATTATGGAGGGTGATTATTTATGGCCTATGATGTGATAATTCCAATTTGCACTCTGCATGCAGCTTCAAAGAGCTAAAAACAGAAGGTGTGATAAGAAAACATGACGTAAGTGACAGCACTTCTATAAAGGCATGGTGCAGGTAAGAATCGTTTAAATCTCGAGAAGTTATGAGAACAGAGCAGGGTGATAACTGAATTATGGGATGACAATTAAGGTAATAAAATTTATTTCGTTCAAAATGAAATTAAAAGATAACGGTTGTAATGTACAATGTAAATAAAGTTCATTAATACAATTTAAGAACTGAGTGTCACGACCGTATCCCACTGAGAGACCAACTTTGCTGAATGTAATGAATGTTATGAGGTTGTCATCTCTGTCGTTTTGAGACATTTTTGTGACGTTTGGGACAATGGGTGATCACAATTTGGTTATTTTTCTCCCAGAGTGTAAATATAATGAATGAAAATGATTATTTTTAATTTTTGTTTTTATTGAGAAGACGTAATTATTGGACATTTTAGTCCAGTCCGCATCATCGCTGTGACGTGTTGCATGTATGGCACTGTTCATTTTGACTTGCTTCCTGGTCTTTTGTTCTATAAAAATGCTGTACGGCATTGTCAAGAATTGCCATAATTTAGATGGCACTCCTCACCATTTCAGGTTTCATATTCTTCCTTTTTTTTTGAGAGAGAGAAAAAGAGATATTGTTTGCAGAAGTGACTCGTGAACACAGCCAACGCTTTTAATCTTCAGTTGTGTGCATTACAGTGGCATATTTAAGAAAACCGTGACTGATTGTCACCAAAATATATGAATACATTGTAGATATGTGATAATCATAGTATGAACATATTAGGGGGAAAAAAATCACAATATTTTTTATTATATCAACGTCAAAGTGCTGCCACATTCATCTTCATATGACTGTAACGCTTGAGGATAGTCTGGGCTTCCCTGCGAAAGTTGCCACTCCCACAAACGCATACGGAAGAAATGGATGAATTGATAGATGATATAAACATGGCATTTGAACTCCCATTCAACATTTTGACATCATTGTTATGCTTATTTAAGTTAAGATCTTAATTATTTTGATCTTAACTTAAATTTTTGTTGTTTGTTTTTTTGTCTTTGCTTTGCGTGCCTGCGTGTGTATTTTCAGCAGCCACCAAATGGTCAGTCAGCTTCAATGTCAGAGTACCTTTTTCATTATCACAGTCCACCTAATTGAATTTGAACCTAATTGAATTTAAATCAAAGTAAAGAGACATTATAACTGCCGTCTCACCAATGGGGGGGGAAAAAAAATCCAATTACACTCATGTGACTCATAAACAAAAATATTATGCTAATCTCGTACATCTGCTTCTAGCATTCTGCATATAACATTATAATTCAAGTGAAGAGGACAGTTTTAACTTTGGCTCCTTGTGTAGATGGGTATTATGATTAAAGCAATGCATCACCACAAAAAATGTATAATGCAGGATTATCTTAGTTCTCGGAGTAAATCCCATTAATCTTCAAGTTTCTCATGAAAAGCATCTATTCAAGACATCTAAAGTTATCCCCCCCCCCCCCCCCCCCCCCACCGCTAGGGCATTAAATTGTCCTTCCTCTGAACAACCTGCTATTTATCACAAGTACAAACAAATAACAGTAAATCAGAGTGTGGAATGGATCATTTATTGCTATCTTTCTTTTTTGATGACATAATTTCCCTTACAGATTCAATGTAACATATCCTGCATTACAGGATACATAATAAATTTCAGTTTTGATTGACAGTGTCTGAGAAGTATTAGTTCCACAATTTTAGATTTCTTATACTAGATTTGTTTAAAACAGTACAGTAACATATTAAAAGCTTGTAAAAGTTTGATGACCTCACTGAGCTACAGCATACGAGAGGGTCAAAATATTAGACACAGCGGTTAGAGTGGTATGAACATTTCAGGTTCAAATTAATTGATAATATTATGAGTTAGAGCAAAGAATCTGTCATCATTAACATCATTAAATGGTAAAATTCTTGAGGGTGCGCGGTGGGGGGTTGTTAAAAAATGGTAACGTTCCTGTTGTAAATTCTCTATATACACTATAGGTGGAATTACTGATGTTAAAAACGGTGATGCAAAATTTGACCAGAGTAATTTATCACAGGGCACAAGTGGAATCTTGTTTCACCTGACACACTGTACAAAATGGTGGCCTGGAAACGGCTGTCAAGATTCGTCAACAAGAGGTTGAAGCTCAGCCCAGCCTGGCAGCTGCATCAACTTTGCGACTTACGTTTTCTCAACCCATCAATGGTGGTGCTCAAAATAAATTGGATTAGTGACACAATTTATGAATGCTGAAGTTGATTCATATTTCATTGCCTTAAAAAAAAAAATAAAAAAAATAAAAAATAAAAACTGTATTCATTTTAAATGGCCCAAAGTGAACGTGTCCTCTTCTATTACATAAAAACTTGACTGTGACGCTCAGGAAGTAGTGGCCGATTCTCTCTGTCTGAAAGTTTTGAGGTTATTATTCTGAAGTCAGCTCTTATAAATGCTCGTTGTCAGCATGATCCAAATGCATAAAGGAAAGAATGTATAAAATATTGAAAATATGAGTTTAGATGAGAGGTGAGGTACACCCTGGACTAGCCAGGCTTCACAGGGCCTATTTAGACTAAACAAAAAAACAAAACAAAAAACATTCACACTCACATCTATGGGCAATTTAGACTCTTCAAGGACCTGTACATTTTCTGGACGTGGGAGGAAGTCAGAGGACCTGGAGGAAACCAACAGAAGCAATGAGAGTACACAAACTGTAAAGCCCACACAGGCAGGCTAAAGCAAAGATTTGAACCTCATAACTGTGAGGCAGACATGCTAAACACCCGCCTGCTGTGATGGCTGTAATGTACTCCAGTATACAATGTATGAACACAATGAATCACATGGTTAAAAAAATGCAAAGTCTCTTGAAAATGCAGGTGTTTGATGAATTTAGGCAAAAGATCATCTCTGTCTGCTGCTATTGTCACGTACCAGATCAGTTCATTGCTGAGCTGAGACATGATCTGCGAAATATGGCTGCCGTCAGGCATAATACCTGTATCTCCAAAACTAGGGATGCACGAGTACTGACACCAGATACTAACCATATTTTAAGGTATCAGTACTCATACAGGCTGCCGATACCAGCCACCAATACATTAGGCAAATAAAATCAGACATTGACTAAGTCCTCCTCAGCAGTAGTTGGCGCTATACTACAATATGTTTGACACATCGACGAATCATCTGCTGCAGAAAAAAAGGTCTTTGTTCGCAATTTCTTGTCATGGTGTTAAATTAAAATTTATATATCAGAAGTATTACAGGTATTGGAACTCATTATCGGTGAGTGTTCAAAGAGTGAATACTCGTACCTGTATCAACAACCCCCCCCCACACACACACACACAAACACACGCACGCACACACAAAAACAGCATGTTTGTTCAGCAGTTAACATTGCGTCATCCAAGGCATACTGTAATATAAATACATAGGGAATGACCATATTTGTATTAATTTGTGAGAAGAAATTTACCAAATTGGTGTAATTTGAGGTTTCAGCACACCACCTCACCACCTCAGTGCTCAGGACGCAATATCAAGTGCAGGCTTTGGCCTTCCTGGCTGGAGTTTGCATGTTCTCCCCGTGCCTGCGTGAGTCTTCTCTGGGTACTCCGGTCTCCTCCCACATTCCAAAGACATGCATGGCAGGTTAACTGGGCGCTCCGAATTGTCCCTAGGTGATGGTTGTTTGTCTCTGTATGCCCTGCGATTGGCTGGCGACCAGTTCAGGGTGTCCCCCGCCCAGACACGGCGCTCCGCACACGCTTACCACGCACTGCGCGTAGGGCACCAACTGCCTAAGGGGGCACCAAAAAACAAATCAAGCCCGTAAAAATAATCATACTAGTAATTATAATATCAGTGTCTAATATTTAAAATAAAAGCTTGTAAAGCAAGTTAATAAATACAAAAAATAACGTAGCATTATTTACTCGACGAGCGGTATCGCTGGTCTACGTTGGTAACCCCCTTCCCTCGTAGTTTGTTCCTATTAGGGAAAGGGGGAGGGCTGCGGGGTGCACTTTTGCTCCAACGGAGCAAACTACTAGGGAAAGGGGGAGGGGGGGTGCCCTGCGATTGGCTGGCAAACAGTCCAGGGTGTCCCCCGCCTACTGCCCAGAGCCAGCTGAGATAGGCGCCAGCACCCCCCGCGACCCTTGTGAGGAATGAGCGGTCAAGAAAATGGATGGATGGATGGATGGATGGATGTTTCAACATAGTCGGTATTAAAATAAAATGCTTAAAACATGTATGGTGACCTAGGGCTGGGAGATATATCCAAATACGTATCATTTTTTAAGCGGTCAAGAAAATGGATGGATGGAGGGGGAGGGGGGTGGGGTATACTTTATGCTTCAATCGCAAATTTGGCAGAAATTTATTCTTGGATATCTGGACATGTCATCAAAAAGGCATCAAGAATTGGGGGCGGAAAAGAAAAAACAATGAGATGATGCTCGCGCGTCACTTGCAGGTATGACAATGACAATTTGTTTATTTTGTAGCAGCTACGTTTACATGACCACAGTTAGCAAAAAACAAAACAAAAAACACTCCGAACCGCCGCAGTGGAATGGTTGTGACCAGCACGTTCATTATACGGTATGTTAAATGGAATGTGACGAGACAATATTGTTTCATATGGAACGGCCAAGAGCGGCATGTACTGGTGAAAGTGTAATTTGAAAATAATAATAATCATCATCTTAAGGCGAAGTAGATTTCCTCATTTCATATTCATAGTTTTAACATTATGTCCAGAATTTTTACATAGTGCCCTATCAGTCCTTCTCTAAAAAGGTAGATTATTAAAATTTTCATGTACCTGTGTTTTAAATATAGGCCTGCACAATACCATAATCCTAATCAATTTAGAAAATGTTTGTACCATGGTTGGTTCAAAACCATATTTCATTGTAGAATCCCTGAATATTGTCTTGTATTTCTGAATACAGGATCAATGCTTCAATATGTTCAAGGAGCATTTCATACCCTAACATAAATGCGGAAATTGCACAAAAGCTGTCATATGATGACCTGATAGCCGATTTTGCAGCCCAGAAATGTAGACATGTGCCTCTGTAGGGCCTCTACTAACTTGCTTGCACTTTGTTTATTTCCAGATGTTTATTTGTTAATAGTAGTGGCATTGAGTTTTATTTTAATTCATTTAGCTTTATTTATTTGAGTATTTGGTGTCATTGTTAGTTTTATAAAGACTTATTATTTATCACTTATTTTTGTGAACATTTTTAAAACTTCAATATTGACACTTACAAGTAGGGCTGGGTATCGATTCAGATTTCCAGAATCGATTTAATTCGATTCACAAGGGCCCGATTCAATTCATGATTCACAACGATTTTCGATTCAGTTGAGAAATTCATGCAGCACATATTTTAGACAGTCAAAAGTACCAATGCTGCAAATAGTAGAAACTTCTTGCTCTAATTTAATGCATTATTAAGAATATGAATATTTACATTAGGAATTGAATCCATTGCAGTTACATTAATCTGTTTCATTTCACATTGGCTTATAAAAACAATAAATAATCATTTAAATAAATTACAACCACAGCACAGGCTGTGTAAATAAATTGACAAAAATGGGGGGTCGATATATTGATACATGGTTTTATGTATCGATATTGGGATATGAAAAGGTGTATCGATATGATAGCGATATATCGATATTTCAAACCCAGCCCTACTTACAAGTTATTTAACTGACAAATACTCAGATATTGTTCATTTCTACCAGGGGAGGGGTGATGGGGTGTGCGGACGGAGTGTTGGGGGGGGGGCACCACATTTATGCTTAGTGCACCAAAATGGCTAGCGCCGGCCCTGCCCCCGCCTAACGCCCGAAGCCAGCAGGGATGGGCTCCAGCACCCCCGTGACCCTTGTGAGGAGTAAGCGGTGAAGAAAATGGATGAATGGATAGTGGGAGTCCCTCTAGTGCACAGGTGTCAGAGTTTGGTCCTCAAGGGCCCGAGTCCTGCATGTTGTTGAGGTTTCTCTACTCCAACACACCTGATTCAATGATCAGGAGCATTATCATCAGGCTCCTTGAAGAGCTCGCTGATGAGGTTAAATATGAATCAGCTGTATTAAACGTAGGAAACCTCTAAAACATGCTGGACTCAGGCCCTCGAGGACTGGACTTTGACACCACTGCTCTAGTGCTATGGCATCAACAATAACAACAACAAAAAAACATACATTGAGGACATACTGTACATTAATGCAGTAATAATGATCAACGAGAGAATTGTACATATGATAAAGAGCAAGGGAGCAGTGAAGAGTGTAGTAACAATGGCACGACAGAGATTCTTGCTGCTTGCAAACCCTGAAGATTTGGAAGGGGCGAACCGCTGAGCCTTTCGGCAGTGCCAAGTGTCCTTCACGGTCTAATTGTGCCCTTCTTTGTAGAAACACCAAAACAGAATGAGGATGGATGAACACAGAACAGATTCAATGACTGCTGTGTAGAACTGCCTCAAATAAAAAAAAATTGAGAAAAGATCAAATACTTTTCACAACACTATCAACGCAGGCGCCACACAATTGAAGTACCGGCAGCTTTGTTTACGTTTGGCTTCTTTTGTCTTTTTATTGTAGCTTAGCTTACCACATTTCTCTGGTGGGTAACTTCAGTCTAGTGAAGCTTCGTTTAATGTTGAATAACTTGTAGTTTAGCATTTCCCATTGTCCAAGTACTTTTGTAGCTTGTCCAACATTTTAATTACAGTATAATTTACAGGCTCAGACACCCTAGTCTTTGCGGCAGCCAACACAGTAACTTTTGTGCCGGATCTGCAGGTGGTAGATTTGGATGACAACAGTCTCTTGAGACTCTTTAAAGATTTATGATTTAAAAAATGCTTTATTCTCAATTCTTCAATTAGGAACAGAAACGTTAGGAGGTAGAGAGGATCAAAAATGTTTTTCTCTGAAATGCCCAAGAGTGAAGAAATAAAGAGTGAAGTAATAGGTTATACACATATATACACATATTACATATATATTATACATATATTTTTTTACATTAAAAATTAATTATTTCACATTACATTAGTTACATTTTACACTGTCTTGTATAAATTTCATTCAGCCCTTTGAGTTGCAACCCGCCTTTTTTAGGGCAACCATTATACTAATGTGACCCTGGGTGAAAATGTTTGACACACCTGAGTTATAATTACAATATTGGTAGAAAGATTTATAGTTTTAATTTGCTTTCCTCTGCTGACCAATTCCATGTTGTATAATCCTTCTGTGTAGTTCATATGCAGCGTATATGAAAATTGTAATTCCAGTTCTACAGTAAATCTACTTTAGATGCACCATTGGTTTAAGATGCTAAAATAGATTTTTGTCCTCAATACAAACTTATGTCATACTAGGCGAATCAAACTTTTTACATTTCTAGTGTGCACAAATTGACTTACACATTTTGTGATTGACATTTTGAATAAAGTAAATGGCTTTCACTTGTATTTAAGCACCCGAAAGAGTGAAAATGTCTTGATCAAGCAGAGCTGCCAATCAATTAATGATGAATGAACCCTGAATGCTTTCTGAATTTAAAATGACCCACCAAAATAACCCATTAATTCCACACATGACAGTAGTGTATTTTATATCATCGAAGATTAACTACATTTCGAGTCAGATTGCGATTTCTGTTTTCCAGCCATTGGCAGCAACACCAGGAAGCAAGCCAAGGTTACAGGTTTGTGCCAGCTGGGAAACCCCTTGACAAGTCTTCACAGAGATTGAATTGCTCCCTGAGTGTTTTAAGAAACATGCAACGTTAGCATTTGCCAGTATAAGCCAGCCAGCATGCTATCTAGACGTGCCATTGTTTTGATGCACGTGTAAGAAATATGACTGCGCTACGGCTTTGCTTGGAGTCACATAAAAATTAATGAAATCAAATGTGTTCTGAAAACGTTGCATTGATAAATTGGTGATGGTCAATAGTGTATATTTTTTTACAAAACCCAATTCCAATAAAGTTGTGTGACATTGAAAGTAAAAACGATTTGCAAATCGTTTTAAAGCTTTTTTCAATTGAATACACGAAAAAGACAAGATATTTAATGTTCAAACTGCTAAACATTTTGTTGTTTTGCAAATATTCTCAGATTTAAATTGAATCCAAGCTGGAGGGCTTGTTTACCACAGTGTTACATCATCTTACCTATTTTTTTATTAATGTAATATAAATTAAAACGTTTCATTTGTGCCAAAGGATTTATTTTATTTTATTTATTTTTTTTAGATTGCGTGTAATTTGGATTTGAATGCAAGGGTCGATGGACATTGAGAACTGTAAGAAAAATTAATAAACTTTGCATTTTGATAACTTTGCAGTGGGTTTAAAAAAAACATTTTCATTTTTATTTTAACAGGACATCATTTTCAGCCCTTGAATTCAATTCATGGAGATGATGTTGTCGACTTATTTTGAGACCTGGACGAGAGGAGCTACCGCTTAAAGTTCTGCTCAGAATAATGTTAAACACATTAAAGTACAATCAGTCACTGAAAATGTATTCTTAAATGAACAAAAATATAGAAAGAGTCCAAACTCTTCATGAATGTGTGTGCGTGTGCAATATGAATCACCGTGTTTTGTCAGAAAACATCATAACCAGAATCAGAAGAGCTTTATTATCATTGTACCACAAAGTGCAACGAAACAATAAGCACCTCCAGTATACGGAAACAACAAAACGCACAATAAATACCAATATAAAGAACAGACATGAAAAAAGGATAAGTATATATTAGAATGTTGTATTTCTGAGTCTGCTGTTGGGAAGAAGTTGTGTCTGAGTTACTTCTCACAATGTCTTGGAGCGAACTGCCAGAGGGCAACAGGTCAAAGAGGTGATAGCCGGGGTGGAACGTCTCCCTTGCAATGTTCTGAGCTCTACTGAAACAGCGGGAGCTGTTAATGTCCAGCAGAGGAGGCAGCCGACGATCTTCTCTGAGGTTCTTAACACCCTCTGCAGCCTCTTCCTCAGTGCGGCTGGAGTGAGTTCCACGCCGCGGAGGCGTATAGGTCAGCAGACTCTCAATGCTGGAGCGGTAGAAGTTCACCAGCAGCTGGGTGTTCAGGTTTTCTCCCCTGAGAACCCTAAGGAAGTGTATGTAGCCCCTGCTGGGCCTTCTTCAACACTGCCACGCTGTTCTCAGCCCAAGAGCATTTTTGCAAGTTATATTCCAAACAACATTCCTTTCATTTGTAACTTTTTACATTTAATAGGCAAATGGTTATAAAAAAAAGAGAGAAAGTGGAATGTAAGTTCCTATTAATTTATTATTCTAGGCCATTATCTTTAAGCAGTGTATGTAATTACAGTTACATTAGCAATTACGCTGCTCTTGCCAACTTAGATTTCAGCCATCCTGTCTATTTTTGTCCATAGGTCAAAATAAACCCTTGCGACATTTGGACTCTTCAGCCAGAGCGGGTGACATATGTGACAGTGCTTATTAAAGGAATTCAAATGTATCCATAACAGCTGGCCCTTCTGAGTTGAAGTTAAAGTGAAGCTGCTGAAAATGGTAAAAGTACCTCATTTATGAAAAACAGAAAACGTGTAAACACACATGATAATAGTATGTTATTTGAAAATGTGTATTTGTTTGTCTTCTTTTAAAATAATGCAAAGTAAATTACCTATTTTGTTTGCTATATATTTTGCAAATATAATAACTTGGGTCACTGTCAGTCTTTATTTAAAACAAAAACAAAAAACAACAACGAAAAAACTACTATACTCCATTTCGCCAACTATTCATCAGCATATCTTTCTGTACCCCACCACAACCCCCAAAAACGGTGTGACCAAATGATGCGCTGCTACCATAGGTGAAAAGAGAGACTGGAAGTTTCGTTTCGTTTTATTTTGCTGACATCTCAGGAGCTAATCTTCCTGGGGTCTTTTCACATTCATTACAATCATTTCTAATAAACATATAGACATACACACACCTACTCTCACATACATACACTAAACAACAAAAATAAACAAAAAAATAAATGAAAGATCAATGCAGTCAAATAACATTAAATACATAATTGTAATACAGTCAAACTAAATAAATATTCTCCAATTATTTCAATTGTCCAAAATATAATATATAAAGCCAACATTTAAACATGTGTAAACGAAGTATCACAGAAAGGCATATCCTTGAAAATGTATTGGTCAATTCATGGGTCAAACACCTGTTGTGTGAATGTTGCCATTCTACTACTTGTTAAAAAACTACAAGTTGTGCAAAAAGTACTGAAACATTGAACAGTGGACATATCGAACGGTAATATTATAAATGATGTTTACCTGTTAAGGGAACAGTGCATTGTATGTTCATTCCGATTTCAACCAAAAGTCTCTTAATTTGTTGCGTACAGTGAATATATGATCATTAATAATGAGATAATGGGGTGTCATTGTATGCGCTTTCAGTACCTTGAAAACATAAAAATGCTATATACAGTTATTTTCCCATATTCAAATTCCGTTACCAACGTTGTTGTGGCTTGTCAAATGTATGTATTATTCAAGAAGCATCAAGAAGAAACATAGAGTAGACTAATCAAATCACCTACAACCTCAGTCAAGCGTGTATCTCAAATCAGGCCTGCTTCTAAAATCAAAGGCGTGTAAGTGTTTTCCACTGTTTGTATTCCCGTTAGAGCCAAGGCAATGTTCTTTGTTGATTTCCCCTCTCCACCTTTCCCTGTGCTGCCATTGTCAGCCCTTGACTAAACTGAGTGGATAGGAGGAATTGTCTTTGGCACTTGGGCAAGCATTTGTGTGTATTGGCTTATGATTGTTTGCCTACTTCACTTTCACACCACAAAGAAACCCCTGCAAAACGTCCTTCGAGTATGTTTTCAAAGTTGTTGTGCAGTCCTGCCGTTAAATTAAAACGTGGTGTGTTTTCCCTGTGGTTTGCATTGTAAGATCAGAACGTACTTTCCCACGTCACGTCCCCAATCTTCCTTGTATTGTAAGATAACATTTCAACATGAAGTATTGCAAACTTTAATCACAAGTGTGTGTGAGTGGATAAGAAAAGATGAGATACCAAAAAGACACTAGTTAAAATATCGAACATATGAATAAATACATTCTGTTGTATAATATGTTTCATTGCCCTGTTATACAATTAGTGCTGTAAAAGTACTGTACAAAAGACACAAATGAAAAACTTGGAGGTTGAAGCCAAATGGGGTGCCACGGAATGTGGTAATGCAACAACAAAAACAGTTGGGACCACTAAATATACAGAATAATTACCAGTATACACATTATAGATGGGAAAATTATGGCCGCCAATTGCAAAGTCCTTATCAAGACACAAGGGAGCTCACCAGAGGAGATCAAAACCAGGGTGATCAAGAGATTACAGGAGCTGGAAGTCTAGGAAAATTAAATATGTCCCAAATAACTGACTCCACATCTCCAAACTACCCGGATTTAGATGATCAATTTGTGGACTATGCTTTGAATTATCCAAATGGAATATTTGATCCTGATCCAAACTTCTACAACAATAAAGCGGACAAGTGCCACTATTACACCAATAACAATTCAACAAATCAATTAATCTCATTGAAACATGGATGAAAGAAAAAAGGATTTGGACATTGACCTACCTGGATATAACGTGGTATGTCGAAATCGAACTAGCAAAGGAGGTGGTGGTGAGTGGCTTTGTTTGTGAACAGCAACATTAAGTTTGACATATTACATAACATGTGGATACAGGTTGATAATCTTATGGAATGTATTATGATTGAAATTAATGTGACAAACGATAAAAATATAATTGTAAGCTGTATCTATTGAGCACCGGATTCCAAGGTGGAACTGTTTATTGAGTGTGTAAAACAAAAACTTTATTCACAAATTATGGGATATTATGAATGAAGTAATTGCAAACAATTTTAATGAGTTTTTTGTAACTGTAGGAGCTGATCTGGCCAAGAAAATTTCAGAGTCCTCCACACACTATGACAATAATTATACAGGAAACTTGCACTCCATGTTTTTGGAGCCAGTCAGGGACACTGAGAAAAAGACACCTGGTTGCAAAATGCACAACAAAAAACTCCAGTAACACAAACGGTTTTGATATGAAGCCAATTAAGAATATAATAAATCAAATCCTACAGCAAGAAAAAAAAATCTTAAGAACTTGTATTTAACGAATAAACGATAAAGAAGAAAATGTATAAGTGTCTATTGTTCACTTTATACGTGTAAGGGTAAAAGTAGGCAAAACTCTTGTGCTATCAACAAGGCTGGTGCCAAAAGAAAAATGTAAAGATGTCTGAGTATGTTATTGAAGGTCAGTAAATCTTGTACCATTTGAAAACTGCATCTGTGTTGAGTTCTGAGAAACGGACACCCAACTACAACATTCAACACATCATTATTGGTCTAAATAGCTGGTCTCTAAGTGCTTTTGACAAAATTTTCTCTACCATGAGACCTGGACCTGTTCAGCGCCATGTCCAAGCGGAACTCTCATGTCTGGCTATGCGCTTCTCAATTATTTTCTGCCACGACCCCCCCAGTAAGAAGAAAACATCTCGCCAGACACCCCCCCACCCCCACGCGACACCGGGGGTGGAGGGGTGCTATATCAAGTGGGGCGCGTTTGAGAAGCACTGGGCTATGCGAGGACCTTTACCTGCTTGCTGTGCTGGTGGCTGCACTGATGCTGCTGGGGATCGGATCCCTCTAGAAGAATGGAGAACAAATGGCTTCGGCCACTCTGAGCGCCATCACTGGTGTGCAAGCTGGCTTAACTAAGGCCTGTGACGATACTTCTCTGGTGAAAAAAGACCTAGCAGCATCCAACATTGGCATGAACAGAATGAAAAGAAACATGGCCACAAAGTTTCTTGATCTGGAGAGAAAACCGCGACATGAAACAGCGACGAACCGAAACCGTGATGAAGATGGATCTGACTGAAGGTGTGGTCGGACGCATGGCTGTCGTTTTGCTCAGTTGTCTAAAGCTACAGGACTTAATCAATCTAATGGAGCCCAATTAACATGTGATCAACAAGCTATTGGAACAAATCAACTGCATGGAACACAAACCTACACATGATTAACATGTATTATTGGTGAAGATGAACTGATTGAACTAATAACAACTTATTGGACTGAATCCAATGACTCCGAACTCAATCAACTGGATTAGTTAACACTATCGGAATGATGAACTGACTGGAATTTATTATCCCTGCTGACTTTTAACAAATAGTTTACTTGACTCTTCTGCGTCCTAGTATAGTATGGGGGCGGGAATTCACAAGCTTCAGCTAAGTTCAGCAAAAAAAAATAAAAAAATAAATAAATAAAAAAGTTCCCGCCAGCCCTTTTTCTTTTCGGTTATTATATGTTGTAATTGTATGATGAAATGTTTGATTGTCACAATCCTGTCCGAAAGGAAAAATGAACGAATAAAAACAAAACAATAACCCTTACATGACCCAAACTTAACCCTGGCATGACCCAGTCATGACCGAAATAGTGACACGTCTGGTAAAAATGTTGGTAAGTGGCCCACTCCGCTTGCCGGGTCCATTCATTTGAATGAGCGTAAGCTCTCATTCACTTGGCTGCCTCTCCGAGTTGCTGCGACTGGCGGCAGCTCGTCGTCGTTGTCACCCTCCGGTGTCTGAAGCCCTCCGGCGGCAGCCCCAAGCTGCCGTCCCCGAGGCGCGTACCACGACTGCTGGCCACCCCAGGCTTTGGACACTGGAGGGTGACGACGACGAGCCGCCGCTAGCAGCATCTCGGAAAGGCTATCTAAGATGAAAACTTTTTTTATTTCAATCATTCCATTTCCATATACAATATGAAATTGTGCTAAATTTGGTTAAGTATTGTTGTAAAACACAATACAGTGGAACCTCTACTTACGAACGTCTCTTCATACGAAATTTTCGAGTTACGAAACTCCTCAACGGGAAAATATTGCCTCTTGTTACGAAAGAAATTTCTAGATACGAAAGGTAAAAATGCATTACCGAACGCAACATACTTTAGGCTATGGCTATTTCCTACCATAGGTATCTATGAGCGTATACTAGATCGGTGTCTATACAGCGTCCTCATCATTCATCCTGCGGCCCATGAGGTGTTCCGATAGTTTTGCGTAAATGTATGAACTAACGGCCAACAAATTTGTGCAAACATTCAAACAATTGGTGATTCATGAAGGCACAGTAAGTTTTTAATTGCGACGAGACGGGCCTTTTTTTTTAAAAAAAAGATGCCTCGCCATACCGGAAGTTTCCATGAAGTTTCAGAATTTGTTTAAAAGAATCGCCCAGAAAAAGTGTTCACCAGTCGGGCGTTTGCTCACTAAGATGATGTTTACCTTGGACATTTCCAAAGGATTTTTTAAAACATCCATGGATCAGTTCTTTACAAAACATCAGGCAAAAAAAAAAAGAAAAGAAAAGAAAAAAAAGACACTTCTGAGAGAGAGGAACATGAACCAAAGAGGGCAAAAAACGATGAGGACAGCAGTTAAAAAGGTAAATGACCATCATTTTTATTCTATACTTTATTCTTTGTTTTTTTTACGTTATGCACAACTCTCATTTATTGTGCAATAATCTAATTGTAACATGTATTAGTTACATGTTTTGATACATTTTTATGCTTTATAAAACATTTATGTCTGAATTTTGGGAGGCTTGGAACGGATTAGGGCATTTACATGGAAAATGCGTCTACTTACAAAATTTTCTACTTAAGAACTTTCTTCCAGAACCAATTAATTTCGTAAGTAGAGGTACCACTGTACATGTGTGTTGTACAGTATACACTATATTTTTATGACTTGGCAGTGAGTGAAAACCTTGCTGCATCGTCCATCTGTCGGTAATATGACGTCACGGCCCGTGTTTTAGAACCACACTGGAGGAGGTTCTGAACAGCAGTTCCCATGTAACAGCACGGCTCTGAAGAGGTGTATTCGGAAATCCACCATAATAGGTACAGTGGAAAAGCGTTTTCTCTATACTTATATGGGCTTTCTCCAGGTACTATGTCTTCCACTCGCATTCAAGTCATTTGAAGACTCTAGATTGTCACTTTTGAATTTTTACAGTGAAATAGAATGTTTCTTTACATGGTTTAACATTCATGTTGGCCCAGGGCCAATACGTCACCAAATAATTTATACTGTACTGCATTATTTTTGATTGAACCACAAAAGCTGGCGCGATTGTCAAGGAAGAAGCGGATGGCCACAAAGAAGAGGAAACGGGCGTAAATGACGAGCGCATATTTTGACAGGCTGTTGGCAGTGATCAATCGCTCCATTCACTGACTGCACCCATGTATCCATCCATTTTCTATACCGCCTGTCCTCATTAAGCCTGGCAAACTGAGTGAACTGTTATGCAGTGTATGGGGTTTGGCAACTCGTTTTCACGAGTGGCTGACATTCCCCCACTGGTGTGCTGTGATGGAAAACTTTGACAATAACTTGACAGTTATGATTCAAAAATTCATCATGAAGAAATTGTGAGTGCAACTTGCACTTTGTATTTTGTGTATATATATAAAAATATAAATACAAACTTTACAATGTCTGAATGATTTGACAGAACATTTGACCAAATGCAACTTAAAGATTTTGAACTGTACTTACTTACAACTTCCACTTACTTGGGTTTATGTAATGGCTTTTTATGATGGACCAATATTCATAATTCATTTATTTTCCTCTTTATTTTTGGTTCATTAAAACAGAGTGAATAAAAATAAGCAATCAAACCACACCACCCATATTACCTGTCTATAACATACATTCAGTTGTATTGTGTTCCTTTTTGACTATTTAGTCAACATGAAACATATCACATATAGTCAAAGTTAATACTGGTTGATGATTTTTTTTTTGTCACCTTTGACCATCAAGTACAATATACATCTATATTTTTAGGTGAGAAACTCAAGGTTGAATCGTCTGAACTACATGAAGATCGGTGAAGTGTCTTGACATTGGTTCAACAGGAAAGAGTGTGGGGAAGTTCATTCATCTTTGTCATTGTACAGTACATATAACGTGCAAGGAGCCAACATGCAGATTACGTTGAACATATTACATTGAAGTATGTAAATTATATAATGTACGAAAACGCCAGGGCACAGGTGATAAAATCAGTCATTGGGAAAACAGTCCATATTATGATAAAAAATAACTTATATTTTACAATAGTCACACACTTTAAGAAGTTACTTTTAGATTTGTCTGACAGTCAAAAATGATAAGGTGGTAGGCCTACTTAAAAATGCTCATACAGTTAAAACTTTCATAATGGGGACCATTTATTATTTCGTTTTTGTTATGTCGCCCTTTTTAAATCTCAAATCAGGGGTCGGCCAGTGTCCTTTGTTACTTTTCTGTATATTTTCAGTACAATTCAGTTTTATTGAACTTTTCAGGATACATTCCATTTCACTTTTTTTATTTTTATTTTTTATTTTAACTGCACTTCTTTTGTATTGAACTTTTGAATAAATTATCGACTTTAATATATATTTTTTTTAATGTAATCAAATTGCCATTTTGATTTGACTTTTATGTGCAATACATTTAGAACTTAATCATTTTAGTATTTTTCTTATGTTCCTATATTTAAGTGTGGTGCTAATGGTTAAATTATGAATATGCTAAAGTGGCTTATGATAATAGTTACCCTGTTTAGATGCAAAACTTTCATCAGTTTTGATGAGTACTTTTCATGAACACCTGCTATTCTTTGGGATTTTAATGTTGGTCATTATTGCTTGTAAGAAGTATTGAGAGAAGTTCTAGACTAGAGCAACAAGCAAGAATGGCTAACCCCTGAATAAAACGCTGGAATTGATAAGAAGTCATTTAAAAGACTAAATGCAGCCTATTTGAATTTGAGTCTTGTGAATAGTGTCTGCTCAAAATGCAGCAAAATGTGTGCTTTGGACACAGAGCCAAAAAGAACTTGACGTGGGCATGAAGTATTGCTTTGCGTGAGTTGCACTTCTCGTTCATCATTTTTGTACTCACACAAATCTGGTTGCTGACCAAATATTGCAGTATTGAATATGTGGCACCTCCATTAGATGCTGGCATCCGGAAAGCTGTTACAACGCATGGTGTTCTTCATGAAGGAAAGGTAAAGACTTGAAAATGTTCACTGCCCCACTTTGTGAGTGGGACTGGCGTCTCTCCTGCTGATGCAGATTGGCTCACACACAACAAAGTAATCTCAAACTGTTATACAGCAACGTCGACCGTGAACGTGATCGGGCAGCTATTGAATGAGGAACCAACCAAAAGTTGCCATTAAATCTTTTGAAATTGCACAACTTGTTTTAATGAAATTTACTTTGCAATGTTGATTTGGAGAGAAACGGAAATTAGTTAGGAAGGGTCAGCGTCTGGTGCAGACCAATCTTTTTAGACTGTGTTTTTTGTTTTTTATAATTGTCAGCTGGCTAGCTATCATGGAGGGTGGCTGTGCATGTGTAAACATTCCCAGCAGCATGACAAATGGACAGTTTTTTTTATTTTTTTTTAATGATTGCCAATATAAAAATACAAAATGTTAAGATATGAGGCCTTATTTATAAAGCTTGCGTGCGATCAAAATGAGGCCAAAACTCTACTTAGGAACATTTCTGCGCCAAAGGTGGTAGGCTATTTATAGAAAACGTGAAACTTTACGCACCGCCATGTCAAGTCTGGACCTACCATACGTGGGAAAACAGTGACACAATCAGCTTTGTGGTGAATTTCTCTCTCTCCAACCCCATATATGCTGGATGCTGGGTCACATTAATGTTTGTTTAGCTCCAGACTCAGATGTCAAAAGCACGCAGCAGGGAGGAAAGCATGCAAATGAAATTCTTCTCGTCTTCGCTCATTGATCACCTATCTTGAAAAAGCCTCATGCAACAAATCACATTAATGACAACTACTGCACACATTTCATCATCACACCGCGCAACAATATGCGCCTATAGTAATTTCACCCGCCCACCGCGCAATTGCCATTAAAGACTAAATAAAACTATATTGACACAAGACAATAAGGATAAAAAATCAGCTAGAAAAATAGTCTAGTACAAGCATCTATGGTATGGCGATAGGATTTTGTCATGCAAATAAATAAATACAAGAAATAAACGCGCGCATCAATAAAGTCTGTCTTAAACGTTCGCAATGTGATCCCTGCAGCCGTGATTCTGGATGAAGATCCATAAGCAAGACATTGGCAATATTAACAACAATAATAGGCTGGCCTATTGATTGCCTAATTTTTGGAGACAATTTAGTCCACTTGCTGCGATTGGCTGGTAACCAGTACAGGGTGTACCCCGCCTACTGCCCAGAGCCAGCTGAGATAGGCTCCAGCACCCCCGCGACCCTTGTGAGGAATAAGCGGTCCAGAAAATGGATGGATGGATGGAAAATGTTGCTTGGTCACTGAGTAAAATACAAATGAAATCTTCAGCGAAGAAATGATCCTCTTCCAAGTGATGAAGCTGTGCATGTTTACATAACTTCCCTTAACATGGAGCAGCTAACAGATAAAATTTTAAAGCAATGCCCAATTAATATTACTAGAAATCAAATCAAATATTCTTCTTAGAAAAAAAAAAAAAAAAAAAAAATCAAATATTCTCTCCTCTGACTGATTGGTATACTCGATCTCTGTGGGGGAAGGGAAAATTTTATTGACGTGACATCAGACAACTTTGTAAACATGAAAATGTCCAAACCACTCCAGAGAACAGGGAAGAAAAAAAGAGGAAGGAAGGAAGGGGATAAAAAGGTCAAGTTGTTGATCCTTTTGGTTTGTTCAATTATGTGACACAGTCATAAAATTAAGAAATAGTCAATTTCACATTTTAAATTACGTTATCTTACAAATTAAAGGCAATGTTACAAATTTGACTTTTTTTGTAAGTCCTAATGTAGCCCACCTTTCACTCAAAATCAGATGGGATAGGCTCCAGCATCCAATTGAGCTTGAAAAAGAAAGAAAATGGATGGTAGTCTGTGACTGTTAAGGCTGTCTGTTAAGATCAGTCACTGTTTCACTAGCTGAGTATACGTTGGATTCTCCATGGCTGACAAATCGAATTCAAGTCGTAATGTTGTACGTCTATAATCCCGTTATATTACAAACCAAGTACCATATGGTAAACTGTGAATGTAAAGATGGCATATGGCTCAAACAGACCAGGATACATAGCATATAAAATGGGTGAGTAGATTGATGGTTTACTCTCTTGCGGCACACTCACATCAGTCAGCCTTCTTATTCATTCATTTGCGATCTGTTTGGGTCACTCTGACATCATGCACATTATGTACCTGGGCTTCGATGGGCAGATCAAAGATGATGTTTAATTCAGCACTGCTCTTATCAATTGGAATAATTGAGTTTCGTCTCAATGAAGTGCTCCTCTGAACCTCAAAACCTCAATTGCAAGTAATGTGTAAGAGGATGCTTTTGGTTAAACAGATGGAACCAACAAACTTACTGTTTAGTACTTAAGTGGTGCTTCAATTTTAAAAGAGTCTTTTAACAATCTTTAAATACAGTACCATTCATTGACTAGTTCCATATTATTTAGGGCGGATTTTATTGCCATTTCTAGCTCATGCCCAAAGTAATATTCCTGCCCACTACTTAACTGCCTGAAGTCAGTTCCGCGCTGTACGATGATTGCCTTTAAAGCTCTGAATTTCATCACACTGTTGCCACAACAACAATATGAGGTGGGGAGACACATTTTTGGGCTGAATTTCTCTGTCAGACATGATTGAATGCATGTTTCAATACAATTTACATTCAGTAAATTTATTATCTAGTTATTTTGTAGTGTGGCAAAAATCCTAAACTATAGAACAGCCTTGGAGCATCTATATATGGATGACAAATATGCTAATTTTGTTCAAGGATTATGTATGTCATAGGCCCGCCTCAACTAACTCTCTTCTTGGTGTTGACAGGACATCATGCTATAGAAGCTTTTGATTGATTCTTAATTTCACAAATCAAAAACCAAAACATATCAACAAAAAGGAACATGCTAATTGAAAAGGGCTACAGCTGCAGAACTGCTTATAATCGCCGTATTTTCATTCAAGCTGTTGATTTTGTTTGGTCTTCTACAGCAAAATATTCTGCTCTTTTCCCACAATGGCGAGCATCACAGAAAATAATATCTGTCAGATATTCCGAGATCTACCACAGAGTGTAACGAGAAGGGTAACCAGGCTACGGAAGACTACTAATGCCTTCACGACAGGCTGAGTCCGTAGTTGTTTGGCAGACGTGCAAAGCCAACACCATCCACCTGTCACCCGAATGGCTGCACCCACTTCTACTTCTTTGGATTGGAAAATAAGGATAAGCTATTTAGATATAGCTCAAGTAATTGTCATTTCATAAGGTAATAATTTAACTTTGAAGACTTATATAGAGTGTAAATAAAACCGTAAAAACATTACCAATAATTATGGATCCATCCATCCATTTTCTTGACCGCTTATTCCTCACAAGGGTCGCGGGGGGTGCTGGAGCCTATCTCAGCTGGCTCTGGGCAGTCGGCGGGGGACACCCTGGACTGGTTGCCAGCCAATCGCAGAATAATTATGGATGATGCAACATATTTTTACATATTTTGATTGGCATGAGTCCCAGTTAAAGAGGTTTTTTTTGTATTTTAAGAATTAGTTATTGGCTTCTAGTCAGTGGTGTAGTCCAGGGTATACGCGGTTATACGGCATATACCCACTTCTTTTTCAGTCAGTTTTGCGTCTACCCTCTTCTGAATCCACCTGCATGCACAGTTTTTGCGCACCATTCAGCCATGATCCACCCTCGGCCAGTGGTGAAATGGTCCCTGAGAAGTGGGTATCCCCTAAATTTTACTTACTTTTTTAAAATTTATTTTGCTTCTAGAAAACGCCCTGTTGTAGAAATGGTGACGTAAGGGAAAAGCCATCATTTGTAATTACGCACAATCATAAAATTATCATGACTGAATTAGGAGCAGTTTGTAATATAAAATGTATTTATTGTGTGGCAAACATGAATAATGTTAAATACAATAAAATTAAACTACATTCTATAAATGAGTTAGTTAACATTATTTAGACCTAAAAGAAAAAACAAAAGGGTGGGGGGAGGGTGGCTGGAGCTTCATAGACACTAAATCTCTGGTCTGGGCATTTATTACAGTTTCATTCACCTCACATTGAATTCTGGCATAACAGTCTTTGCAAACTGTGTTAATTATACAATTACTGAAAAAAAGCCGGTTAAAGTTAACCGAGTTCTGAACAAGGTTAATGGCTACGCTACAACATAGATGCTAACAGCTTCCAACCGCTGGCAACTGTTGAGCTGGTTTGAACTGGTTTGAAGCGCAAGTCTCATCTGGGCAGGGGTCTATTTTATGTTGACATTTCAACATTGAAAATCCAGCATTTATGCAATGTTAATTCAACAAAAAATAAATAATGTTGAAACGTTAACTGTAAATAAATATTAAATGAACAGATTCATCAACATCAACCAAAAATAACCAATTTCACCAAAATTCTACATTGAATCACTGTATTTTGCTCTCTGGGGAATGACTTTGTTGTCATTTCACACTAGCGGAACAATTCTTCTTCTATTGGTTGTTGCACACCAAATGAAAAGTATTACAGAAATCTAACACCATAAATGTGTATTTGGAATGCATTCCAAAAGGTTTAACAATTCATAAGATGGGCACAAAGTGAGATGTATGACGCAGAAGGCTTTTCACTGGTCTCTAAATTAATTATATAGGTTTACACGTGCCTGTGTCAAAGGATTTCTGTGGCTAAAATCACAAGTGGCAGTCGCTTCTGGGGTATTGCTGCGTGTTTGGAAAGGTTTGTAATGACTGCAAGCAGTCTCTCTCATCGTGTGACCTTTTTGATGTGTTGAAGCACACTGAACATTAATTATTATTAGATCTTGACTGATCGTGTTAATGTGTAGAAGTTCTAAATAATCAATGAAGCTTCAGTTCTGCTGTGCTTCATACATGTTTATTGCCTTCTCTCTTTTAGAACAGAAGTGCTCATCATTTCGCTGTCTGTTTAGAATGATTATACACTCAAAAGCTGAACCTCCTGCTGTCCAGCAACTTAAAAACAATAGATTGTCTGCATTAATGTTTTCACTTTGGACAGCGGGTCCAAGGTGAAAACATTAAATGCAGACAATCTATTAGAGTAGTATAAATCAACCGCCGTTAAAGGAGAGGGTGCCAATCCATTTCCTGGCCTGTTCTAGAAATGTAATTCAACACCACCATCAACACAACGTTAAGCTTATGCTTGCCTGCAATGCGACTTCTAAAGTGACATAACTAAACAGACACTATACATCTTATTTTTTGAGTTGGAACAAGAACAACGGGTAAGAACAACTCACCACGTGTGAAATAGCATAGAAATGTAAGAAACATAATCAAATGTGATTTCATTTAAAAAGATGCAAACAAACATTTACAACATTTACTGTAACTGCTCAAGATCTGCCTAAACAAATAACAGCACAGTGGGCTCTTGTTTTGTTTCGGAATGTGAGATGGGCTCGTTCTGCTCATTGCATCTTTCCTATGATCAGGAAGAGTGTACCCTAAAATCCTGGTAACACCACTAAAAACCCGAGTTTGTTGGATGGTTTGCACGGTGACATTTTGAGCAGTGAGTTTAAAGTCAGCTATGTGAACACTACATCACTAACAGCGTAATACCTTCCTGACAGAATCAATATAAACAAAGTTTTATTATCTTTGTAGTGTAGAGTGGCCGCTGGTTGTATATTTATGACATATGAGGATAATAATATTCAAAATTTCATTTTTGCATTAATTGCTCATCATTTGCAATCTAAACATTCTAATGTATGTATAAGATTTCAATGATTTGGAAGAACACTCTGCATACTAGGAGTAATCCAGCAGTGATTATTTTACCCGCAAATAATACAGTGTTTATTATTAATACGAATTGGGCTCTTAAACCACAGTAGCCTTAACAAAAATATAGTAACGTTGAAAAACTAACCTTATTAGACTGGAATATTACTACCGTATTTTCCGCACTATAAGGCGCAACGCATTATAAGGCGCACCTTCAATGAATGATTTTAAAACTTTTTCCATATATACGGCACTACAGTAGAGGCTGGGGTTACGTTATGCATCCATTAGATGGTGCTGCACTAAAGGGAATGTCAACAAAACAGTCAGATAGGTCAGTCAAACTTTATTAATAGATTACAAACCAGTTTCTGACAACTCCATACACTCCCAAAATGAATAAATAGCTGTTTTATTATTTACTCTGAGGTAACGTATTAGTGTTAGCTAGCGATCCAAGATGGCGGGATCTTCTGCGCATGCGCGTCACCGATCGTGCAGGGTTACCGATAGCGTCTTGACAGCGAGATCTGTTGCGGCTCAATATTGATCAATATATAAGGCCCACCTGATAAGGCGCATGGTCAGCTTTTGAAAAAATTGAAGGCTCTTAGGTGCGCCTTATAGTGCGGAAAATACGGTAATTGAATGTACCGTGAGGGATTATAATAAGTATAATACATTTAAAAGTAGTAACTAAAGTGCTGTAAATTATGGTATGCAATATTTAAAAATTGTTTTTGTTGTTTTAATGTTTAGAGTGAAAACAAAAACTATGACTAAGCTGTCACATTTCCCTCAGTTTGGCAACTGTATCCCACACAAATGCAAATAGGAACCTTGCACATTGATATTAAGTTGCTCAGGGCCAAAGTGTCACAGTTGACAACTTGGAATGAGAGCAAGCCGATGTTTCAGGAAGTTTTATATGGCTGTCTCAGCTGAGATCATTCAGTGCAGCAAAGCTGTAAAATGTAAATGTTTTCAGGAGAGACTGCTGCCAGCACCAGTTCGAGTATAGCCTACACTATTCTCATTATCCATGTTCATATTGCATTCCTGCTAAATTGGTGGATCAGGAGCAGAGCAGCAAAGCTGGGATTTATTTGCCTGTGCCTTTTAGACAGAACTCGCCCAAGCGGGACATTGTTTACCCTGCGGATGTGTGGCCACATCAACACGACAACTACAATTGCTTTCAACACAAAGAGGCAAGAGTGAGTCGTTGATTGTGACTGGCAGTGTTCCAACACCTGTGTACAAAGCCGGCAAATGATCTCGGCCTGCATACCTGCATCTTAAATCCAACAGGCGAGATGGCCAATGTGAAAGAGTGCTGTCATCCCCGCTTTCCCTGTATGCGCCAATCGTAACAACTCTCATTCAGCAACGTTTGTCTACTGTCGTCGTTCTCGTCTGTGATGTATTTTTGTTTTGTTGTTTCAGCTTTTGTTCCTGCCTGCCTCACAAGTCTATTCTCTTGAAGAAAACACAATTACTGTTCTGCTCCTGACAGTGTGCTGATGTTTTGCTGGCATTTGGACTAGGCAAGCCTCCAAGCATATATCACAACTTTGTGTCACCCTTTGTGGAAATACTTAAATACAAAATACTTATGCTAGAACAGGGATCAGGAATCTTTCCTGTCAATAGAGGCATTTTGGCCCAAATAAATAAGCAAAAAATATATTTGGAACCACAAAACGTGAACATTGCGATGAACAAAATAGAGTGTAATCTAATGTACCAAGGGCCCAAGAATGTTTTTCATTCTTAATTTTTCATACATTTTTAGATTTTTCTGCCTTTCTGTTAAATTTTTGACAGTTTTGTCAATTTTATGGACATATTATGGTCATTTTCTGCCTCTCTTCTTTTTTGTGGGGGGATATTTTATGCTATTTTTTGACATTTATTTCTGCCTTCTTTGCTATAAATTTTCTGACACTTTTGGTAATTTTGTGGACATTTTATGGTCATTTACAGCTTTTCTTCTTCCTTTTTGGACATTTTATGGTCACTTTTGGGACATTTTAAGCTAATATTAACTCATTCGCTGCCAGTCATTATAGAAAATGTTTACATTTCCAATACTCACGTGATATTACATTCAATAATTATATATAAACCGAATCTACCAAATAACAGAATAGACTCCCTACTTTTTGTCCCGTCCCGTTCTTTTATAATTGACAGCAGAAAAATGTAGGTTTGCCAAAATACAGCCATTTCTCCCATGGACTCTGAAACTGTGTTTATTTCCTATAAAATGGGGCAATGATGTCATCTACCGGTGGTTGGGCATCAGTAAAGTTGTTTCCAAGTTTGATATTTACAGTGGAGCATGCTCAGATTCGCCCCCATTTAGCACCGCTCTAAAAAATACAATTGACAAGTATACTTGTCAAAGGCAGTGAATGATTAAAAACCTTTTCATCTACCTTTTGTCTTTTCTGACAATTTTAAAATTTGGTCTCTGATTTTTTTTAAAATATTTAATTTATCATTTTTATTGAATATTTAATTAATTTAAAATAGTTTTTCTAAAACAGCAATAATAATAATCATCATCGTCATCATCATGAATTTCTACTTCTTTTTTTTTTGCGATCCACAGGTGTCATGTTTTGGTTCTGTAGGGTTTGGATTTTGTTTTCTTTTGCTGTTTTGGGTGTTTGTCATGTATTCCTCGTTTCTTCCCTTGTCTCGTTATGTCTAACCACGTCCACCTGAGTGTGTCTTCCTTGTCCTGTTGCCCTTGTGTTTCTGCTACTTTAGTTTGTTTTTGGACCGTGTTAATGTCGTTATTTTTGTAGCGTACCTGGTTTGCCTTTTTTGTTAATTAAATCCACTTTTTTTTACCTGCACCCCTGCCTTGCTTTTCTGTTGCTCCCTGTGTTTGGGTACTTCCTCCTACACCCCCCACCCTGACAACAGGGAGCCACATGAGTCTCAAGAGTCACACATTGTAGGCCCCTGGGCTAGAATAACATATTACACTTTGTGGCCTGGTTAAAAAGTTTGGACCAGGCCAAAAACATGCATTTTTAAATAAAGATGTTATTTTTGTACACTCACTTCCAAAAGCATTGAAAAAGTGTGCTCGGTTCCTTTTTTGGGAGAGGGAGGGGTGGAGGGCTTTGACAGGCCAGATATTAGCCAGCTAGGCTAAGGGGCTAGCCGGGCTCTTACAGTTTTTCACGACTGTTAACACACATAAATCTAAACTTTGGCACAATTTGCACAACCTTAACTTCATGTACCAATCGCTCGACCTGAATTGTCACTGCTTCACAATCCCTTATGCCTCCCTTAGACTCTGACTTTCCTTCTTTACACTTTGACACCAATTGCAATCACCTGATTGTCTAAACACTACACACAATCATCAGTTATTGCACACATCTCTCATGTAAAAGCTCAAAGGTCCAACCTGCAATACACTGCAGTCAATTGCACATTAACTTGTTGTCAAAAGACTACATAGAATGTTCTGTTGTTACACACACTTCTCAGGTGACGTCTCAGTGGTATCAACCGACAACACACAACTGTTCAAAACTCAACACATTCAGGTCTGTTGAGCAATTAGCAATCAGGACTGCAGCATATAAGTGTCTTGAGCCTCCTACTTTGGTGAATGGAGAACCTTGACTAGAGAAACTTGAGAAGGAGAAGTGTAAGAGTGAGAGGAGGACAAAGAGGAGCAGGAGGACAGAGAGAAGTAGTAGTAAGAAGATGGAGAACTATTTTATCCAATGATATTTGGGCCACTGTGATAGACCATGTGCTGAACCATGGTGTGAGAATGAGGGAGGCTGGCTTGAGGGTCTTGCTGCTGGCCTTCCTTGATGACCTCCACGAAAAACTTGTTCCAGCAGATCACACTGATGATCCGTAAAGATTTACTGAAATTATGTTGTCATCTGGGACAATGTGAGGTTCCACCGGGCTGTGCTTGTACGTCAGTGGTTCCAGGACCACCCATATTTTAGGGTGTTATTCCTCCCGCCATACTTTCCATTAGGGATGGGCGAGTACCGATACCAGGTATCGGTATCGGGCCGATCCCAGCCTTTTTTCAAGTACTCCAGTACTCGTGACGCAGACGAGTACGAGCGACCGATGGCAGAGGGGGAAGACGTTAAGTGAGTCCTTCTTGCCTGTAACTGGTGCTAGCTTGCAGCAGTTTTTCACCAAAACTTCACCGGTTTGGAAATACTTCAAAATTGTGAATCTTAAACTAAAAAGATCATTTTTGTGTTTTATTTTGAGCGTTAAGACTATTGAAGAGTGACTGTGCTGTTTTTTGTTGTTGTCAAAATTAACGGAAATATATTGTTTAAAAATATCTTTTAGTGATTTTTTTTATTTGTCAAAATGTACTACTGGTATCAGCAGTTGGTATCTGTATCGGTGAGTACTGAGTAGGGGTGTGAATTGCCTAGTATCTGACGATTCGATTCGTATCACGATTCACAGGTCACGATTCGATTCGATACCGATTAATCCCGATACGAATTTATAAGTCGATTGTTGCGATTTTTTTTCATTCAAATTTAGAAAATACTAATCAGTAAGCTTGTAGAGTGTAAGATTTATATGAAAATGTATTATTTATTTATCTGAAATTTCAGTCTTATAGAGGTTGTAATCTGTTTCATGTTTGAACAGCATTAAAATAAAATATTAAGGCTTAATGTTCCGTTCATATAACATTCTTCCATGCTCAAGGTGTGAATCCTAACCCGAAGTCAGACGTTTTGTTGAATATTTTTCCATTAAAAATGGAAGTTTAAAAATGGATTCACACACACACACACACACACACACACAAAAGAAAAGGCAATGATGATAAGACGTTGAATCGGTAAGACTACCGAATGAACAATTCTGAGCTCTTAAAAAAAAAAAACAAAAAAAAAAAACGATTTTTTTTTTTATTGAATCGATTCGAGAATCGTGCGATGTAGTATCGCGATATATCGCCGAATCGATTTTTTTTTAGCACCCCTAGTACTGAGGGTCTGCGTATTGGTATCGGTCTGATGAAAATTGGTATCGAACATCCCTACTCTCCATTCCTCAGCCCCATAGAGGAGTTCTTTTCTGCTTGGAAGTGGAAGGTGTATGAGCGAAGCCCCAGAGCCAGATCCCACCTGACGTCAGCATCGAGTCCATTCAGGGAGTCATACGCCACTCAAGGCGGTTCTTGCAGAGATGTCTAGATCGCCTTTGAGGTGGACGAGGCTCTCTGGCCTGACAGAAACCGAAGGCATCATGATGCTTGATCAAGATTCTATCTCCGTCATGTACATAAATAAAACATTTTTGGCTGCATATTTGTGTGCTGTTTTAAGTTTGTTTGATGAAAAAAAACATGCTTGACTTAGTCATTTTTACAAATGGAGAAATATCTTATTTTCCAGAATCATTGTCATTCATTTGGTGTGTTCCATTTTACAATAGTGTTTTCAATTTTGCACTACAATGTGCTGTAAATACTTGGTAGTATGCAGCAAAAGCTTAGTTGTGTGTGCCAATGGATTTTCCGGTTGTTTGAACTACAGTATGACCACGTCAGAACTTGTTTAAGTTTCATGATGTACCATCCATCCATTAACCGAAAGGCTTTATTTTTTTGAAATTCAATTTAATCTCAAATTTACAGTTTAAGGGAAGCAAAACAGGCATTTGAAGCTGAGAGCTATGACCTATATGCCAGCAGTTCCTAAGGACTTTAATCCATTTCATAATATTTTATGTTAAATGTTAAATTATGTTCATTTTATGTTTCCTCGATAACAATGGTACATTTTCAAGATCAATGATAAACAATTTCTCTGGCTGGAAAAAGCAAACAACAACAACAACAACAACAAACAGGAGAGCAAGGATAATTTTGTCCTTGTTTTATTAGTTGCAAAATCCAGTGTGACATCTTACCCCATATAGTGTGATAATTTACCCATTGGTGGGGTTTGTTCTTGTTTTGTTACCTTGTTCTTTACTGCATAACCGATATTTATGTTTATGTACAGCACTTCTTATACAGCAATGCCTGTTCTTAAAGCGCTTTATAAATACAGTTGAGTTGAGTTGAGTAACATGTCACAGGTTCACTCCCTCTATATGATGGCTTATAACTCTGCACTGACACAAAGTATGAAAATAACTTCAATACAAAAAATATAACCAAGACTTTGGTCTTTTCTCTGGTATATGTTTTGTTTATATATGATGTATTGCAATGGCAAGCTGTGGCTTTTTCGAGTGGACATGCTGAAGTGTCACATATGCGAGCTGAACAATTTTGGGGTATTTTTATTATTAATTTCAATATTAAATATTATTTTTAT
Organism: Festucalex cinctus; assembly: GCF_051991245.1. Lineage (NCBI taxonomy): Eukaryota > Metazoa > Chordata > Actinopteri > Syngnathiformes > Syngnathidae > Festucalex > Festucalex cinctus. The sequence continues at coordinate 43,798,903 of NC_135411.1, forward strand.
ACTGCTGTGTAGGTATAAAATTCAAGCGGAAATATTCAGGACTGACGCAGGTTGATATGCACACAGCAGCTACGTGGTGAGTGAAATGACAAAATCACAATTTGCCAATTTGTTGTAATTTGCAGTATTCGGAACTGGCTCGTGCCCATGATGTAAACTCAACCTGGGAGGAGGAAAAAAATGACATCGCAGAAGAGCCGCAAGAGGTTTCAACCAACAATAAAGTTTGCTCACCTGTGGACAGACAACTAGCCACTGATGTTTCTCGTACTTCCTTTCTTGAAAGTGTTCCCTGCCGAGAACGCTGGAGCCTCCTCGGGCATTTGCCGGCCCGCTATCACCGGGACGCAAAGCCAGCGACTGCTAGCCAAGTAAGCTAATTATGCGCATGCGCGTTGTCAGCCATACAGCTAGACTGTCAGCCTTTTTGCCATTCAAAAGCGCATGTACAGAGACAACGTCTCGGACTAACACAACTTTATTTCTCATTGCGCATGTGCAGAAGCTGTTGGCCTTCCGGTTTACAAAGAGGAGCTTCCTCTCGCGAGAGACCCGTTTATCGCAATGGTTCGTGCGTGCCAACTATCCGCTGTCGGCTTTCCACATCTCCGCAAGGAAAACAGGACAAATTACGCAGGAATTTAAGACCAAAGCAGTAGAACTAAGGTATTGTAAAACTATAATTATTTCAACGATTTTATTGAAGGGCTGAAGGGCTTGGGCATGTGGGCATGCACCACATTAATAGCTTATTAGGACCGCTCGCCACTTATGTATTGATTCCAAGCAATATATAAAAGTATAAAATGTGATACAACTCGCCCCAGTCTCCCCTGCCCTTTCCAACAGACTCTTTACAGAAGCCGACTTGTTGCCTCTGTGTGAGACCATAAAATATGTCCTTTATTTATTTCTTTTTGCATTACATTCATTATATTACTCTTCTCTTGAATTTAGGGACACATTGATTTTGTTTTGCCAAAGACAGGATGTAATGGATCAGCATCCATTATGCACTCAATACACTTAATGTAAAGTAATTAATCACCAAATGGCCTTCAAGTATGGCGTGAGATGGGCTGCAACAGATGTTGAATCTGTTACAGAGATTCCAAGGTCAGTAAAATGTATGAGCTTCAAGATTTTTTTCCCCCAAAATACATTTAGAACAGACTATACTAGTATGCATGATACATTGCTGGACATGGCAGTCGGTTGAACTTTTTTTTTTTTGCATGCGATAGCTGTAATATTTTGTTTGAGGTCATCACAGCATGTGGTGTATTCAAACAAGAATAACAAAAGCACAGCATGTGACTGATATGCAAATGCTGGGGGCAGACCAGCATATCACTTATGAACAAAAAGTAAATTAATTTACTATAAGAACTTAATGAGCAACAAATCAAGAAAGTTAATCACTTGCTTATGAATAATTCCCTTGCAAATCTGAATGAACCAAAACTTAATATACTAACTTTTCTGCCATTTCATGCAGAATAAACCACAGGATGACGTACTCTATTAGTGGGTCGCCAATGAGTGGTTTCCCAAACGTTTCTCATTTCATCATTATAAAACTTTTTTATTGTTTCTTGAGAGTACTGCGTACCATTTATGAGTAAATACGCTAAGTAGAAACCCATTTTTGAAAAGCCAAGTACTGATTTGCGAGGTAAGGTTCTTATAAAAAGCATGGGCTCATCTGACATATGACCCCATCTGGGATACTTTATCATCCTTTACTGCATTAAAGCAACAATACAAAGTGCATTTATCTCACTCACAAAATGTTACTCCTTGCACAATGCTCACATTACTGCTCACGTCTGTGTGCAGTGCAGCAAATAATCAGTATCATTTACTTGTGCTTGGAAAGGCACAAAATGAGCAATTTAGAGAGTGGGTAGGTTATCATAAATAAATGAATACATTGTTACAGTTTTGTGCTTCTAAGCAGCCGGTTCAGCATTATAAGCAGTGATGAATGATGCTGACTGATGATGAAAGCTGCTGCAATGCTGACTTTTCAGCATCTAAAATGTCTTCACTGTGACGAGAATTGCTTTGCGATTTGCACAAGTTAATGCCTCTGATTGTTAGAACATCTTTCTATCATGTTAGCATTTCAGTAAATAATTACTAAATGACAACAAAATACAACTCCCAAACTGTAATTCACTGAACTACAGAAAAAGTTGTTGGCGTAATGCATAATTATTCATGATTCAAAAACTACATTTGCATTTCTACATTAACGTGTAACAGTAAATAAACATACATTATTTGCCAGCAGCTACGGCATAAATATTGGGCCTATTAGGCTTCTTATCCCATTCGATTCTAAATGTGTATTAGTTCAGACAGTCTATGGACAACAGAGATGAAAAATATAATCAACAGGAAATTGTAAAAGTAAAGAAGTCAAACAATTCCATCAGAAATTTCTTAGCTGCATTAGATATAAGCATTAAGTTAATCAAATGAAATAATGTAGTTGCCAATATGGTAATACTCAACAAGGTTTGACAAGGTCTAATTTGTTTAAAAGAAGATTCAGAATCCATTACTGTGGGAATGTCAGAAAATAGTGTGGGCTGTGGAATAAATCAATGAATGGAGCTATCACCTCGATCACAGCCTCTCAAATAGCCACACACTCGCTTTTATTCTATTTGTAGGAATTTAATTTGGCTGCAGTGGCCATGGCAAACAGCTTTTTATTTGTCAATTGTGCCATGTTGTTTGTGGCTCAATAAATTAATATGTGGAACCTCTTCTTAGTAAGAACACGGGGTTACAGTTAATTCCGCTGCTGTGAGTGTCACTGTTTTTTTTTGTTTTTTTTTGTTTTTTTTAAACCAATGTTTAAAAGTTATAAAAGTTAGGGGGGGGGGGGGGGGGGACTTAGGAACTTAGGAATACTAAAGAAAACACGTTTATACATGCACTGAGGGAAAGTTCCTAACTTAATCATGTTAGCTCATCAGAAAGATGTGTAACTGCATAACTCCCTGTACATCCAAGATTAATAATTGCAATCTAAGCTTGGCTTCATCAGACATAATGCAATGGGAGTGCAACTTCAAGCAAAGCAACCTTAAAGTTCACTCACAGACGCTAGCAAGAGGAAGCTGACCATAAAAATTTGAAATGAGGCGATGAATGATTCAAAACAGCACTCCCAATGAATCAGATGATGTCTGAACTTGATGAAAATATGGAGCAATTTCTGTGTAGTCTTCTTTCGTCTCTTCATTAGAAGAGAGTTTTTGTTGTTGTCATAATCATTCATCAACATCAAAACACAAAGTGGCATGGACAGTGGGCACTTTGGTTTTAATTGGGATGCTGTGATGTGTCTGGTTAAGTGGAGCACCACCTGCAGAGGTAACATAGCCGAATGACTCAGCAGACTTCACATATCCCATATAGCTCAGCGGGTGTTGCACAAAACTGCATTCTTCTTTTGTCCCCTCAGTGCACATTAACTGAAATAGAAATCCCAATTGAAGCACTCTTCTGTGGTAATTGCTTCTTCAACCAGGTTCCCTCTGTGCTCATGGTTACAAAATGGTTTAATGAAGTTCACCCAAGTATCACTTGTAAAACTGCTGAAATCACCCTGAGAGGCTGCACATAGTGTCACTGTTTTCCATCAGTAAAAATAATTTGACATTTTTTCTGTGCATCACATCACAGAGCTGAGTTGAGTACTAATATACCAGATGCGTATTTAGCCCATTTTTGGAACATAGCACCCCCATCACTTTAAAGCATATATGTAGATATATTTTTACTGTGTGCTCTTTTTAACAACCTAGAAACTTACAGCTAATATATAAACTATAGAGTTAGATTATTAGACTTTTTTTTTCACTGTATATTTATAGTGTTGTATATCAATTAAAATTAGAAAAGACTTTTTTTATTGTTATATATTTATAATGTGTCATAACAACTGCATGTACATAAAATATTATACAAAGTGGAACCTCTACTTACGAACGTCTCTTCATACGAAATTTTCTAGTTACGAAATGCCTCAACGGGAAAATATTTCCTCTTGTTACGAAAGAAATTTCTAGATACGAACGGTAAAAATACATTACCGAACGCAACATACTTTCGGCTATGGCTATTTCCTACCATAGGTACCTATGAGCGTAAATACTCGATCGGTGTTTGTGCATCGTTCTGGCATCCCATTGGCTAAGAGGAACCTTCTACCATAGGTATCTATGAGCGTATATTAGATCGGTGTTTGTGCATGTTTCTGGCATCCAATTGGCTAAGAGGAACCTTCTACCATAGGTATGAGCGTATACTAGATCGGTGTTTGTGCATGTTTCTGGCAACCCATTGGCTAAGAGGAACCTCTACCATAGGTATCTATGAGCGTATACTAGATCGGTGTCTATACAGCGTCCTCATCATTCATCCCGCGGCCCATGAGGTGTTCCGATAGTTTTTCGTAAATGTATGAACTAACGGCCAACGAATTTGTGCAAAAATTCAAACAATTGGTGATTGATGAAGGCACAGCAAGTTTTTAATTGCGACGAGACGGGCCTTTTTTTTTTTTTTTTTTTTTTTTTTTTTGAAAAAGATGCCTCGCCATACCGGAAGTTTCCATGAAGTTTCAGAATTTGTTTAAAAGAATCGCCCAGAAAAAGTGTTCACCAGTCGGGCGTTTGCTCACTAAGATGATGTTTGCCTTGGACATTTCCGAAGGATTGTTTTTTTTGTTTTGTTTTAAAAAAAAAAAAAAAAAAAAAAAAAAAAAGCAAACATCCATGGATCAGTTCTTTACAAAACACCAGGCAAAAAAAGAAAAAAAAAAAGAAAAAAAAAACACTTCTGAGAGAGAGGAACATGAACCAAAGACGGCAAAAAACGATGAGGACAGCAGTTAAAAAGGTAAATGACCATCTTTTTTATTCTTTACTTTATTCTTTGTTTTTTGTTTTTTTTACATTATGCACAACTCTCATTTATTGTGCAATAATCTAATTGTAACATGTATTTGTTACATGTTTTGATGCATTTTTATGCTTTATAAAACATTTATGTCTGAATTTTGGGAGGCTTGGAACGGATTAGGGCATTTACATGGAAAATGCGTCTCTACTTACAAAATTTTCTACTTAAGAACTTTCTTCCAGAACCAATTAATTTCGTAAGTAGAGGTACCACTGTACCTGTTTTAACTTGTAATCAGTGTAATTCGGTGTATTTATCTATTATTTATCAATGATTTTATCTATTTTAATGTACTTGTCAATCAATTTAACTTGTTTATAACACGCAAAAAATATTATGTTTTCCATACAACGCTGACATTCATTGTACATTTCCATATTAAGCTTGATCAGAGGGTTAAAGAATTTCTCTTTCCATACCATATTTATCGCTGGTGTTGCCTGGTGGACATTTTTTTTTCTTGGGCTCCCAAGTTTTGTTCTACCTTGTATTCCATGTGTCCACCACTGGAAGCATGTTGCTTGAGATCAGTCAGTACTCCACCAGCCAGTATAGTGCCTTTGATGGATTTTTTCTCACTTTTTCAACCATGTGTTTTTTGCTTCTGCTATTGGCTACCTTACTAACATGTGTGGTGTGTGTGTGTGCACAGAAAAAAAGTAGTCCCATGGAGTAGGTCTTGGACATAAGATTGTTTTTCAGCAAACAAAAGCTCAAGTTTGAAGTATGTGTATTAAAGACAAGATGTGCAAGAGACACAGTGCTTAAGTCAGTTTGTTTTGTTATGTTTTATATGATGTCTGCACTTCACCTATTGTACATGCATTCATATTATTTTGTAGATTCAAGTGTTTGTTAATGTATATGTTTTTCAAACAGTACAGACAAGTATAGTAAAAAAAAAACACACACACACACAAATGTATGTTATTATATTTTATAAATTGTGTGCTTCATTTAAAAGAAAAACTCAAAAACAAGTACAAGGTCCATTTTTGTTAAATCTCACTGTAAACTGTGGGGAGCTGGTTCACTCCAGAAACATACTGCCATTGCATATGATGAGGATCTGTTGTATCAAAAAGAGTACCTTTCCCAAGAAATTAGCGTTGTGGTATGTTTATATTTTAAGTCCGTTCTCATTTGCGGAACTTTTATTAGATTCAGTTTACTCACTGACTTCACATGCAATTTTTGGTGCGGGAAGTGCCACCAAACCATGACAAGTTACAGGTACCTATCACATACCCTCACCAAGACCCCCACTCCCCACTATTTTTAGTAGCCTACCCAAGCACCCCGAAACGTCTTTATAGGACCCCTAAACCTCTGATCCTAGAATCACCTCTGTAATTTACAGAGGTTAACTATGTATACAGACAAAGGTGTATTGGTATTTGGAAAGTTTGGTTCACAAACTTGTTTCCATCTCTGTCCGCGAACCGAAGTAATGTTTCCCAGTGAAATGCATGAAAATCCAATTCCTGCAATTTCTCGAGAATAATAGCATTAAAATATAAGACACACCCTGAAAATAGCCCTTCAAAAACTGATTTCTCTTTGTACTCATGAATAATATGCTCCCCCGATTTGATGGTTGCTACTTACTCCGTAGGGCCGGGGAAAAATAATCCAACTTGGATAAGTCATCTACAAAAAGGGGTCGACTGAATATCTTTGGCACCATATTCTTGGCCATCTTCCACTCGGACATTTGCAGTCTACATCCAACTCAGTATTGTTTGCTTAAGGCAGTGGTCCCCAACCATTGGGCCTAAAAAATAGGTTATTTTGAAAAGTGATTGGATTCTCTCTGTTAGAACTATGATGGACTCTTGACACATTTGTCAAGATTCTAATTATCACAGTTGCGTACCAAAGATACTAAATCCGCACTCTAGCAAAATGAGTAAACAAGTCAAAGTCATCTTTATTTATAAAGCGCTTTCAAACAGCCGTAGCTGTCACAAAGCGCTTTTAAAAAAAAGTATTTGTAAAGTTTCTTTGCAATGGGGACAAATCCCATTGATGAGACAACACAAGAGCCTATGACCAAGAAGAAAGAGGAAGGCACATTCATTGACAATAGCAGGAGACCTACTTGGGTATATGGATTTATAGCAACAGGTATTTCTCACACGAGGCCTAGTATGCATAATATGTAGCAAGCGGCTCTTGATTTAGCATATGGTGAGTTATTCATGGACTTAATATTTTTTATGTGGTGGTGGTGCCTTGGTATGTTGCTGCATTTCAGGAGGACACTGCTAAAATTGTTACATAAAAATGTGGCTTCACGTTTATTGTTACAGTATATCTACAAAATACCCAATTTTTGTGTTGCTTGTATCATTCTTGGTAAGTGTTACCATAGTGACTTTTGTTACCCTTTTTATGCTCGTAGTAAAGGTACATAAAATAAAGGGTGGATTTGCATTTGTTGTAGCATATTATTAATCGCTAATGAGAGATCACATTTAATAAAAACTTGTATGCAAGGAGTCACTTTAAATACAATGGATGAATGCTGCTAAGTTTTTATTCTTAAGCAAGGTCACACGTGTAGACACTTGAACAAGCAGTAATCATCATCTGCCTTATGCAACTGGTGCGGCTCCAATCACAGACATCTTGCTTTGTCTCACAGAAAAGCAATATAAAAAAAAAATATATATATATATATCTATCAGAGAGAGAAAAGATCCTCGCATAAAGGTTTTTTATAACTACCATAGAATACCTTCTATAGGTGCAAAAAAAAAGAAAAAAAGAAAATATATTTTCCTAACAGCTATTGTGTCCTTGCGTTTTTCAGCAGTAAAACATTTAGGCTTCCTAATACGATTGCTCACAGTTGTTATTTTTGGAGCCATACTGTGGAACCACTCAGAAACCACTGAGAGGCTTATGTGTGCTTGCGATAGGACTTGGAAACGAGGCTGAAGCTCTTTTAATAATGGGTCTTCTACTACTGCATATGGACGCCTAGCTGTTGAAATGTACTGTATATGCCAACAGCTTTGGTAATATCTTGGGCCGTGTCTGCTTTGAAATCTAGACGCTTCTTCAAATTAGTGGGGATATGTTGTTGGGCTGCTTTCTTTATCTGCACTGCTAATCCTAGCACATTTGAATGGTCGTTAATTATGCATTAGCATGTTAGACGTGTTTCCTTGGACAACCCACACAGCTATCGAACAATGGCATCACACTGTCCTCGTTCAATCAACCACTCACACGCCATCGCTATCACACTCCATAGGGAATCCAAAATTTGACCACACCGCTGATTGAAATGAAGCCTATGGGTCTTCTAGCGAGACCAAACACTTTAGAAACACATTTCTCAAGTTAAAAACTATAGAAATGATCCCTGAAGCTCCCGCTTGTCATGTGAATACACCGCTACGCCAACTTCTCTTCTTCTGGTGTGTGTCTCATGGTTCTTTTTTAATGGCAATTGGCAAACAGGTTTTGGAACAGTACTTCCACCTGATTTCAATTTGGATAGTTCAATGAACTCAGGTTTATTCACTGCATGACTGTATGCACCAAACTATGACGCGCATTGTTGGCACTATTAATTACATTAGGCGAGTGTTTCATGAGTGCGTCACCATGACTTGTCTTTTCTGTCATGGTACTTGTGAAGTTGAACAAGTCCAATAATATAATGTCCCATAATGGTTTTCGGTGGACAGAACTGTCAGCAATTTTTTTTTTTCTTTTGGCAGATCTCTAACAATGTTATTTTGACCAACGTCATTCTTGTTGACGAACCCCGAATGAGTTCCAGGCTTGGGACGTGGACTGTTGCTAAAATGCTAATATGTTTATTGTGAAGGAAGACAGGATGTGACACACCTCCCGCGGCACCTCCAAAATAAAGTCACTACACATTCTAGCTGTGAAGACACCTTTATTGTGATGAGGTGCAACAACAACAGTGCATCTAACTGTGCGCAAATGGCATTTTCTTGAATGGACTCGGAGCAAGCTTTCCGGAAAAGCCCACATGACTGTGAAACCTACTATAAGCTTATTTCGAGCCTTGAAACTAATAAATTGTAACACAATACAATGTTGATAATGGTGTTTCAAATATGAGGAAAATAATTAGACTACTCCATCCATCCATCCATCCATCCATCCATCCATCCATCCATCCATCCATCCATCTTCTTGACCGGTTATTCCTCACAAGGGTCGCGGGAGGTGCCGGAGCTTATCTCAGCTGGCTTTGGGCAGTAGGCAGGGTACACCGTGGACTGGTTGCCAGCCAATCGCAGGGCATTAGACTACTTCTTTTAATGAAAAAAAGAACAGTTTCTAACGCCGTTAGTTTAAATGCCATTATTTCCAACATTGTTTACCAGACAGTATACAGTATATTGTGTATGTACTGTATATTGTCGCAATATGTAAAAAACACTTATGTCCATTTTTTTTTCTTGTTCATTTTTTTTGTGTTTTGGGGATGTCTGTATTCAGTTTCATCCCAAAAACATTTAAAAAAAAAATGACAAAAATGGACATAAGTGCTTTTCACATAGCAGCAACGATATATTGGTCTGGATGTACATTCTAGCTGTATTCATAGCCGAGTGATAACACCACCACAACTATTTTTAGAACAAAACCGCCACTCATCCATAATTCAATGACTTCTCATATTTCCCTGTCAATCATAAATCAACTATTTGTCAAGATTAGTCTAAAAACTACAAAACAATGTTAACCCAATCATCACATGACATACCATAGAACAATGTTGTTTCAATGTTACTGTCATGTGTCATTGGTATTTGCAAGATTGATTCAACATTGTTTATGGTCGGGTTAGGGTTTTTTGTGTGCTATTTAGTAAGAAAAAATAGTACTATAAAAAAAAACTTTTACTTATAAAAACACAATAATATAATGTAGGCAGTGTTTTAAGTGGAATATATATATATATATATATATATATATATATATATATATATATATATATATATATATATATATATATATATATATATATATATATATATATATATATATATGTATATATATATATGTTAGGGGTGTGAATTGCCTAGTACCTGACGATTCGATTCGTATCACGATTCACAGGTCACGATTCGACTCGATACCGATTAATCCCGATACGAATTTCTAAGTCGATTGTTGCGATTTTTTTCCATTCAAATTTAGAAAATACTAATCAGTAAGCTTGTAGAGTGTAAGATTTATATGAAAATGTATTATTTATTTATCTGAAATTTCAGTCTTATAGAGGTTGTAATCTGTTTCATGTTTGAACAGCATTAAAATAAAATATTAAGGCTTAATGTTCCGTTCATATAACATTCTTCCATGCTCAAGGTGTGAATCCTAACCCGAAGTCAGACGTTTTGTTGAATATTTTAATTTTAATTTTAATTTAAGTTTAAAAATCGATTCACACACAAAAAAAAAAAAAAAAAAAAACACAATTTTTTTTTTATTGAATCGATTCGAGAATCGCGCGATGTAGTATCGCGATATATCGCCGAATCGATTTTTTTTAGCACCCCTAATATATATATATATATATATATATAGATATGTTAGAGCTGTCAAACGATTACATTTTTTAATCAGATTAATCACATTGTAGAATTTTGATGAATCATGATTAATCACTGACTTAAAAAACTTTTTTGCCCGCTGCACACGCTCATCCTGCTTTTTCTAATCAATTAATTATTTGTATAATTTAAAATGGGTAAAAAATGACCTACGGCATATGTAAACATTTATTAAATGATTTACTTTAATGCATGTAGTTATGTTTATTGCTCAAACTCCAACAGCTACCTTTAATGTAACCATCCACTTTCGGCTAAAAAGGATCATCTGCAGTCAAAATTAATAGTGTGATTAATCTGTGGTAATACAATGATTAATGCAATAATTTACATACATATACATACATATATATAAGTCACGGTAATGTTCTGGCCACTCATGCTCAGTAACACTTATCAGTGAGTGTTTTACGCCAGGATCCCTGTATGGGATAATGAGAGCCTAGCAACTTCATTGTTTGCATCAACCATTCAGAGTATATTATCTCAGTATCGTGAATGGTGACTTGAAGAAGTTAGGTTTATATTTTGCAGTGATTGCTTTTTCTTGTGTACTTCACTTTCATTTCATTGTTGATGTTTCTGACAACATGATGATGCAGACCAATCTTGGAGTAGCAGTTGGAAAACTATCTTACGAAAGAAAATTTATATTCACATTGTTACTGATGAAATCTGCATTTAGAGTTTCTCCCACACTTACTTTATACTTACTGGTACAACCGTACTCCACACACATTGTGGTATTTTCGCCGTAGAGGTAGAAACTAACTGAAAAATATGCATCTTACTCTAGGTGTGGCAATGGAAGATGGCTGCCGTTGGCTTCACTTCTTGCTTGGCAGTCCATGTTATTGTTTTTTACGTCCGTGCCGTTAGATGTGCTTCTCAAATATTTTCTGTTAGGAAGCCCCCACCCCCCGGCCCATAGAAAGAAGAAAATATTTTGCGCCTGCCAAACTCTCCACTGCCAGTATAAATATATTTTTTCTATCTGTTATATATCCACTTCTGAATAACATTGTTATTACATAAAATGAAAGAAAAGGCTGATTTGTTTCAATTGTGACAGTCTGTTTCCCGTTCCTGCAGTGCAAGTCTCGGCCCACTGATATGACCCTGACAGTAAACAAGCTTTCACAAACAAAAGAATAGTTTTACACCCTCGGTTTAAAGTAAGTGAATAAATTGTGATGTGGAAGCAGGAGGTAAATAATTTAGCGAAACAATCAGAGAATTTAATTTTGTGCGAATGGTGTTATTGAACAACTCATTTGAAAATAATTGATTTACTCTATGGTAATTGCCAAGCAAGCAAAGCAATAATAATGACAATTTAGGTGATAGAAAGAGCAGTCCTGCAAAAGGAATGTATTTGCCAGAGGCCTCAGTGGAGCCAACAGCTTGTTTTTCTTGTTAAAACTTGAAGTTAGTTTTTATGTAACTACTAAATGCACATTAAATAATAGATAAAATCACCAGCTGTCAGCTGTAAATGCTAACTGTAATTTACACAATCCAAATGAAACTCTTTTCATAGGCAACTTGTTTTTGTTTAAGTCTAGTCAGCAAGCCAATTGTTTGGGCCATGTGTATGTCAATATCACATAGTTTTCATAGCAATATACGACTAATGTAACGACGTCTCATGCTAGAGTGTTTTTTGTCATGCCAGAACTTGAACTACTTCCTGCTTCAAAGCAAAAAAAAGTTGGATGATAATGACTGCCTTGACAGGTTTAGCGCTGTCAACAAAGATAGCATTAGCATTAACTAAAGCAATAACAACCACCAGTCACCAGATTGACTAGTGATTAAATTTATTATGAACAGTTCCTCGTGAGAATTTATTGTTTAAATATATATTTCATTTTTAGTGAAATTGTAGCGTCTCAGTTTTTAATTTTGAAAGTCTGGTCACCCTAAAATAGTACCAAGTACATAGATACAGTACTAGCAATGTTTATTATCAGCTGTGATATTTAATATTACCAGTGTAAGTAATGCAGTAGATGTATTCACTTTTTCAGGTGAGTTCCCAGAGTTTCTAATAAAGGACTGGAAGCACTACTCTAAGCAAAATTACTATGGAGACTTGCTGCATTTTTAATGTATAACACAAACTTAGAAAATTATACAGGAAAATCAATGGTCAAGCACATTGAGTTGCAATAAGAAGTGTGTGCACTCAATAAAAACGAAGATTAAAAGTTTACAAAGCACTGTGCCGTCCCTGATAATAAAAAAGGAAGAGTGCTGTGCTGACAGGGCAAAGAGTGAAATTACAATGTTCATTAAGCATTCACTAAATCCTCACTCAGCTGGGAGCAACATCTGTCTTGCTGGTTAATACCACTGTACATCACACACACACACACACACACACACACACACACACACACACACACACACACACAAACGCACCCCCACATTTTCCCAAATGCACACACAAGTAGAGAGAGTCAAGGCGCGCAATGCTTTTTACTATGAAATATATACAATAACGTCAAGGAGATGAGTCAAAAAGACAGCAAAACTGTCACGCCGCCACCAGAGTGGCGGGTCAAGCTTTTATTTGTCACAGTCAGGTTCCTGTTTTATTTTGAAATTACTAACTCTCATCTCATCCCAGGTCACTTACCCTTCCTGAAGCTCACTGATTACCGTTCCACGCCCATGATCACCACCACCTGTTCCCAATCAACCCGGACATAAAAGCCACCTGCATTCTCCCCTCCGTTGCCGAAGTGTCACATCTCAGTGCATGGAAGCGTCCTCACAGTCCTTGTTTCACAGTCCTTGTTCGATGTCTTGCCTTGCCTTGTCTTGCGCCCTTAGTTTGCCCCTTGTTTTCCTCCCTAGCGGAGCGCCTTTAGTTGTCCCTGTTTTTGAGTGCCCTTGTTTATTCTCCAGTTTGGAGCTCTTTTTGTTCTGCCTTTTTTCCCTCCTTGAGAGGTGTTTTTGGTTCGAATTGATTAAAGCTGCAGCCTTGTTGGCCAACTGTCACTCTGCGTCTGAGTCCTACCTCCTCGCTTCGTGTCAGTACACTTCGGCCAGCATGGACCCAGCGGAGAAGTTGGAGGCTGCACTTCGACGACAGGCCGCCCGCCTGTCGCAGACAGAGGAGCTCCAGCAGGCGATGGTCACCCGGATGGGAGAGCTCGCTGGACAGGTGCAGGAGCTAATGAGCCACCTGCGACACTCCACGCCGGCCATCACGAAACCAGAGACCGCAGAACCACCGAACCCAACTCCAGCCTTGACCGGGGCGGGGTTGAGACTGGCTTCCCCGGAGCGATACTCGGGAGACCAAGGACAATGTCAGGCATTCCTGACCGAATGCGACTTACATTTTGAACTTTCGCCACAGGCTTTCCCCACCGACCGTTCCCGTGTGGCCTTCATGATTTCACATCTGACTGGACGAGCCAGAGACTGGGCCACCACGGAATGGGCACGGCACTCCCCGACTTGCTCAACTGCAGCCGGGTTTAGCAGGGCACTTCGTCTTGTTTTCGATTCCACCAACATGGATCGGGAAAAGACTCGAGAGCTAAGTAATCTCAGACAAGGCCGAGAATCGGTTAATGACTATGCGATCCGATTCCGAACTCTAGCGGCCAAGAGTGGCTGGAATGAGACAGCCCTCTTTGATCATTTTTTGAAGGGGCTCTCCGCCGCTATGCAAGAACTCCTACTACCCGTGGACTTACCTAGCGACTTGGACTCGTTGATATCGCTGGCCATCCGCATCGATCACCGACGGCGAGATCTCATGCACACCAGCGGTCACCATCGAAGGACCGGCTCCGAATTCTTTCGGCACCCCGCAGCAATGGAGTCACCACAAGGGGCGCCTCTCCAGTCGTCCACCATGGGGAGGTCCAGCGAGATTGGCGAGGAGCCGATGCAGCTGGACCGCGCCCGACTGACTCACCATGAACGCCAGCGACGTCGTCAAGAGGGGCGGTGCTACTATTGTGGAGAAAGAGGACATTTGGTGGTAGCTTGTCCCACCAAGCGAGGCCCTCCGGTGACTTCCGAGACTCCCAAACAGGTCAAGAACCGAAAACTCACGCAAGTCACGATTTCCGGCAATGCCATTTCCACAGACCTACTAGCTCTCATTGACTCTGGAGCGGACGAGAGCCTCATGGATTGGGGTCTGGTGGAAAGATTGCAGGCAGGCACGGAGCCACTTTCCACCCATATGAGGGCCAGGGCGCTCAATGGGAAAGACTTATTTCTCATCACGCATGTCACAGAGCCACTCGAGATTCACATTGGGCAGCACAGAGAACTCCTTCGTTTTCATGTCTTCCGCTCCCCATCACACACACTGGTCCTGGGACACCCCTGGTTGCAGTTGCACAACCCCCGCATCGACTGGCGATCGGGGCAAGTCCTGGACTGGGGAAAGGACTGTGAACACCATGGGTTGGAGCGGCCAGCGGCAGAGGCACCTCCTGCTGCCGTCCGACAGGTGACTCTTGTGAATGACCAGGAATACCCGGACCTGAACACCGTTCCCACCTGCTATCATCCTCTCAGGGAGGTGTTCAGCAAAACCAAGGCCATGTCACTTCCCCCACATCGATCCTATGACTGTGCAATTGAGCTGATTCCTGGGTCTTCCATTCCCAAGGGGAGATTGTACTCGGTTTCGGGCCCCGAACGCAAAGCCTTGAATGAGTACATCGTCTTTGAAAGCAGGACTTATACGGCCATCGTCATCGCCAGCTGGAGCTGTTTTTTTCTTCGTGGGCAAGAAGGATGGTTCGTTACGTCCTTGTATTGACTACAGCCCTTTGAATGAAATCACAGTCAAGAACCGTTATCCTCTGCCTCTGATGTCCTCAGTATTTGACCAGCTCCAGCAAGCCAAGGTGTTCACCAAATTAGATCTTCGAAACGCCTATCATCTCGTCCGTATTCGTGCAGGGGATGAGTGGAAGACCGGCTTTAATACTCCCAGAGGCCACTATGAATACTTAGTCATGCCCTTTGGACTCACGAATGCTCCAGCAGTTTTCCAGGCCATGATTAATGACGTGCTCAAGGACTTCATCGACCAGTTCGTATATGTTTATTTGGACGACATTTTGATCTACTCACCGGACTTGAAGACCCACCAGCACCACATTACCCAAGTCCTGAAACGCCTGCTTGACCATCAACTCTATGTAAAGGCTGAGAAGAGCCTTTTTCACACCGACACCATCTCATTTCTGGGATTCGTGGTATCCCCGGGCAAGGTCGAGATGGAGTCGGAGAAGGTCAGCGCTGTCAGGGACTGGCCCACACCTGAATCCAGGAAGAAGGTGCAACAATTCCTGGGATTCGCCACCTTTTACAGACGCTTTATCCGCAACTTCAGCTCCATCGCAGCTCCACTCCATGCCTTGACCTCTCCACAGCAACGCTTTGCCTGGACCCCGGAAGCCAATACCGCATTCAACCTACTCAAGAAACGTTTCACAGAGACTCCAATACTCAGAGTGCCCGATCCTACCCGCCAGTTCATTGTCGAGGTAGATGCCTCAAATCTGGGTGTCGGAGCCGTGCTATCCCAAAGGAGCCAGGAGGATGGAAAAGTGCACCCCTGCGCCTTCTTGTCTCGGAAACTCTCAAAGGCCGAGCGCAACTACAGCGTTGGAGACCGAGAATTGCTGGCTGTAAAGGTCGCCCTAGAAGAGTGGAGGCATTGGCTGAAGGGTGCGGAACACCCTTTCATTATATGGACGGATCACCGCAACCTGGAGTACCTGCGCCAAGCAAAAAGATTGAACCCCCGACAGGCCAGGTGGTCCTTGTTTTTTAACAGATTTTCTTTTTCTTTGACCTACAGACCCGGAAGCAAGAATGTCAAAGCAGACGCTCTCTCACGAATTCATGACCCGGAAACCACAGCCATCGAACCAGAACCCATCCTGCCTAAAGACTGCATAATAGGAACCATGTCTTGGCAAATAGAAGAGGAGGTCAAGGAGGCACTCCAGGACACAGTCACGCCAAAGGAGTGCCCACCACGGCGGCTGTTCGTCCCGGAGGCCCTAAGAGCACAGGTGATCAACTGGGCACACACCTCTCGTCTGTCTTGTCACCCAGGTACTCGCAGGACCCTGTTCGCTGTCGCCCGAAGATTCTGGTGGCCTTCTATGGAATCCTCGGTATAGGAATATGTAAAGGCCTGCCCAGTCTGTGCTCGGAATAAGTCGTCGACTCAACCCCGGATGGGTCTCCTTCAGCCTCTGCCGATCCCCTCAAGACCCTGGGCTGAAATCTCAATGGATTTTGTCACTGGACTCCCCACATCAAATGGTAAAACCACAATACTTACAGTTGTTGATCGCTTCTCAAAGATGGTCCGATTCATTCCATTACCCAAACTACCCTCCGCCAAAAAAACAGCAGAAGTCATGATCGACCAAGTGTTCAGGATTCATGGATTCCCGCGGCACATAGTGTCGGACCGCGGTCCCCAGTTTGTTTCTCGTTTTTGGAGGGAGTTCTGCAGGGCCATAGGGGCAAAGGCGAACCTAACCTCAGGTTACCACCCGGAGGCCAACGGACAAGCTGAGAGGCTTAACCAGCAGCTGGAGACCGGACTTCGATGCTGGGTCTCCCAAAACCCATCAACTTGGGGCAAGAACTTGGTATGGGTCGAACTTGCACATAACTCCTTACCCACCTCTGCCACAGGAATCACGCCATTCAAATGTGTTCACGGATACGATCCACCGTACTTCGCGGACCTGGAGGAGGAAGCCTCAGTTCCCTCGGTTCTCGCCATGGTCCGCAGATGTCGCCGAATCTGGTCAGCAGCTCGACTGGCACTACAGCGTCAAGGCGACAGGGTGAAAAGAGCTGCTGACCGGAAGAGGAAGGCCGCACCCCATTACCAGCCAGGCCAAAAGGTATGGCTTTCCACAAAACACCTTCATCTCAAAGTACCATGTCCAAAGTTGGCCCCTAGATTCGTGGGGCCTTTCCCGATTGCCAAGACCATAGGTCCTGCCGCCGTGCGCCTTCGCCTGCCTCGATCCCTCCGCGCCCACCCCACCTTCCACGTGAGTCAGGTCAAGCCAGTCCAGGACAGTTCCCTGGTCCCGCCCGAGCCTGCGCCGCCCCCTCCGGAGATGGTGGAGGGGGGCCCGGTGTATAAAGTGAGAAAGTTGTTGGACGTCAGAAAGCGGGGCCGGGGACACCAATACCTGGTGGATTGGGAGGGTTACGGGCCAGAAGAGAGGCAGTGGGTGCCCGCCCGGTTCATCGTGGACCCCTCCCTCATCGACGAATTCTATGATGAACACCCCGAGATTCCTGGGCCGTCGAGAGCCGGCCGTTGAGGGGGGGGTACTGTCACGCCGCCACCAGAGTGGCGGGTCAAGCTTTTATTTGTCACAGTCAGGTTCCTGTTTTATTTTGAAATTACTAACTCTCATCTCATCCCAGGTCACTTACCCTTCCTGCAGCTCACTGATTACCGGTCCACGCCCATGATCACCACCACCTGTTCCCAATCAACCCGGACATAAAAGCCACCTGCATTCTCCCCTCCGTTGCCGAAGTGTCACATCTCAGTGCATGGAAGCGTCCTCACAGTCCTTGTTTCACAGTCCTTGTTCGATGTCTTGCCTTGCCTTGTCTTGCGCCCTTAGTTTGCCCCTTGTTCTCCTCCCTAGCGGAGCGCCTTTAGTTGTCCCTGTTTTTGAGTGCCCTTGTTTATTCTCCAGTTTGGAGCTCTTTTTGTTCTGCCTTTTTTCCCTCCTTGAGAGGTGTTTTTGGTTCGAATTGATTAAAGCTGCAGCCTTGTTGGCCAACTGTCACTCTGCGTCTGAGTCCTACCTCCTCGCTTCGTGTCAAAAACAGACTATAGCCTCCTGACTACCAGAAAAAAAAATATAGATATTGTCCAATCATGTTTATTTTTATATTCCCCAATCTTTGTGAAGTAACTGGAATACTGCAAAAGAAACTTTTTGAAAAAAAAAAGTTTTTATTTTTAAGCTATGATGTGTCCACTACAGAGGACATTTTTTAAAACTTAAATACAGTTAAAATAATTCAAACAATACTTTAATGTGTTCTTTTTCTTGAGTCTTATAGAAAACATGCTAACAACATATAAAGCCTAAATTTCTTCAATAAAAAGTGTTATACACTTACATTTTCTCTTCCCTAAAAAGTGTTTGCACTGAGGGAAGCCAATCAAATGATGCAATCAAAGGTAGCAAAGCCCCACCCCTACACATTTGATATCATTTGGAAAGCTCTGAATGTCCTCTATAGAGCACAAAATGAGTTAATTCAATCATATGCACTGGGTGGGAGATATTCAGGTTTAAAAAGGTCCACTACAGAGGACAAATTTGAATTGCTGGTAGTCAGGAGGGTGTGACAAATTACTCATTATCCAAATTCAGCTAAAAAAATATATATATATATATATATCAATGTTATTTAAGGAAGCCTTGTTTATTTGAAAATTAAATCTTGACTTTGCTGGATGTTTATTAAGCTCTCACTGACTTTTTGGCAAGCTTTGTCTACTCTGTATTCCTCATCACATCTGCCGTGTGTCTGGAATTTGCCCGCTGTTGCTTCATTGACTGCTGGTATCATTGTTTGAGTAAACTTTGTTCCATTGTATCATATCTGCTCCGTCATAGCTGAGCTATGTTTGCAAATCAAATTTCACTGAGATATTACAATAAGAGGCCAATGTCAATCTTTCCCCTCAGTATTTTCAGAGTGCATACAAAATATATCCCTTTTGAGATTGTTGCTCATTTCCTCCTTGATCCCATTATGCAGTATACTGCACAGTAGTAAGTAAATCCAAATTCCTTTTAAAGGTGGCAGTTATATACTCGGGGTGCGACGATACGGGTAAAACACGATCCGATACTGTGACGATATTTGACTCACGATATCGATAACATCACGATACACGATATCTACGATTTTTGATATATTGTAAAAAAAAAAATTTTTTAGCAATATATCACGATATGTGATTGAAAAAGCCAAACAAATGCCCATAAAAAGTAAAATGTCTAATTATGCATTTATTTAATGCCAAAACTTGTACAATGTACAAAGTTTTGCATTGTGCCGCACCGCCTCTTAGCCTTTTAACTATAAACATTGTAAAGTGAGACAAATTAAAGTGCATAAACATTTATAACATAACACTGCACAACTGGACACATGACATTGATATATACTGTCAGTGTATCAATAATTTATTGCAACAGAGAGCGCAACAATATATTGTGATATTGATTTTTTTTGTCCCACCCCTATTATATACCGGTTAAGGGGACGATACACAATGATACACAAAAGTCACAGTTGGGTTCAGTTCGATACATTTGTGTCACGGTTCGATATAAACTTAATTCTTTTTTTAACTTGTAGTTTATCGAAATAATAACATTTTGGTTTGACTCAAAAGTACAATTTTTAAGTCTGGTATAGCAATACCTGCCGAATTTTCTGCTATGCAGACTTAGAAATTACAACCATAGCTATATGTCAAAATAAAATAAGATAAAAAGTACCTTGTCAAAAACTAATTTCATAAGATCTTCTGTGGTGGATCCTTATCAATCCAGTTAGTATACATAAAAAATATCTCCCTAAATACTGTGTTTTTGAAACATAATTGTTTTCAAACGTTTGAAACATTGTAACACAGAATCATCTAAAGGTCCCTGGCTGTATTTTCAGTATAGGCAGAATAGGAATCCCTTAAATGTTTTAATTTAAAACCATTGTACAATAGTGTACAACTCTTCTAATTAAAAAACATGTCGCTTTGTGGCAAACTGATGCACGTGGCTCGTTGTCTAAAACTCTCCTCTCGTACCGGAACCATCTGCGGGGTGGTAAATAAGGAAGGAGAAGCGTCGGATTGCTCGTCACTCTATTTTTGGTTGATGTTTTAAACAAAGGAAAAATGGAACACTCCAGTCGAAGACAACCGAACCCCCCTTCCTCTACCGCTTGCGAGTTCATTTTTCTCCCACTCTTCCGTGTACGACTCCCGCCGCCGGTATTCCCGTCATCAAGCTGTTGCATCCGATGCTAACACGAAGCAGCCAAGACTGCTCAGCTGACAAAGCCGTCGCGAAGGAACCTTGCTAATGGTTTCTTTCACTTACCGAGATTTTCACTTCGATGTGACATAAATGTCTTACCATTTTTAATCTCTATCCACCGACGTAGTTTAGTATAATGTGACGCTTGTAGAGGAGATACTGTCGTAATTTTGTCCACGGTGCGCTTTTGAGTGTGAAATCAGTCGACCAATCGGCAGCGGAATTTCACGCAATTGACTAATTATCAGCAGACATTTGCACAGTCACCCAATCAAGAGCGCGAGTTGGCACGGCAGCCGGGAGGGAGAGATGTAGGCAGCAGCACTGAATGGGTCTGCGCTCCACAATGCAGCGGTGTAGACAAGCACAGCTCCTCGTCATCATAATGTGTGTATCGTTCATTCAGTGTGTACCGAACCGTGATCCCCATATCGAACAATTCAATACAGATACACGTATTGTTGCACCCCTAATACTAGGGTGGCCAATTCCATAAGGTCAAAAAGGACATATTTTAAAAAATTAAGTGTTCCCTCGCTATAACGGGGTTCACTTTTCATGGCTTTGCTGTTTCGCGGATTTTTTTTTTTGTGTGCAATTTTGCATGCTTTTTTTTTATTTTTAATAGTAGTTACCTATTTTATAAAATTTATGAAAGTTTGAACATTGAGAATGCTTAAGCAAGAGAGATGTGGGGGTGATGAACGGCTCTCTATAAAGACTCGGTTCCCATCGTTCACGTTGAAGAGCCGTTCAAAAGACTCGATTCATTCATGAACGTCACATCACTAATAAACTTAACGCGGCTGAAAAGGCTTACAAACCAGCATTCGGTTTAGGGTTGCGCATGACATCACTGAAAATGTAATGTATTGTGAGTTTTCGTTGATGTTCGCGATTGCTTTGTTGTACCCGTCTCGCTTGCCGTACTGAGCGGCAGCCGGACGCGGAAGACACCGAAATAAAGAGTGGTGCTAGCCTTGAGCACGCACTGACCCGACTCTCGTTATTAATATACTTTACATGGTGTCAGAAGCCTGACAAGGACTGGAAGCACGCAGCCATGGCCACTGCCGCATTTGAACACCCAAGGATTGACTGGGACGCCGCGGATTTATACCAAGAGTTTGAGCGGTTCCGCTGCCACGTCAATTTCGTCTTCGATGGGCCCCTTGCCGGTTTGGAAAATAAGCAGTGTGCGGGGTGGCTCGGGACGTGGATTGGCAAGCAAGGTAGGGAAATCTACAAAACCCTCGACTGGGCTGAGGGGGAGAGGCAAGATCCCGTGAAAGTTTTGGACAAGTTTGCAAACTACATTAGGCCAAGAAAAAACAAAACAATAGCAAGGCATCGTTTCAAACAAAGGAAACAAGATGCGACGGAGAGCTTTGATCACTTTGTGAAAGACCTAAAGCTTATGCTAATGGACTGTGAGTATGCTGACTCCGACGACATGCTAATCGACGCTATAATAGCAGGTGTGAGAGAAAAGAGGGTTCAAGAGAGACTTTTAGATAAAGGTGAAGAACTGTCGTTAGCTAAGGCAATTGAGATTCCACAACAGTTTGAGATGTCCCAGAGACAAATGATGATTGTCAGAGAGGAAGATGCGCAGGTGTCAACGATGTCTTACAGATCGAGGCGCACAGTGATGAATAAAGACACTCACCCCAAAGCACAGCCAACAACCCATTGGAAACAACCACCAAATAAACAATTAAACAGCTGCTTTCGATGTGGCAGGCACCCACAACATGTGTGGAATCAAGGAAAATGTCCCGCAGTCGGCTCCATGTGCTCTCACTGCCACAAGCTAAATCACTGGGCAGCTGTGTGTCGCGGCCAAAGTGTGAACACGGTCAGCACAGAGTCTACAGAGGAGGACACACGAGATGAAGAAGTACTAGCCATACATCTAACACACGAGGATGTTCCGGTGTCGATGGTGGAAGACGACAAGTGGGTCGTAAACATCAACATCTTAACTCAGAAGGTGAAGTTTAGGATAGATACTGGTGCAAAGTGCAATACGTTGACTCTTCGCAGCTACCAGTTGCTGAAGCACACAGGGGAGCTGCGGCGCTCAAACAGAACTCTGCGCTCATATTCGAACCACAAGTTGAAACCAGTTGCCGCAGTTGATCTACTGCTTGCTTACAAAAACCGGCAAACTCAAGCTGCGCTGGAAATCATCAACATTGCTCAGGAGAACATACTCTGTGGTGCAACAGCGGAGGCTCTAGGCCTGATAGTGCGGCTTAGCTCCCAACAAGACTCAGATTCACCAGGAAGGCTAGAAGATTTTCCGGAACTGGCTCGCACTACAGGGACATTACCCGGCAAGTACTCGATTAAAATTGACACGGACGCCAAGGGTGTCATACACCCAGTTCGTCGGCAACCAGCTGCTCTTAGGGAAAGGATTGTCGACAAATTGGCCGAGATGGTGGAAGATGGCTACATAGCTAAGGTAGACCAGCTCACGGAGTGGGTTAGCTCAATGGTGGTTGTCACGCGCAAGGACAAGATAAGGATTTGTATTGACCCAAGCGACCTAAATAAAGTGATCAAGCGGGAACACAACCCGATGCGCACCATCGAGGAAGTAATTTCTGGCATACCAGGGGCGAAAGTCTTCTCTGTATTGGACGCAAAATCTGGATTCCTCCAGATTGAGCTGGACGAAGCTTCGTCATTTCTCACGACTTTCAACACCCCAATAGGAAGGTTCAGGTGGCTGAGACTGCCCTTTGGTGTTAAATGCGCACCCGGAATATTTCAACGCACCATGGACCAGATGCTGGAGGGCATCAGTGGAGCAGTTAGCATCATGGATGACATACTGATAGCGGCACCAACAATGGAAGAACATGACGCCATACTTCGGAGAGTGGTTGACAGAGCCGCTGAATATAATCTCAAACTGAATTTTGATAAGTGCCATATTCGTCAGTCTGCTGTGCCATACGTGGGCCATCTGGTAACTGCTACTGGTCTCATGCCAGACCCTGCGAAGACTGAAGCTGTGAGGCGCATGCCGGCGCCTACGGACAAGGATGGGGTCCGCCGGTTTCTGGGTTTCGTGACATACCTGTCAAAATTCATACCCAACTTGAGCATGGAAGACGCTCCGTTGCAGCAGCTTCTGAAGGGTGATGTCGAGTTCTCATGGTAACCAGCACAGCAACAATCAGCGACTCAAACAGCTCTGCACGCACCCTCCAGTGCTCAAGTATTTTGACACAGCCAGGCCGGTGGAGATATATTGCGACGCCAGCAGCATGGGGCTGGGTGCAGTTTTGCTGCAGGATGGCCGTCCTGTTGCCTTCTCATCTAGGTCTCTAACGGACTCAGAGACACGCTATGCTCAAATAGAAAAGGAGATGCTGTCTATTGTGCATGCATGCATCAAGTTTCACCACTACATATTTGGAAATCATGTCACAATATACAATGACCACAAGCCGCTTGAGGACATCTACAAGAAACCGCTACTGTCCACCCCCATGCGCATCCAGAGAATGCGCCTGAGACTGCAGTGGTATGACATCACAATTAAGTATAGGAGAGGAAAGGACATGGAGCTCCCCAATACCCTGTCCAGAACACAGCTCAGCGACAACACGCCTGAGGCAGCTGGTCTTGACAGTGTCTCCATGCTCAGTTATGTTTCAGTGACTGACCAGAAATATGCAGAACTGCAAGAACGTACAAAAGAGGAGTTAAGCGGTCTCGAGCAGATAATTCACAAGGGCTGGCCTGTCAATAGGAAGGAGGTGCCCAATTCAGTGCAACCGTACTGGGACTCAAGAAGTCAACTAGCAGTGTCGGATGGCATAGTGTACAAGGGTCTGCGAATTGTGGTGTCACCCACCATGCGCACTCACATGTTGGGGCTCATTCATCAGTCTCATCTTGGTGTGGTGAAGAGCAAACAACGAGCTCGTGAGGTCCTATACTGGCCAGGAATGAGCGCCGAGATTGAAGACTTGATCAGGAACTGCTCTAAGTGTGCCGAAATCCAAAACAAACTTCCTAGAGAGCCACTTAAACCAACAGAAACGTCGGATTTGCCATTTGAAGAAGTGGCCTCTGACATATTTGAGTTTGAAGGCAAACAGTACATCATACTAGTGGACTACTACTCGAAGTACATTGTAGTAGAGGAACTGAAGGACCAGCGCAGCAGAACCACCATAGAAGCCCTGAAGGCTCAGTTTGCCAGACATGGAATCTGCTCCACCCTTCGTACGGACAACGGGCCACAATACTCTTCTGAGGAGTTTAAAGAGTTTTGCAGGAGTTACGGCATCCTTCACAAAACGTCATCACCTCACACTCCACACTCTAATGGAGAAGCTGAGCGAGCAATACAAACGGGCAAGAAGCTATGGAGTAAGGCGTCAGACAAGCACCTAGCAGTCCTGGACTACCGAACTACTCCACTCCAGTTAGTAGGCCTGTCGCCTGCTCAAATGCTCATGGGCAGGAGGCCTCGTAACAAACGGCCGACAGCACGCGCACTACTGGAACCTATGGCATACGATGCCCTAAGGGTTAAGCGCTTGCTTGACAAGTCCAAGTCCACCCAGAAGTTCTACTATGACCGCAAGAGAGCAGCCAACACTCGCATTGCCCTGCAGCCAGGGGATGAGGTGCGGATGGCACCGTACCCAGGCAGTCCCCGATGGTCTCCAGGAGTAATTCTCCGTTCCCACACTGCTCCGCGATCCTACGTGGTAGAGAGCAGGGGAAAGCAGTTTCGCCGCACCAGCCAACACCTTCGCACCAGCACCCCGATCGCCAATCGGTCTCGCCGTACGATCTGTAGCGAGTCCTGGTCGGAAGTCCCCGAGCGGGCACCACCTGCGATGGCGCAGTCGCCGGCTCCACCAGAACTGTGTGTTTCGACGCGGAGGGAGCCGTCAGAGTCCTCACAACTCCATTCTAAAGAACCGTATACAACCCGGCGCGGTAGAGTAGTGAAGCCCCCTGATAGACTCAATTTGTAGTTTACGTGTTCCAGAAACTGTGTAAGCGTCAGGACAGGGAACAGGCATGGTAAAGATGCCTGGTGGAAGTGATGTGCTAGCAACCTCTCCTTCCCAGTTAGTTTGTTATTGTTATGTTATTGTTACAGTGTCACACTTTAGTGTTGCTCATGTGTTTGTTGCATTACTGTTAATTCTTAATGACCAGTGTAGTCGGTGACTGAAGAGGGGAGATGTAATGTATTGTGAGTTTTCGTTGATGTTCGCGATTGCTTTGTTGTGCCCGTCTCGCTTGCCGTACAGAGCGGCAGCCGGACGCGGAAGACACAGAAATAAAGAGTGGCGCTAGCCTTGAGCACGCACTGACCCGACTCTCGTTATTAATATACTTTACAAAAATTAGGACTGTCCACCCTAAATCCGGACATCTGGCCACCCTACCTAATACTGATATACAAGGCAAAATAATAAATCTGATTATGTTTGTACTTTGTATAGTAACTACAGTTTGTGGATAGATGCGTGGACCAATATGACTATTAATGCTGCCCAAAACCATTTATATCCTGTAATGAGCAAGAATAAGCTCAGTAAGAATAATGCTTCAAGCAGTGAACGATAGCTAGCAAGGTAACACAACAAAGCTCACAGTGTTATGACATTGCATTGATTTGTGTTTTTATATTGTCAAATCCCAATTTAGCCACCCAGTTTAGACCTGCATGCATTAATTTAATTAAATTTTACATTTAGATTCGATCATTAGCTTAAAACACACAATCGGTAGTCAAGGTTGTTGGCACTTGGTTGATGGAACCAATGTGATGACAAGCGGCTCTTGTCTTTATCGTGTTACGTGTCTTTCAACCTTTGCTCATCCTTCAAATAAGGTCAACAAGGTCAGTGCAGCGGCACGGTAGTCGAGTGGTTAGCACGTCCGCTTCCCAGTTCTGAGGTCTCCGGTTCGAGTCCAGGCTCGGACCTTCCTGGGTGGAGTTTGCATGTTCTCCCCGTGCCCGCGTGGGTCTTCTCCGGGTACTCCGGTCTCCTCCCACATTCCAAAGACATGCATGGCAGGTTAATTGGGCGCTCCGAATTGTCCCTAGGTGTGCGTGTGAGTGTGGATGGTTGTTCGTCTCAGTGTGCCCTGCGATTGGTTAGCAACCAGTCCAGGGTGTCCCCCGCCTACTGCCCAGAGCCAGCTGAGATAGGCGCCAGCAGCCCCCGCGACCATTGTGAGGAATAAGCGGTCAAGAAAATGGATGGATGGAAGGTCAGTGCAAGTATGTGTATATTTCAATGACACTTCCATAAGAACTCAAGCAGTAAATCACGTTTTAATTGCACATTTAGAGTAGTTGATACAGTGTTAGTCGTTGATAAAGACATTCAAATAATGTGCTTAAGTTAAAAACAAAACAAAACAAAAAAGCACTCTATTATGTGCTTTTCTAGCTGCGAAGATTCTCCCGTCCACTTAACTTCTGTTATTGATGCACCTTCATGCCAGATACACACTCTGGGAGAAGCTCCAAAATGTGGCTGTTCCTTGTTAAATCTGGCCGTCCATTAAAAACACATTTTTCCACTTGCTGTTTCCCCAGATTTATATAACATTCACAAGTCCCAGGAAAGATCCATGTTTCCATGATTTGCAGCCAGCCTTAGCTGTCATTGAATCAGGCCTCTTTGGTGTTTAAGCATTCGTTCCCATCTTTTGCACGGTGGGTCTGTCAAAAGTATGGACGGGTGAATACAGATTAGATAGATTAGGCCTCTTAATAATTGATAGCTAGACCGTTGTGTCGCTGTGACCTGCTCGGCATCTTCCTATCTATCTTCACTCTGGCACATATATCAAGTTGAAACTAGTTATTGTGACATTGTCACATGGGCTAGGCCGAAATTGGCCCTGCGTGTGGGTGGGCAGCCAAGACCGTATAAGAGTAGAAACCATTTTGGACGGATTAGACCTTCTTCCGCATCTAGTAGAAAAGGCTCCACAGCTGAGTTCACAATCTTTCTGGCATCCAGTAAATAGTTCAACTGAGAATATGCAGTCTTCCGCTTATTATTAGTATAGCCATCCATCCATCCATCTTCTTCCGCTTATCCGGGGTCGGGTCGCGGGGGCAGCAGCTTCAGGAGGGAAACCCAGACTTCCCTCTCCCCAGCCACTTCAACCAGCTCCTCCGGTGGGATCCCGAGGCGTTCCCAGGCCAACCGAGAGACATAGTCTCTCCAGCGTGTCCTGGGTCGCCCCCGCGGCCTCCCGCCAGTGGGACATGCCCGGAACACCTCCCCAGGGAGGCGTCCAGGAGGCATCCGAACCAGATGCCCGAGCCACCTCAGCTGGCTCCTCTCAACGCGGAGGAGCAGCGGCTCGACTCCGAGTCCCTCCCGGATGAGCGAGCTTCTCACCCTATCTCTAAGGGAGAGCCCGGACACCCTGCGGAGGAAACTCATTTCGGCCGCTTGTATCCGGGATCTCGTTCTTTCGGGCACGACCCACAGCTCGTGACCATAGGTGAGGGTTGGAACGTAGATCGACCGGTAAATCGAGAGCTTTGCCTTTTGGCTCAGCTCTTTCTTTACCACGACGGACCGATACAGAGTCCGCATCACTGCAGACGCTGCACCGATCCGCCTGTCGATCTCCCGCTCCATCCTACCCTCACTCGTGAACAAGACCCCAAGATACTTGAACTCCTCCACTTGGGGCAGGATCTCATCCCCAACCTGAAGACGACACTCCACCCTTTTCCGACTGAGGACCATGGTCTCGGATTTGGAGGTGCTGATCCTCATCCCAGCCGCTTCACACTCGGCTGCGAACCGCTCCAGTGAGAGCTGAAGGCCCCGGCCTGATGAAGCCAACAGCACCACATCATCTGCAAAGAGCAGCGATGCAATGCTGAGGCCACCAAACCGGAACCCCTCCACGCCTCGGCTGCGCCTAGAAATTCTGTCCATAAAAGTTATGAACAGAATCGGTGACAAAGGGCAACCTTGGCGGAGTCCAACCCTCACCGGAAACGAATCCGACTTACTGCCGGCAATGCGGACCAAACTCTGGCAACGGTCGTACAGGGACCGAACAGCCCGTATCAAGGGGCCCGGCACCCCGTACTCCCGAAGCACCCCCCACAGAACTCCCCGAGGGACACGGTCGAACGCCTTCTCCAAATCCACAAAACACATGTGGACTGGTTGAGCGAACTCCCACGCACCCTCGAGGATCCTGTGGAGGGTGTAGAGCTGGTCCACTGTTCCACGGCCAGGACGAAAACCACACTGCTCCTCCTGAATCCGAGATTCGACCTCCCGACGGACCCTCCTCTCCAGCACCCCTGAATAGACCTTACCAGGGAGGCTGAGGAGTGTGATCCCTCTGTAGTTGGAACACACCCTCCGGTCCCCCTTCTTAAAAAGGGGGGCCACCACCCCGGTCTGCCAATCCAGAGGCACTGTCCCCGATGTCCACGCGATGTTGTAGAGACGTGTCAACCATGACAGCCCCACAACATCCAGAGTCTTTAGGAACTCCGGGCGGATCTCATCCACCCCCGGGGCCCTGCCACCGAGGAGCTTTCCAACCACCTCAGTGACTTCGACCCCAGAGATAGGAGAGCCCACCCCAGAGTCCCCAGACTCTGCTTCCTCAAAAGGAGACGTGTTGGTGGAATTGAGGAGGTCTTCGAAGTATTCCCCCCACCGCTTCACGACGTCCCGAGTCGAGGTCAGCAGCACCCCATCGCCACTATACACAGTGTTAATGGTGCACTGCTTTCCTCTCCTGAGACGCCGGATGGTGGACCAGAATTTCCTCGAAGCCGTCCGGAAGTCGTTTTCCATGGCCTCACCGAACTCCTCCCATGTCCGAGTTTTTGCCTCAGCAACCGCCGAAGCCGCGTTCCGCTTGGCCATCCGGTACCTGTCAGCTGCCTCCGGAGTCCGACAGGCCAAAAAGGCCCGATAGGACTCCTTCTTCAGCTTGACGGCATCCCTTACCGCTGGTGTCCACCAGCGGGTTTGAAGATTGCCGCCGCGACAGGCACCGACCACCTTACGGCCACAGCTCCGATCGGCCGCCTCAACAATGGAGGCGCGGAACATGGCCCATTCGGACTCAATGTCCCCCGCCTCCCCCGAGACAAGGGAGAAGCTCTGCCGGAGGTGGGCATTGAAACTCTTTCTGACAGGGGATTCCGCCAGACGTTCCCAGCAAACCCTCACAATACGTTTGGGTCTGCCAGGTCGGACTGGCATCTTCCCCCACCATCGGAGCCAACACACCACCAGGTGGTGACCAGTTGACAGCTCCGCCCCTCTCTTCACCCGAGTTTATTAGTATAGCGATCAGATAAATGAACTGGTGAAAGTTCCTTTCAGAACTTTACAATTGAAAGTTCCTTCAGAACTTTTCAGTGCACATGCCCAGAGGTGTAAAAATGAACTTATTCTCACAATCGTGCAGAAAGATATGGCCCAAAGTGAATATAATTTTTATCCAACAAAAATGATTGCAATGAGTGGCAAACAAACCAATAATACCAAGCTCCCGGTGTCATAATTGTTGAAAGATTTCCATTTCATGTTTCCAAAGCAAATGTGTTTATTTTCCTCCCCAACTCTTATTTCTGAGGTGAAGAAATTAGGTATTAGAAAACGGCAAGGTATTCACTGCTAAACAGCTCCTTCTATCCGTTTTATTGTTTAATTTTCCCACATTAGAGTTGCACGTGAGCCAGGGACTATTCGTGAAACCATTCACACGCTATGAACAATCCTGAAATATATATAATTATATAACAAGTGGTATAACAAGTGGTTAGCAATAATTATATATTGCTGACCACTTGGTTGCCATGGCCTCATTGGCCTGTCCTACAAAACGGCACTCGCAAGAAAATATTTAGGCCTATTACGCTCCAAGTGAGGAAAAGTGGTTTGGAAAATGAATCAATGATTCATAAAGAATGTATTTCACTACAGTATAAACGACAAAGGGGACAACATTTTACATCATATTTAATTCTTTAGGTAACAGGAATACAATATGTAAACCCTCATAAAAGGTTCTGTGAGTTAATCTTAAAGCAGAGATTGTTTCATCATTAAAGCATGATGAACGTTTTATACAAGCACTTGCACAAATCTCTGAGTTTAGGATTAATGCTGGCGTTAACACAACATAGTTGATCTGACTTGCACCTTGACAAGAGCCACTGAAAATGGTTGTCAAGAGATGCTGGCTCACAAAAAAATGACGCCACTTTGACACTTCATAAATTCTAGCTGTTATGCACAATCAGTATTCATAAATGATATACTGTACAGTATTTGTCAGCACTCGTCGCCCCCTCCCCCCCCCCTCTTTTTTTTTTTTTTTTTTTTGCGCATCCCCCGCAATCAACTCTGTCTCTATGCCCCCACTCACTCTATGCTGCTGATCATAAGTGTGTTTAAGAGCGTTGTACCTTATTTGACTCATTGCAGACACACAGACAAAATGCAAGTTCCCATGGTTACATAGAACTGAAGAACAAGAATCACAGATATTGCGGAGGGAATCAAATCTCAAATGTCATTATTGAGAGCTTGAGAAAAAAAAAGAAGCTCTCTGTAGTCTCCAGTCATAAGATGATGGACCTGAGTCGGCAAGATGAACACTGCATTGCCTCCATTTATACACATGACTAGATAGAGTCTGTTCTCATGGGAATTTAATAGGATTTTGCGTGTAATGCAATGCAGTGTACAGTAGTTAGTACAATATGGAGACGTAATTGTCCGCTGCTCGAAAAGCTTTATTATTTAACTGTAATCACGCTAATGACTTAGCCCAGCAGTTCTCAAAGTGCCTTTCTTGCAGGCGCCAGAAGACATCCAGGTGATAGGAAGCAGCTTTATTGGGGGATCAGGCAGGGTACACTCGGGACTGCTCACCAATCAATCAATCGCAGGACACATGTACACAAGATATTTAATGACAAAGAGTCTTCAAGTAAAATAATGTGCATGTTTTGGGGATGTAGTGTAAAAAAGATATTGGCAAACCCAGAACCACTCAACTGCTTATGTTGCCATCCAAAAAGTTACTGTCTTGAAATTTCAGCAGGACCTTGCAATGACTTTTTAAAATCTCTTTAAATTGAGATTATTTTATTAGGGATATTTTAAATTGGTCCTGAAATAA
This sequence comes from Festucalex cinctus, assembly GCF_051991245.1. Lineage (NCBI taxonomy): Eukaryota > Metazoa > Chordata > Actinopteri > Syngnathiformes > Syngnathidae > Festucalex > Festucalex cinctus. The sequence continues at coordinate 43,830,794 of NC_135411.1, forward strand.
TAAATAAGCTCATAAGTACCTCTGGGAATTGGGATGTACAAGTAAAGACACAGTTCATGTGGCTTTCATTCTTTCTACCATCCACGTCAAACTAAATGGGCTGACTGACCAGCCAGTAAGTAATGAGGTACCACAGTCTTTAAAACAAAAACAAAAAAAGGCTCCTTAAAAGCCCGGCTTTATCAGAACAGCTCAGAAGTCTTGAGGTGAACAACTAACGCGCAAGACAAGGAAGGTGTGCGTCTTATCTTTGGCAGAGGTCAGCTCGAGCGAGGAAAAATTCAACAGGGACAAGGCGGAGGGGGATTAACTCCAATCCTAATTACGGGCTGCCTGGAAATGACGTTGCAGCCAATCAATGAGGGAGGTCACAGTAATTCCTGTCGGGGGCAAAGCTGGACATAAAATGTAAATTGGTCACAACCTCACACAGAGGAGCAATCTGCAGAGGCGATAGGCATGTTTTAATCATCTGCTTCATAATGTAATCAGATAACACATGACAGTCACTGCACTTACTCATAAAGTGTATACATTAGTATTTAGCTGAGGGGGTTGCCAAAGGGAAATCTTGTCAACTACGAGAGAGAAAAATGAAAGAAAAAAAATGCAGAGAATAAAACATGTTCTTTCGGATGGTAAATATTTGACCATTTGGCCACTAGTTACTGGAAAGTGTTTTTGCGTTAGATACATACATCAAGTACATTGAAAACTGTTAATCGTGAATCGAGAGTTACATTCCAGACCACCCCGCGATCGACATTCCACAAAGTAGTGACCAAATATGGATTATTTGTTTGAATGCTTCAGGTGCAGGTGTTATTTTTGCCCTCTTGAGGTTCTCATCCTACATTATTCAGTTCTGTACTATCTGTGCTTATCTGTGACTGAATGTGTGACTTTTGAGGGCCTGTTGAAGAACAAATGAGAGTGTAGACTTGGCTGTCTGTTAACTTCCATTAGCCGCTTTGGGTCGAGTAGCTTGGCGTCAGTTGTCCCAAGTGTGTGAATATGTGCTTGTGTTTATTTTGAACTTTGTTGAATAAAGCCATTGAAAGTGCATCTGTGTCTAGCCTTGACAATGGGTGGAAGGATTACAATTCACTCTAACCAGCAACGGTAGGCAGTATTAAATTAGCTAATGATGTTTACTTTGCTGTGGCCATGCAGTTCTGTAACTTAAGAGAGTTGTCCTATGCAATTGGCATTTCAGTCTTTTATTAAGTGTGACATGAATGTCCAAACTATAGATATTTTCTGCCTTGTGTGTACTCTTTCCTCCTGCTGCGTGCTTATTGCTCTGCAGTAACAGTCCACGATATAGCAAATAATGTGCAATATATGTCCAATAAAAAAAAAGAAAAAAAAAAGTGTAATACAGTGAAGCTGCAAAAAGTAACAAATAATATAACATGGGGCGACTGTATTGTTGATTCAACTACCATAAATTGCATGTTAAAAACAATATACTCATCATGTTTGCCATGAATATAGCTGCTGTGCAAACATGCAAACCAAGACAGCAAACCTTATATTTCCAAAGCAAGATTTTACATTAAAAAAAAAAAATCTCATTTTAAAAGTCTAGCAGTTAATAATTTGTGGTGCAGAAGCAGCTGTCCAATCATAACCAGACCCTAATCAATATTGTATTGATATTTTATTAACCTAGTTCATTTCAAGGGGTGTTTCATGACATTAGATGTGATACTGCGCCATCTTCGTCCACTGTATGTGCAATTCCAACATTTAAACCAATCCTGTTTAATTCAATGATGATGATCACATTACTTTTCTAATCTAAAGCCTGATTGAATTTCAAGTTAGTATTTAAAGCAAATAATTTGAGCGAGTAATTGATCTGAATGCTGAGTCCAATCATCCCTGATGTGTTGAAATATGTTTAGTGAGGCATGAAGAGGACAATTTATCACATTTAGCTGCCCACTTACAAAAAAAAAAAAAAAAAAGTACCTTGTGGACTATTGTATTTATATAGAATTTGTTTCTTTATCTGTGTCTCCTTTATGAGTTTCGTCCGTATCTTGTCATGGTCCTTCTTCATTAGCTTAGCCTTCGATCAATTCCCACTCACATCAGGCATACTTTGTGCTCTTAGCCTGATGAGTTTGATGGGTTTTCTTCAGTTATTGTTAGGCCCTTGTCATAATGTATATGATGAGTTTGTTCCTTTTCTACTGCATGTTCTTTGTAGTCCTTATGTTTAGTGAGTTTTGCCTGCGGTCCGGCATCTACTACCGCATCCACCACCACATAACCCCTACCAGTACAATCCGGCCAAATATGGACCTCGCCGGAAGCACTCTTCTTCAGCCTGCTCGAAGTTGCTGTTTGTTGTCACACTGCCTACCCTCAAAGCGCCATTCTCTTATCTTAACCACAAGAGGGCAAGGAAAATCTAAAAAAAATAAATAATAATAATTAAAAAATCAACTCCAGGCCTGAGTTACGTAACTAACTTCCTCACGGACTCAGATTCACTAGATTTATATGTTGACTTTGGTTTTCATTTCCCTAAACGTTTATCCAGTCCTAATCAGTTTTTTTTCCACAGTGTTCATCTCATTTTTGTCCTTCTTTGTCATGTCAGTCTCTGTCTCAGTCTTGTCCTGCCGACCTGTACTTTTTGACAATCCACAGAGGAAAAACTTATAGAGGCTAAATTGAGGTGAACAAGTAATGGTGGTCTTTGCTCTGCTCACCCTGTGTCCACATCACCTGTCAGTGCCTCATGCTGTCCCAGCCATCCCCCATGGAGCAGCCTTGGAAATCCCTATTTGTTTGGTGTCCGTGCCGTCCTCTTGACAGGACCCGCTGAGTCCCCTATGCCCAACATCCTCGCTGACATCATGAACGGTCTCAATGAGCCCACTGTGCTTGGTGTCCTGGGTGCCCCACTGAATATACATCCACTGAATGCATGACACTTGAGATGACTGCCATTACAGTTAATCAATTCTCTTAAATGAGCAATATATTTTGGAAAGGGAAGTATGCTGTATTTGAGTTGCAACTTTGTTCTGTCATGTTTCGGTTTTTGGGTTGGGTTTTTGTTTTATTTTGGTGAGTGTTGGTTGTTGGTGTTCCGGTCTTCTCCCCCAGTCTCGTTATGTTAACCTTGTCCACCTGCTTGTGTCTTCCCTTCCTGATGTGTAGTGCTGATTGGTTCCCCCTCCCTGCTGTGTCTCCCAGGTGTGTCCGGTTATTGTCATTAGTGTTGGTATAAGGGAGTGGTGTTTGTCTCACGCGGGTGTGGGAGCATTGTTTGCTGTTGTCTGCATGCTTTGTCTGCATGCTTTGTCACAGTGGTGTCATTTGACCATTTACAAAGTCTTCCACGCCAAGTCTACAGTCTTCCACGCCAAGTCTACAAAGTCTTCCACGCCAAGTCTTCAACGTCAGCCACGCCAAGTCTTCAACGTCAGCCACGCCAAGTCTTCAACGTCAGCCACGCCAAGTCTTCACCGTCAGCCACGCCAAGTCTTCACCGTCAGCCACGCCAAGTCTTCACCGTCAGCCACGCCAAGTCTTCACCGTCAGCCACGCCAAGTCTTCACCGTCAGCCACGCCAAGTCTTCACCGTCAGCCACGCCAAGTCTTCACCGTCAGCCACGCCAAGTCTTCACCGTCAGCCACGCCAAGTCTTCACCGTCAGCCACGCCAAGTCTTCACCGTCAGCCACGCCAAGTCTTCACCGTCAGCCACGCCAAGTCTTCACCGTCAGCCACGCCAAGTCTTCACCGTCAGCCACGCCAAGTCTTCACCGTCAGCCACGCCAAGTCTTCAACGTCAGCCACGCCAAGTCTTCAACGTCAGCCACGCCAAGTCTTCAACGTCAGCCACGCCAAGTCTTCAACGTCAGCCACGCCAAGTCTTCAACGTCAGCCACGCCAAGTCTTCAACGTCAGCCACGCCAAGTCTTCAACGTCAGCCACGCCAAGTCTTCAACGTCAGCCACGCCAAGTCTTCAACGTCAGCCACGCCAAGTCTTCAACGTCAGCCACGCCAAGTCTCTGCCTCACGCCAAGTCTCTGCCTCACGCCAAGTCTCTGCCTCACGCCAAGTCTCTGCCTCACGCCAAGTCTCTGCCTCACGCCAAGTCTCTGCCTCACGCAACGCCAAGTCCTCGCCATGATCTGGGTACACGTCCAGCCCAGTCTTCTCCACTTCAGTCTCGTCCCGTTCTTCCCCACCACAGTCACTAAAGTCATTCTTGTTGCTGTCAGTCCACTTCTCCCTGCCTACTTATTCCGCCTCTGGGTCCGTCCATCACACCCCCACCGTGACAGAATGCTCCCACCTACCTGGACCCAACGGAAGCGCCTCGTCCCCGTTCCGGCTCCCCGCCGGACTCAGGACCTCGTTCCGGCTTCCCACCGGACTCAGGACCTCGTTCCGGCTCCCCGCCGGACTCAGGACCCCGTTCCGGCTCCGCGCCGGATTCAAGTTCCCGTTCCGGCTCCGCGCCGGCCTCAGGACCCCGTTCCGGCTCCGCGCCGGCCTCAGGACCCCATTCCGGCTCCGCGCCGGCCTCAGGACCCCGTTCCGGCTCCGCGCCGGCCTCAGGACCCCGTTCCGGCTCCGCGCCGGCCTCAGGACCCCGTTCCGGCTCCGCGCCGGCCTCAGGACCCCGTTCCGGCTCCGCGCCGGATTCAAGCTCCCGTTCCGGCTCCCCGCCGGACTCAGGACCCCGTTCCGGCTCCGCGCCGGCCTCAGGACCCCGTTCCGGCTCCGCGCCGGCCTCAGGACCCCGTTCCGGCTCCGCGCCGGCCTCAGGACCCCGTTCCGGCTCCACGCCGGCCTCAGGACCCCGTTCCGGCGCCCTGCCGGCCTCAGGACCCCGTTCCGGCGCCCTGCCGGCCTCAGGACCCCGTTCCGGCGCCCCGCCGGCTCCAGGCCCTCGTCCTGGCACCTCGGCAGCCCAAGAATGCCACGCCTGTGCCGCTTCAGCCCCTGGCCTCTTTGCCTGTGCCGCTGCTGCCGCTTCAGCCCCTGGCCACTTCGTCGCTGCCGGTCCCGGATGCAACGCCTGTGCCGCTGCCGCCGCAGCCCCAGGCCGCTTCGCCTGCGCCGCTGCCGCCGCAGCCCCAGGCCGCTTCGCCTGCGCCGCTGCCGCCGCAGCCCCAGGCCGCTTCGCCTGCGCCGCCGCCGCCGCAGCCCCAGGCCGCTTCGCCTGCGCCGCTGCCGCCGCAGCCCCTGGCCGCTTCGCCTGTGCCGCTGCCGCCGCAGCCCCTGGCCGCTTCGCCTGTGCCGCTGCCGCCGCAGCCCCTGGCCGCAACGCCTGTGCCGCTGCCTCCGCAGCCCCTGGCCGCAACGCCTGTGCCGCTGCCTCCGCAGCCCCTGGCCGCAACGCCTGTGCCGCTGCCTCCGCAGCCCCTGGCCGCAACGCCTGTGCCGCTGCCTCCGCAGCCCCTGGCCGCAGCGCCTGTGCAGCCTAAGCCCCTGGCGTCTCAGGTCCCCTCGTCGCGGCCAATTGGCATCTCAGGTCCCCTCGTCACGGCAGAGTTGCCGCCTTCTCCCGCGTCCTCATCTCTGCCCCAAGTCAAGTCTCAAGTTTCCTCGTCACAGCCCCAGCCAAAGTCTCAAGTTTCCTCGTCTCTGCCCCAGGTCAAATCCCCAGCTTCCTCGTCACAGCCCCAGCCAAAGTCTCAAGTTTCCTCGTCTCTGCCCCAGGTCAAATCCCCGGCTTCCTCGTCTCTGCCCCGATCAAAGTCTCCGGGCCTGGTGTCCGCCCCAAGCAGTGCGGTCATGGTGGCCGATCCGGGACCTAGCGCCAGGCGGCGCAGAAGACGGGCCCACCACGGGGACCGGCCCTTGGCGGAGCCACCCCAGTTTCAGCCCTCTGGGCCGATGATTTTGCCTCCTCCTGGGCCACCCCCGGATGCGGAGTTTATGGCATTGTGTGAGGCCGTTTTTCGCCCCCTTGTGTCCTCCTATTCCTACCCTGGTTGAGGGCTGTGTTTTGCTCCCGTTCCCGTCCCCGCCCTCCCCTTTTTTGGCTTGTTTTGTGTTTGGGACGTCTGGGAGCCGTCCCTTGGTGGAGGGGTACTGTCATGTTTCGGTTTTTGGGTTGGGTTTTTGTTTTATTTTGGTGAGTGTTGGTTGTTGGTGTTCCGGTCTTCTCCCCCAGTCTCGTTATGTTAACCTTGTCCACCTGCTTGTGTCTTCCCTTCCTGATGTGTAGTGCTGATTGGTTCCCCCTCCCTGCTGTGTCTCCCAGGTGTGTCCGGTTATTGTCATTAGTGTTGGTATAAGGGAGTGGTGTTTGTCTCACGCGGGTGTGGGAGCATTGTTTGCTGTTGTCTGCATGCTTTGTCTGCATGCTTTGTCACAGTGGTGTCATTTGACCATTTACAAAGTCTTCCACGCCAAGTCTACAGTCTTCCACGCCAAGTCTACAAAGTCTTCCACGCCAAGTCTTCAACGTCAGCCACGCCAAGTCTTCAACGTCAGCCACGCCAAGTCTTCAACGTCAGCCACGCCAAGTCTTCAACGTCAGCCACGCCAAGTCTTCACCGTCAGCCACGCCAAGTCTTCACCGTCAGCCACGCCAAGTCTTCACCGTCAGCCACGCCAAGTCTTCACCGTCAGCCACGCCAAGTCTTCACCGTCAGCCACGCCAAGTCTTCACCGTCAGCCACGCCAAGTCTTCACCGTCAGCCACGCCAAGTCTTCACCGTCAGCCACGCCAAGTCTTCACCGTCAGCCACGCCAAGTCTTCACCGTCAGCCACGCCAAGTCTTCACCGTCAGCCACGCCAAGTCTTCACCGTCAGCCACGCCAAGTCTTCACCGTCAGCCACGCCAAGTCTTCACCGTCAGCCACGCCAAGTCTTCACCGTCAGCCACGCCAAGTCTTCACCGTCAGCCACGCCAAGTCTTCAACGTCAGCCACGCCAAGTCTTCAACGTCAGCCACGCCAAGTCTTCAACGTCAGCCACGCCAAGTCTTCAACGTCAGCCACGCCAAGTCTTCAACGTCAGCCACGCCAAGTCTTCAACGTCAGCCACGCCAAGTCTTCAACGTCAGCCACGCCAAGTCTCTGCCTCACGCCAAGTCTCTGCCTCACGCCAAGTCTCTGCCTCACGCCAAGTCTCTGCCTCACGCCAAGTCTCTGCCTCACGCAACGCCAAGTCCTCGCCATGATCTGGGTACACGTCCAGCCCAGTCTTCTCCACTTCAGTCTCGTCCCGTTCTTCCCCACCACAGTCACTAAAGTCATTCTTGTTGCTGTCAGTCCACTTCTCCCTGCCTACTTATTCCGCCTCTGGGTCCGTCCATCACACCCCCACCGTGACATGTTCCTGATTTACAACAAATGTGTGTACTGTATTTCTAAAAATGTAAACATTTTCTGAAGTCAAAACATTTCTTCCCCGAACTTTAATCAACCTCTGATTTGTTCAGATTTTAGAACAAATTTTCCATATGAAATAACTGAAATTGGCACACATTCCAGGCTTAATCTGCCTTCCATAAAGGGCCTTTTTTTTTTTTTTTTTTTTTAATCATGGATGTCAAGTTCATGCAGATTAATTGTAACAGTAACTAAGGTCAGATGATTTTGATTTGGTTTACTCAGGGTTCACAAAAAAGACTTTGCTGTAGTTGTAATACCGTAATTTCTGGAATATAAGTCGTGACTTTACATGGAAAACAGTCTGATAGGGGTTCTCGAGGACTGGCACTAGTGTTGTTCCGATACGATACTGGTATCGGCAGAGGTGCCGATACTGCATAAAAACAGTGGTATCGGTATCGGTGACTACTCACAAGTAACATGCCGATACCATTAATTCCAACGCTAATATAGGATTTTGGATGCAGCATCTTGTGACTAGCTCATGTACAACATTCACTAATATATGACATGTTCACTGCATACCGATCTAAGATATCCTATTGGCCCTTGAATGCTCTGAACCAATGGCAGGACAGCTTTTTCATGTTGAGGAAAAAAAAATCTTAAGTATCGGTATGGTATCGGCCGATACTGCAGAGCTGGGTATCGGTATCGGTATCGGGAGCCAAAAAACGGTATCGGAACAACACTAACTGGCACCTCCGCTCTAAAACATGCAGGACTGCGGCCCTTGAGGCCCTTGGAGTTTGAGACCTATGATGTAGACTTTTAAGGTAACTTTCAGTGAAGTAGGTGCCTATTATAGAATGCACTATTTTCAAATACAATTGGATGTCATCTGCATAATAATGAAAGTTTATAGAATGCTTTTCTGCTGATCTTAATAAGGCACATAACGTTTCTAGCACTGACTAATTAAACTTCTTCAGTAGGAACAGATTTCATCGTTAATATTTACAGACTATAAGCCATCTTGTAAGTATGCCTTAATTTAAAGCAGTTCCCGTATGCCATTTAAATTTGTGTAACAGGATGTGATGGTTAATGCTTTCAAATGCTAAATTAAAAGCTCAACAAAACAGTTCTTTATCTGACCAAAGTAAGAGTTCATTAGTACCCTATTTTCCTTTTATAATAGGTGACACCTTTTTTCACAGTTTGCCTGGTCCTTAAACATATACTCAAATACAACTTGCATACTAAAATTAACTTGATTTTGCAGACAACATCCCCATTCCTTAATCCTGTTGACTACAGTGAATGAGCTCCGGTGGGATTCTAAACTTATGCTCCAAACTATGTCCCCAGCTAAATATGGTGGTGTGGTGGATCTGATCTGGCATGCATAAAAAAAAACTACCAGAATGACAAAACTAGTATTAGTATTGTAAAACCCGACTGACAGGTGTACAGTATTGTGTTTCCCAGTTGAGCTCCATCACATTGACTATTCAAATAATTCATAGCCCGGAATATGCCAAATTGTTTACACAAGTCAGAAATGTAACTAACATGAAAACAAGAAAGTTGTTTATGTGCAAAAACAACTTTGAAGATGGAAAGTCGGTCATAGCCATTGCATAACCATTGGCCGCAGTCAGTACAGCATGATCTCTTGGCTTGCCCTAAAGAAAAATAAATCCCTGTACACTGTTAAAGAAACAGATGTCAAATGGGTACACCAAGAAAAACAATTGTTGACTGCAGAAATATTTTGGAAGCTCTCAAAATTGATAAAAAAGTAAAATATTAATGACAAAAACAAGATCCTTTAAATAGCTGTTAATGACATCATCAAGACCTTCCAGAGGGCAGGAGTGAAAGTCACGAAGATAAAACTATGGATGCTTCACTAAAAGCTATAACTCCCTTCTTATCAAGAATAGGATGGCCAGACAGAAAATGGCAAAGAGTCAAGCCTCAAAAATTCTGTGAGGAAGTGTTAGCACTGATGAAACAAAGATTAACCTTTAACAAAATGATGGAAAGGCTAAAGAAAGAAAGGATCAGTTCATCTACAAATTGGTATGGCTTAGGCGCACAAGGATTCTTCTCGGACTGACTCACTAATTTTCATTTTCTTCAATCTGCTCACGATGCAACCTAAGTGACTGATAGGTCCTTCATAATGCAAAATAACAAAGGTTTTACCTGGAAATAAAAGTTTACATCTTTTCTCCTATTTTGACATCAAAACCATTTGTTCATTCATTCTCTGAACCGTTTCTCCAAACTAAATACATTTTCTGTCAACAGCTAAATGTACTCTATTTGTGTTGGCCTCCCAGTGAAGCCAATTTATCATTGCTGTAGCATTTTTATCAGTATGATCACAGACGGACAAATTGAATCAAAATACTGTTGTTGTGGCACAACCTTCCATAAATACATTGTCTCCAGCTGACAGTCCTTCTGTGCTGATTGTGCATTACTAACATATATGTGAGACTCCACTCCAGATGGAGAAGTTGTGTTCTTATCAGTGACATGGAGGCCTTTTTCTCCCAAACCTCACTGTCACGCTCCCTCACTCACCTCTTCGGTCCATGCGGACTGTTTTGCTACTGCAGTGCTGCTGCCAATGAACAGGTCAATGGAAAATGAATGGCTAGGGAATGCATTATTAAAGCTACTATATGGAGGATTTCCCAAAAAAATATCTTAACAATGACATTTTTTATTTGACTATTTATGACTGAAACATATTCTAATTAGTAGATCAACATCTTCGCTGTTCACAATGGGTACTCCTACAAGCCTCTGGCCAATATTATTTAGGAAGCGTCCGGTCCGAATCCTTCGAATTTCCCGCCCTCTGTCTGCGGGATGTGACGTCATGCACGTTCTCGTCAGTTGTTTCCTGTAGTCGCGAAGACGGAACTCGTACAGATTTTTGCTGCCCCAGACACCCGCTGTTACTCCGCGGAAGGCTGCTTAAAAAAAATGAAAACAATGTCAAGTGCCACGAAAAAAAATAAAAAATCTAAACTTGATAGTGACCGATGCCGGGCAAGAACGAGAGTGAACATTGGTTTGACATTTCAGCGGTGGAGAGAGTTGAGATCGGACTTGGATTAGAAAAGTGATTCACAGCTGGCTTTCTTTCTACTCCAAAAGGTAAGAAGCGAGTATCTTGACATTTAGAAGAAAATGTGTTGTTTTCAAATAGCAGTAACCTCAAGATCGATCACTTCTCGGTCGTAACTATTGGGGTGAAAGTGAGGTGGACGGCAACATTTAGTGTGAAAGGGGCGGCAAAGTTGAATGTAATAGAACAGAATGACTTTATGAAGAACAGACGTTCCATTCCGCGGCGTTTCAATCAAGCTAAATGTTGCCTTATTTTCCTCCGTGAAAACAGCCTATTGTAGCTACATTATGCGGAATGTGAACGGTACTACTGAATGGCGATAACATTCACGGCCATATCACACTAAGTAGTGAATGGGTCTATATGTTTTTCACAATCGTCAATTCCCATAAATGACAGCCCACCTTTCGGCTCATGCACAATGACGCTAGCCTGGGGGCGACATACACTAATATTGACTAGAATCAGGTTGACGTCCGTCGAGCGGGGTGACTACAATATGTAACTGCATATTAACATCGGAATGAGGTCCAATTAATTGACGTAATTTGCACATCGTTTTGGAGTACAGCACAGGACTGGATTTCGACCGACTAAAGCAATATGATCTGCACGTCCCGTCGACATCGATTGTTTAGTGGGGATCGAGAGTCTCATCCCGTGAAGTGGCCAGCTTTGTATAACATTATAAAACTTCTTACCTCTGAAAACATAGTTTAAATGGATATGAAGAGCCCACTCTTCAATATTGAGGTCGTGCATGTACGAGTGCGCGCAGCGTGTACGAGCTTGCAGTTTGTTTTCGGCCACAGGTGGCAGTAGCGATTTGAAATTTTAAATCTTCCATATAGCTGCTTTAACCATGTAAATAAGATCACATTTTGTTCCAATGGTCAACCCATAATTCTATAATCCTGTCTACAAGCTTTTCTTTCAGATATTTGTCTTCTTCTTCTTCTTTCGGCTTTTCCCTTCAGGGGTCGCCACAGCGAATCAGTTGCCTCCATCTAACTCTGTCCTCTGCATCCTCTGCTCTCACACCAACTACCTTCACGTCCTCTTTAACTACATCCATAAACCTCCTCTTTGGTCTTCCTCTCGATCTTCTGCCTGGCATTTGAAAACTCAGCATCCTTCTTCCAATATAGTCACTATCTCTCCTCTGGACATGTCCAAACCATCTAAGTCTAGCCTCTCTGACTTTATCTCCAAAGCTTCTAACATGTGCTGTCCCTCTGATGTACTCATTCCTGATCCTATCCAACCTGGTCACTCCCAAAGAGAATCTCAGCATCTTCATCTCTGCCACCTCCAGCTCTGCCTCCTGTCTTTTCCTCAGTGGCACTGTCTCCAGACCAAACAACATTGCTGGTCTCACCAGTTTTATAAACCTTTCCTTTCATTTTAGCTGAAACTCTTCTATCACACATCACACCTGACACTTTTCTCCACCCGCTCCAGCCTGCCTGCACACGCTTCTTCACTTCTATTCCACACTCTCCATTGCTCTGGACTGTTGACCCTAAATACTTAAACTCCTCCACCTTCTTGGTTTCTTCTCCCTGTAACCTCACTCTTCCACTTGGGTCCCTCTCATTCATGCACAGATACTCCGTCTTGCTACGGCTAACCTTCATTCCCCTCTTTTCCAGGGCAAACCTCCACGCTTCTAGCTTCTTCTCCAGCTGTTCCCTGCTCTCACTACAGATCACTATGTCATCTGCAAACATCATAGTCCATGGGGATTCCTGTCTAACCTCATCTGTCATCCTGTCCATAACCATTGCGAACAAGAAGGGGCTCAGAGCTGATCCCTGATGTAGTCCCACCTCCACCTTGAACTCCTCCGTCACACCTACAGCACACCTCACCACTGTCTTACAGTCCTCATACATGTCCTGCACCACTTGAACATACTTCTCCGCCACTCCAGACTTCCTCATACAAAACCACAGTTCCTCTCTGGGCACCCTGTCATAAGCTTTCTCCAGGTCAACAAAGACACAATGCAGCTCCTTCTGACCTTCTCTATACTTTTCAATCAACATCCTCAAAGCAAATACTGCATCTGTCGTACTCTTTTTTTATTTATTTTTTTTATTATTATTTTATTTTTATTTTATTTTTTTTATTTTTTTTTTGGCATGAAACCATACTGCTGCTCACAAATGTTCACATCTGCCCTCAGTCTAGCTTCCACTACTCTTTCCCATAGTTTCATTGTGTGGCTCATCAGCTTTATTCCTCTGTAGTTGCCACAATTCTGCACGTCTCCCTTGTTCTTAAAAATGGGCACCAGCACACTTCTCCTCCATTCCTCAGGCATTTTCTCACTATCTAAGATCCTGTTGAACAACCCAGTCAGAAATTCTACTGCTACCTCTCCTAGACACTTCCATACCTCCACAGGTATATCATCAGGACCGAGTGCCTTTCCATTCTTCATCCTATTCAAATGTCCTTCTCACTTCATCCTTACTAATCTTTGCTACTTCCTGGTCCACAACAGTCGCCCCTTCTACTCTTCGTTCTCTCTCATTTTCCTCATTCATCAACTCTTCAAAGTACTCTTTCCATCTTCCCATCACACCGCTGGCATCTGTCAACACTCTTCCATCCCTATCCTTTATTACCCTAACCTGCTGCACATCCTTCCCATCTCTATCTCTTTGCCTTGCCAACCTGTATAGATCATTCTCTCCCTCCTTACTGTCCAACCTAGCATACAAGTCATCGTAAGCCTCTTGTTTGGCCTCTGCCACTTCTACTTTCACCTTACGCTGTATTTCCCTGTACTCCTTTCTACTTTCTTCAGTCTTCTCAGTGTCCCACTTCTTCTTAGCTCACCTCTTTCTCTGTATCCACTTCTGCACCTCCTCATTCCACCACCAAGTCTCCTTATCTCCTTTCCTTCCAGATGACACACCAAGGACTGTCCTACCTGTCTGCCTGATTAAATTTGCTGTAGTTGTCCAGTCATCTGGGAGCACATCCTCACCACCCAGAGCCTTTCTCAACTCCTTTCTGAAAGCCATACAACACTCTTCCTTTTTCAACTTCCACCATTTCGTCCTTGGCTCTGCCCTTGGCCTCTTTGTCTTCCTCACCACCAGAGTCATCCTACACACAACCATCCTATGTTGTCTGGCTACAGTCTCACCTACCACTACTTTGCAGTCGCTGATCTCCTTCAAATTACACCGTCTACACAAGATGTAGTCTACCTGTGTACTTCTACCTCCACTCTTGTAGGTCACCCTATGTTCATGCCTCTTCTGGAAGAAAGTATTCACAACAGCCATTTCCATCCTTTTTGCAAAATCAACCACCAGCTGTCCTTCTGCGTTCCTCTCCTGGATACCAAACCTGCCCATCACCTCCTCATCTCCTCTGTTTCCTGCACCAACTTGTCCATTGAAGTCTGCACCAATGACAACTCTCTCACTTCTAGGGATGCTCTGCATCATTTCATAAAGTTCCAACCAAAAGTCCTCCTCCTCCTCCTCCTCCTCCAGGTCACATCCTACCTGGTGCATACCCACTAACAACGTTGATCATCACACCTTCGATTCCTAACTTCAGGCTCATGACCCTATCTGACACTCTTTTGACCTCCAGGACGTTCTTAACTAGGGGTGTGAATTGCCTAGTACCTGACGATTCGATTCGTATCACGATTCACAGGTCACGATTCGATTCGATACCGATTAATCCCGATACGAATGGTCACGATTCGATACCGATTAATCCCGATACGAATTTATAAGTCGATTGTTGCGATTTTTTTCCATTCAAATTTAGAAAATACTATCAGTAAATTTGTACATGTACACTGTAAGATTTGTATGAATATATTTATCTAAAACTTGAGACTTATAACCGTGAGCCACTGTACACAAACTTTTTGCAATCTGTTTCACATTTGAACAGCATTAAAATAAAAATATTAAGGCTTAATGTGCCGTTCATATAACATTCTTCCATGCTCAAGGTGTGAATCCTAAAAAAAAAAAAAAAAAAAAAAAAAAAAAAAAAAAAAAAAAAAAAAAAAAATCGATTCTGCCGATTATTGAATCGATTCGAGAATCGCGCGATGTAGTATCGCGATATATCGCCGAATCGATTTTTTTTTTTTTAACACCCCTATTCTTAACAAACTCCTCCTTCACGATAATTCCTACTCCATTTCTCTTCCTATTTAACCCATGATAAAATAATTTGAAACCAGCTCCTAAACTTCTAGCTTTGCTCCCTTTCCATCTGGTCTCCTGAACACACAGTATGTCCACCTTCCTCCTCTGCATCATGTCAACCAGCTCTCTACCTTTTCCTGTCATACTCCCAACATTCAAAGTCCCTACTCTAAGTCCTAGACTGTTCCTCTTCTCTTTCTTCCTACAAACACACCTTCCTCCTCTCCTTCTTCGACCAACAGTAGTCCAATTTCCACCGGCACCCTGTAGGTCAACAGCACCGATGGCGGTCGTTGTTAACCCGGGCCCCGACCGATCCGGTATCGAAGTCATATATTTGATTCGCATGTTTGTTTTGGCCAAAGTTTTACGTCGGATGCCCTTCCTGACACAACCCTCTGTATTTATCCGGGCTTGGGACCGGCACAAGAAGACACTGGCTTGTGCCCCCTCGTGGCTACATTCTTTCAGATATTTGTATTGTCTACTTTTCCTCCGACGTGGTGTATAAATTAAATAGAAAATGTGTGGGAAAAATCAGTTATTGTATGGGAAGGGAATTAATGTAGTAAATCATGATTCAAATATATATTGTTAGCAGTAACACCAACAAGTAGCAATAATAGACATTTTTCCAGCTCTCTACAAAATATTGGCTTGTTACATTTAATAAAATAAGATTCTACTGCCTCATCTGCTTAGAATTTTTCTTTGTTGCCTCATGAATTATTATATTATATCTCAGTGAATGTCTCGGCCTTGAATCATAATTATAGTAAATTACAGCAGTTTACAAACAAATCAGAATAACTGTCAGGTTCATCAATACTGACACTTATATAATAATTTTACACAGACACAAAAAGGAGAGAAAGACACCGTAATACCTTTTAACACGCTAGCGAGGAGAGCAGAGGAGAACTGTGCCATACAGTTCAAACCCATGCTTCTAAGACAGTCCCTCTGCCCCCTCTCTTTTTATTTGAATCATCTGGCACACAAAATGAAAATAGGGAGGGGAAGCGAAAGAGATACTGATTATCTTCTCCATCCAGGTTCTTCTTTGACGTTCGATCATGACTTTGCAGAAACTCAGCAAACATCACGTTTCATGCAAAGGCACTTTCGATTGCCAACGGATGCATAATTTCCAGATCTTCAAGAGCAGTTTTGCTCTCGCTAAAAACACTATATTTAATATGAATGATTATGAAAACTTAGCAAATGTATGATAAAACAATATAGTTAAATCAATCAAATCATCTTCTGCACATCACACTTGTTAGATAATTATTCTTAATTCAACAATTATTCTATCAATAACCAAAAGGCCAAAGGTCAACACACACGTCTCACTGTGTTCATGCTTCAGTAAACAGTTTTTATACTTCTTCAGTCCTCGGGACTGCCTACTTTCCATTGTCAAGCTGCTGTTTGGCTGGGTAACCAAGCATTGCATGAGCAACCAAATCATGACAAATGTCCATGTTTAGAGAACAGTGGAGCAAAAAATAAAGACCGCAATGAAGACATATGGCAGTGCACACATTTGTATCTGCCGTACAATAGTGAAAAAGTTAATCACTGTTAGTCAAATGTGGTGCTGTGGATTCTTTTGATAGAATGACAGGTGTGGTGGTGCACGTGCAGAGGATGGATGGATGGATGGATGGATGGATGGATGGATGGATGGATGGATGGATGGATGGATTGATTGCATAAAGAGCTTGTGTCTACTGGCCATAATCTTGCCATGCTCAAATTTGTTCACCCTGAGGTTGGAAATAAACAGGAAACAAATTTCTCTGACACTAACTGGACAGGATTATTGCATACTGTTGTGTGCAGGGATTTTACACAAAAAAAAAACAAAAAAAAACGATTTTTTTTTTTTAATGCTAAATTCTGACTTATTGCACAAATACATGCACCACAATATGGTCTACTGTGAGCTTAGTTTCAAAAGTGCAGATTTTGGTGGATGTGGCAAAGGCTGGCCTGATTCCAAGCGCTTCAGATCCTAAGTGAGTTGGGCGTGGCTCTCCTGTGCCACCTGCTTATGTCTACACTGTCTTTCATGTCTGCACCTGTATGGCGTTAGATTTGTGCCACAATTCCGTGCGTAACAAAATGTGTTTCGTACGTACAAAATGTGTTTCGTACGTACCAAAAATGTGTTTCGTACGTACAAAATGTGTTTCGTACGTACCAAAAATGTGTTTCGTACGTACAAAATGTGTTTCGTGCGTACAAAACAGTCCCCGCGCACGCTCTCCTCAACACGTACGAAACTTTGATTTACGCTTGCGATGCAAGGGTCGAGGCGTGATATTTGTGCCACAATTCTTAACCAATCAGGAGTCGGACAGGAAAGCAAATCCTGATTGGCTGTTTAATATCCAATCAGGCAGAACTTTGACAACGTGTCGTCACGCCGCGTTGCATCATGGGCGCTTCTTCGATTTTTTTTTTCTTTTTTTTTAAACAAGCACTCGGTCCTTTCCTGTTTGAATTTTTGTCTGTATTTCTGCTGATTTTTATTTACTTAATAGAAGTTTTGTTATGTTACGGGATGAATCAGCTCCTAACTGCTTTCCTGCTTAGCGGAAGAAGGAGGGAAAACAAGTTTTAGCGCTCATGGTGATGTTGGATGACGGCATAAAATAGAAGAAAAAAGAGAAGAGGCTAACCTGCTACTTACGTTTTCATTATGGTAAGTTACAAAATACTGTACTGTATTTAAGTCAGTAAATCCTATAGTTTTGTCCTCTTTTGATCGTGCTACTATCATTACAATCTTAAACAATGCATGCCATCATGAGTGGCGTTGTATAAGAAGTAGAAAAGAAAATGTTAGACCATCCATTTTTCTTTAGTAATTAGTGCCTGGTACCACTAAAGGTATATCGTGAATAATAGAAAACATTGAATACCTAAGAGCACTGTGTTTGGCAGTCCAATGCCATAGTTATTGACGTAAGAATTGAATTCATTTTGGTTACAAGACAACCATACACCATTATTAGCAGCTGTTGAAATAAACATGTTTGCCCAAAATAATTGTTTTACTAATGTGAGAAACATGGTTGATCTTGTCATTTTTCCATAACAACAGATAGACAATTAAAAATCTGAGCGCTAACCTTGGGTTTTGTTTTTATTACCAGGCAACAAAGGTGACAAAGGACCCAGAATGCACCTGATGACACCACAACAGAAGTGTCAAAAACACCACGAGAAGCAGAAGATGAAGAAGTGGAGTGGAAAAAATATTGATATCGCGCTATTGGCCCATGCAATATGCATATAACAGACATGCAATAAGTTTCATATGGAATTTTTTGCTTTTATCTGAATTTGACCAGTCAGCCACTTGCTAAAATGTGCACCACCATCCACTAGTTGAACATTATTGAAGTCATTACAATTAAATAACTCTGAATACATTTTACTGCATGAGAAATATAATTTGTTCATTAGATAATAAAATCATCATCAGTCATTTTTTTAGATCCATATTAAATATTGCAATATCTATTGCTATATTCAGCAAAATCGCGTATTGCATGATTTTCCAATTTTGTGCAGCCCTAATTCCTGACGTTTTTGAGCCAGCTGATGAGACCAATTTGACTTAGTCATTAAAATGTCTGTAGGAAGAGTCAGAACGTGAAGCTTGAGCTTGACAGCAGAGAAATCAAGAGCTCCTGAAGAATGACAACATTAACATTGGACTATCATAATTTGAAGTTCGAATAGTTGTAATGGCCTGTTTTGCAGCATACCAAATCAAACATTTTTAAAATATTTTTTCTCCTGTAAGTTGTCGACACTTTTACTGAACTTATTTAAATGTGTCTTGCAAACAGTATCATTGACAATTAGAAAAATAAAAAGTGTCACACACACTGTAAACAACCTGTAAAGAATAACCAAAATACTATTGCAGGTACAGTGCCAATGCAGTACATGACACATTTATGGTTTCAAGATTAAAGTGCGGAAGTGCACACACTGCACATTTGCCCATCATTGACCAAGAAGACCTCAGAGTACTGTACTCACGATGATGTATTGAGAATGCAAGACCCAAGAGGTTCCACAGATGAAAATATATTACACATTGTATTTGTAATTGACACTTAATGATGCATTATCGATCAACAAACAGCAAACTGTACATTTTGTTTTTAAATCAAATGAATCGTCCTCAGTTACAGTGCATCTTTGCAGTTTTTATTTCAAGTTTTACACACAGTAGGCATGGTAGACTGCTATTGTGGAGCCATCCATCGCCGTCCCATCCATCTCAGCTGTACTCTCTATCCTTAGACATCGTATTGATGACTGTGACCTGGATATAGAAACGATGCGCAATCTGGATTGGTTTACCTGGTAAATTGGAAACAAACAAAAGCTCAAGGTTATTAATTGTAAAACGTGAAACAATCATATCCATCCATCTTCATGTAGTTATGGGAAAACAATGTGACCATCCATGTTTCTACAGTTTCTTGTTCATGTTAAATGTCTAGTACAACTAAGGGTAACCACTTCATAACCTCTGCAGCTATAATGTGATGCTCTTTTGAGGGATAACAGTCAGAAGACCTTTGCAATAATCAAGTCTACTGGAAATAAAAGCATGAGTCAGGTTCTTCTGGTATGGAGCATGCAACCCTTCTGTCGAAGTCTTTTAGGTGGTAAAAGGCTGCTTTAGTGATTTGTTTGAGATGGCATTTATGTGCACAAGTATACAGGTAATGACAACAAAATTAACTCGTGAATTGAATTCAAGAGCTGATATCTCGTAATTTTCCACGATTTTCTAATCAATATCACTAACGTACTTAAAAATCAGTAACTATGGCATTGTGTTAACAGTGCTTTTGGACATTCCATGTTTTTTTCTGTCTGTTAGTTACACGATATACATTTGGTGGCACTAGGCACTAAAAATGCATAAGAAAATAAAGAAAGGGGGTGGCGATTTTTTTTTTTCTTCATCATAACTATGCACATCCATTGCCAATGTCGTGTATGTAACTATTACATACAATTTTGATTGTCTTGGAAGCCTGTGTGTGATAGTGGCCAAGTTAAAAGATGCTATTTTTATGCTACTTACCGTTATGAAAATGTTGAAAGTAGTCTTCAATTCGGAAGTTAGCGTCCCCCCCAACGGTCATCCAACGGTCCCATGAGGGCTAAAACTTGTCTTCCGCTAAGCAGGAAAGCAGTTGGGAGCAGCTTCACCCCGTAATATAACAAAACTTTTGTTAAGTAAATAAAAGTCAGCAGAAATGCAGATAAAATACAAACAGGAAAGCACCGAGTGCTAGTAAACAAAAAAAAAAAAAATCGAAGCGCCCATGATGCAACGCGGCGTGGCGACACGTTGTCAAAGTTCTGCCTGATTGGATATTAAACAGCCAATCAGGATTTGCTCTCCTGTCCGACTCCTGATTGGTTAAGAATTGTGGCACAAATATCACGCCTCGACCCTTGCATCGCAAGCGTAAATCAAAGTTTCGTACGTGTTGAGGAGATACGAAGCAAGCGTGCGCGAGGACTGTTTTGTACGCACGAAACACATTCTGTACGTACGAAACACATTTTTGGTACGTACGAAACACATTTTGTACGTACGAAACACATTTTGTTACGCACGGAATTGTGGCACAAATCTAACGCCATACACCTGCACCTGCTTTTTATGGTCTTCAGTTTCAATCAACCTTTATGCACAAAATGCCATTACAACAGGCATAATTAATTACATTATTCTCTGCCTCCCCACCTCGGCATACTCTGTTACCACTTCCCACACGACCGTCCTCCCACGGAGCCTGCCGTCTTGCAGTAGCTGCTCGACAGCGAGGTCGGGCGGCGGTGGACCTTCGTGAGAGAAAAGAGTGGAGGTCGGCTGGTGGTGAGACCAGCTGGTCCACGTACTCTCTCGCAAAGGTCCCCCGATGGTGCTGCCGAATGGCTTCCGCGAGCCGGTGTGCAGAAACCCACCAGTCCCCGCTCTCTCGTGAAGGTTCACTGCGGCCAGCAGTGCTGACCAGTTTCCGCTAGTCATATAATGAGTGTGGGGGGAGTGGTTCAAAATTGTGAGGGTGGAGTTTGCGTTGAGGTACTGATGTATAAAACCGAAAAAGGCGGGGTTAGTGACGTATAAAACTGATCTGCTGAAACAGCCTGTTTGAGAGTGCTGTTTGAGGTGTGTGGAGTCAGTCAGGGTGGGAGAATGCATATTATAAGCAAAAACCTAAAAAATTTGCAATTTTCTTTCCAGGTCTCCTTTAAAAAATACAGACATAAACTGTGGCAGCAATTACCTCCTTATTGCACTTCCATGAAAAACAAAGTCATATGCTAAAGTAGATGTAAGAAAAGGATATTCTAAACATTCTGATTATGAGGAAAAAAGACAAGCTTTGAAACGAAAACACAAGTTGCTACTCCTTATGTTCACTACTACTAATATGACTATACTACTATTAATAATAATAATAATTTGAATCAATTTTGTAATGGAAGCCAAACGATGCAGGCATTCAGATGGTTCCAAGGCCTTGTTTGCCAGCAATATAATCCCCTGGATTTCTTACAAAGGAATTCAATCTGGCAAACACAGTCAGATTGGCAATGAAAGTGGTGATAATGTTCTGTCCATTGAACTTCTCATCAAGCGGTCTCTTTCATTGTACTTATGATCTGCTTTCGGGGTAAATATAAAGACTTGAAAAAATAATTATTATATTAAACTTTTCTTCTCCCATCAATAAATCTAAAACAATGCTACTGCCAAAAATAGATGCATTTTTTTGTAGGTCACTGCCACTGAGAATGCTTATTGCAAACTCAACCATATTCTATATGAAGTCATTTTGTTTGTGACTCCATTGAAATCAATTGAAATGTTTATACTTATAAGCCTTCCAGATATCTTTAACTCTGCACTAACTCTGCGTCCTCAGTACTGGGATGCAGACGTGCTAACCACTCATCCACTGTGCAGCCCTAATACTAGTACCAATAATGTTAATAATAATAGTAATAATGGCCTTATTTTTGTGACCAGTGCAAGTCTAGCGCAAAGCATGGTCTAACTGTGGACATGGGAGTGGATTTTTTTCTTCTTTTTTGGGGGGAGGCGGGGGTGGGGGGGGGGTTACTTGACTAGCACAGTATTGATAGAGCCATTTTGGGATGGAACACAGTCAACTCCTGGCCAATGGAAGCGGCTCCCATCATCCCCTTTTTTAAAATCAGGTTGGTACATTCCTTAAGCTGAAATTGACTCGCTGGGGTGGCGATAAACTGCAAGACCACCCCTTGCCGATGATATAGTCAGCTGCACATGTGACATGAGTAATTGGAGACTGCTACAAAAATATTTTTATGGTGATAATGATCATAATTCATTTAATTAATTCATTTCTAAAATGGTTGCAAGGTATATTGTCCCATGTAGTTCTTATATTTCTGAATGAAATTCTATGACATTGACCACATGCACAAAAATAGTGGTCACACCAGATACTGATTGATTTTCTGACCCCATCGATGCAATAAAAATGCACATTTTAGAGTGTCCTTTTATTGTGGGCTATATGAGGCACAACTGGGTAATAATTATGCTGTGAAGTGGATATATTATTTCTGCGAAATAGTGACGGCTCAGCTGACTGAAACTGGTTTGTATTTCTTAGAAAAGTGGCATTAATATTCTTGTTCATTGTACAACTTGCTACTTGATGGTCATACTGCCTGATTTAAGATTAGTACAAATTGCTTTAAAGTCGGTGTGAACATGCAGGAATAATTATAGTCATACATGGGTTCCAACACTGTTTGAGAAATGAGAACCCATGATCATACTATATATAGCTAAGTCACCTCGTGCACTGATCTGAGAGTGAAAGCTTGACACAGAACCCATGCTTGCCTGGAATCAGTCATGCTACAAATTAGGGGTGTAAAAAAAAATCGATTCGGCGATATATCGCGATACTACATCGCGCGATTCTCGAATCGATTCAATAAAAAAAATCTTTTTTTTATTTTTATTTTTATTTATTTATTTATTTTTTATTATTATTATTATTTTTAAGAGCTCAGAATTGTTCATTCGGTAGTCTTACCGATTCAACGTCTTATCATCATTGCCTTTTTTTTTTTTTTTTTTTTTTTGTGTGTGTGTGTGTGAATCGATTTTTAAACTTCCATTTTTAATGGAAAAATATTCAATAAAACGTCTGACTTCGGGTTAGGATTCACACCTTGAGCATGGAAGAATGTTATATGAACGGAACATTAAGCCTTAATATTTTATTTTAATGCTGTTCAAACATGAAACAGATTACAACCTCTATAAGACTGAAATTTCAGATAAATAAATAATACATTTTCATATAAATCTTACACTCTACAAGCTTACTGATTAGTATTTTCTAAATTTGAATGAATAAAAATCGCAACAATCGAGTTATAAATTTGTATCGGGATTAATCGGTATCAAATCGAATCGTGACCTGTGAATCGTGATACGAATCGAATCGTCAGGTACTAGGCAATTCACACCCCTCGTACACATATTCAAAATGGTGCAGAATATGAGAACAGCAGAACACAGCCAAACTCATCAGCTCACAAAAAGTGGATGATTGTCCTGAATATGAAAAGATGCCGGAAAACACAGACAATGTGAGACAGAAAAGCAGTTTTGTTTTGTTTTTTAATAGAAAAACCTTCACTGGCAGACCTCTTATAACCCTTGAGCAGCCAATGTTCCCACAGACTGATCACTAATTTCAAAAGACTTTCGCACCCAAACATTAATGCCCAAATTTTCAACATGCCTCCAGGACTAAGCTTTTTCACACCACCCGACTTTTAATGACTTTGTCATTTATTTGAAGCTCATGAAGTTTGACCACACTAACCAGATAGCTGCCCTAGCTGCGGGCTAACTACTTAACACAAAGGCCCCACATAATACCAGTTTTGACAGGGGGGTGGCGACAATAATAATGTGTGCTGTGAGGGGTAGTCACATCATTGATGAGTTTAGCATAGAAGTGCAGTGACAGTAGCTCAGTCTGCAAGGACTCACCCTTTGGCAACTGAGGATATGGACTCCATTGGTGATGAAGGTCTAAGATGTACAGCATCCTGACTTCTCTTGAGGTGCCCTTGAGCCAGGCACCAATCCCCTACACATTCAGCTGCCACACAGCTATTTGTGTTACTGCTTAAATCCCCTGTGGTGTAATACACATGTGACTTAATACTGTGAAAATCGAGGCATGGATTTTAGAGAATATTTTCCGACTGCACGAAACTCTGAAAGTAGCTATCAAAATTAAAGAGGTTATAACATTGCATTTTCAGATGTCACTTTGTTATAAACTGTTGTATTATAAGCCATCAGAAGAGCCATTCTTCATAAGGCAATCATGGCTAAGTGCTGTTACCACTGGCAATTTATAAGCGTGTGGGCATGCATATGTTTTTGTGTATGTGCGTCAGACCCGGCTGCAGAAAAAATTTAGGGGGTTGGACACTTCTTCAACCTAAATGTTATTCAGGCTGAACAGTGGCGTTGTGAGTCGTGTCAACACCAAAAGTACTCAGAAATATTTTTTGTCACTTAAAAGCGACAGTTCATCATGAAATCTAAAAGACAAGTAAAAAACAATGGTGCAGTTCTGTGTGCATTTATTCAACTCAAAAGTTCATTCGCAACAACGCCATTTCTGCAGGAAACTATGTCCGAATGAATGACTCTGTGACCCCGCCCTTTTTTAATCTGTGAGTGGCGAGCAGTTGCCTTCCTTTGCCGGTTGGATTTAACGCCTTACGATACGGACAACATTTCATATCTCATTCATTGGTCTTTGACTCAGCATGAGACTTTGCATCATTTCAGTGTTTTATGGTGTCTGCTTGCTGCAATTTATTTTACTGACATTTATTTACTTACAAGTATTCACTTCCCTATTTCTTATTAATGTATTAATATTATGTTTATTTACTTGTATTCCTACTTGTGATATTTACTGTTATTACATTTCACTTGCCTCTGCTGCAAGAGTGATAATGATTCAAGAACGATATTATATGGCTTCAGTGAAAACTAAGCAAAACATCAATCTAAGGATCATGTGTAAAGTGCATTGTTTATTAGAACTTGGTGACAGTTAACATTAACAAGCTTGGCAATAAAAAACTGAATTCGTTCACATTGTACTGCAATGTGATAAGTCATTTTATCCTGCAACATTAGTTGTTTTTGTTGTTGTTTTTGTGTGCCTGCGTGTGTGTGTGTGTGTGTGTGGGTTTGTTTAACCGCATCACTGTGTGTGTTGTCCTACAATTAAACAACTTTCGTGTGGACTCTTGACTTAGTCTCTTGTTTTTCCTCTGTCTGCATTGATCCGTTGTTGTTTTCCCCGTCATGCTGCCGTTTGTTTGTTTGTTTGTTTGTTTTTCCCTGTTGTCCCGTCGTGTGGTGGCTCCCATTACAATACGTTGCTTTGCATTATTATTATTTTTTAATCCACAAAAAGGCAGCAGGAGACGCCGCTTGCGACATAAATAATGTGACGTGGGCGGTCAATCGGCCAGTGGGCGAGCACGCGCTGGCTAACCCGGAAGTAGATTTGTACGTCAAAGGACGTGTGTCTGACCCACTCCAATTGCCATTGGCTAGCTTTAGCTGTCAATAAAAGCCAAACTTGAAAGGAAGTATATGGTTGGTTGGCAAACATGCTTTACTTGAAGCCGAAGCAACGCAAGTTTACGTGACTAATAGGAAGAACAGACTGGCGAGGCCTCTCAAAACAGCTTCCAACCCAGGGCGGGCACAGCTGACTGCCAGGGCGGGCACGGCCCCCTAATGCCCGCCCATGCCGCCGGGTCCGATGTGCGTGTGCATACGTGCAGCGCTGACTGGTTGTTTTGAGATTGCATTTGCTACATTTTTTTAATCAATAATGATACTGTAAATACGGTACTTTAATTTATCCAAAAGGGGAAACAAATCACTTGTTTTATATTGTTTTCAAAAAAAAAAAAAAGGCAAGTGGTTAAAAGAAATATGATGATGCATCAAGTATATGCATCCATTATTCAGTATCAGTGCTGACTCAACTGGATATTCTGTCTGAAAATCTTTTGTTTGGTGAAGGCTGATGCATGATGGATCTTTCTGCAGCCATATGTTTAAGAGTTGGTCTTAAGTAAACATGAGTTACTTCTGCTGCAGGTGAAGCACAACACCACAGCACACCGCAGTTTCTTTCTGCCACCGTGCTTTCTCTCTTCTGCACAAGTTCGGGACTGGGGCTGACTGAGGTGAGAACAATCAGTTCTCACATCTCATGGGTCATGTGACACGGGCAGAGTTGTGGAAAAATGGAAATGGGCAATCTGCAAGTCACATGGAATGATACACATGGAGTTATCTATGTTGTTTTTCATATATACTTGTCAACATCTGAATAAATATAAAAATTGCAATTCCAGTGAAGTTGGAACATTGTATAAAATGAAAAAAAACAAAAAAAACTTCAACCTAGATTCAATTTAATACACTAAATAGACAAAATGCTTACATGTTGAAATGGATAAATTATTTATTTTATTTTATTTTTGCAAATATTCACTCATTTTGAATGTAATGCTTGTACACGACATTCCAAAAAAGCGAGGACAAGGGACATGTTTACCACCGTATGAAACCACCTTTCCTTTTAACAACATTCAGTGAGCATTTGGCAACCATGGACACTAATTGTGGAAGCTTTGTAGGTGGAATGATTTCCCATTCTTGCTTGATGTACCATTTCTGTTTCTCAACAGTCGGGGGTCCCTGTTTTCATATTTTGTGCTTCATAATGTGCCACATATTTTCAGTGGGAGAAAGATCTGGACTGTTGGCAGGCCAGTCTAGTACTCACACTCTTTTAGTTCAAAGCCACACTGTTGAAACACGTGCAGAATGCGGCTTGGCATTGTCTAACTCAAATCAGCAGAGACATCCTTGGAGAATGACATTGCTTGGATGGCAGCACATAGTATGTACATTTCAACACTAAAAGTGTCTTCACAGGTGTCAAGTCAAGTCACCTTTATTTATATAGCGCTTTCCAACAGCTTTAGCTGTCACAAAGCGTGTAAATTACCCAGACTGATAACAATACGGACAATTCATGACATTCATGATTTCCAAAAGCAATTGAAAAATGTGGTCTCATCAGACCACAGCCCACTTCCACTTCATGTCAGTCCATCTCAAATGAGGTCACGTGTTTCAGAGTGCTGTCTTTCTTTCTTGCAGGGATTTCTCCAGATTCGCAGAATGTTTTGATTTATGTACTGTAGGTGATGAAATTGTGAAATTCCTTGCATTTATTTGTACATTGAAACCGTTGGTCTTAAATGGTTGAACTCACGCATTTGTGGCCCTATCCTTGGCCGTGAACAACTGATCTTTTTTTCCCCCTTTGTTTAACCAAATCATGACACATGTGTGTTTTTCTAGTCTTTTGTTGCCCCTATCTCAGTTGTTTGTGAGGCGTCAAATTCAAAATTAGGAATATTTGGGAAAAACAAAGACAATGTTCAACAGTTTCAACATTAAATATCATTTCTTCGATTGAATATAGGTTGATAAAGAAAGCAAATCATTACATTCTGTTTTTATATACATTTTACACAACACCCCAACTTCATTCGGGTTTAGGTTTATACAGGGTCAGGCAAAATGATCTGACACATTTGTAGGTTTAATAAAAGACAAATAAAGTCACGAAACAAAAAAGTGTTTTTATTTTCGAAAAGTACGTATAATGTTTTTTTTTTTGTTTTTTTGTTTTTTTCCATATAATGACTTTTTGTTCTGTTTCAGTATAGTGCCATTATTTTTAGTTTCTTTTTCAGATGATGCCATGAATTGGACTGGTGAACATCGCGCTTTCATTGTGGAAACGTTTATCAAAACAAACGAATATTTAACTGCAACACAACGAGCGTTCCGTTTGCACTTCAAACTTGGTAGACATGATCCCGTACCAGCTCGTAACACGATCTTGTTATGGGTTACCAGCTTCAGAGCTACTGGATCTGCATTGAAACGAAAACGAGTGTGTAGACAATAACGGATCCCAATTGACTGATTCAATTTTCAAAACCTAATGAAACAGAATGGCATTACATGTACGTTTCGAAAATGAAAACACTTCTTGTTTCTTTACTTTATTTGTCTTTTATTTAACCTACAAATGTGCACACACAGAGGGCAAAACGGAAAAGGGAAGGGCAGGGCTCATTGAGAAGAGGCAGGAGCCCAAACAGAAGGAGACTCTCCACACTTACCTGAATATTTGATTGGTCGTTACATCTGCGGCATTGCAGCGCTGCTCATCAGCAATTGAAATTCTGAACCACAGCAAAACTGTTTGCTAATGCTCGGCCACTCCATGGTCAATATGAAGGTCTAACATAAAAAAATACTCTCCAAAGAATAATAATGTCGTTCATCCTCATGATTCACATGAACATCCCATTTCATCGTCTCTTGTTGTTGCTTCCAAATAACTGTCATCATCTGCATTTTGTTCATCATTTGGTTTTTAGTTTGACATTGGCACAGATCATTTCAATTTCCTAAGTTGTGATTAAGTTTTGATTTATTTCCCTGCTTCCTGTTCATGTTCTGCTCAGTTCAGTCTGTCAGGGGTAGGGTCCTGTATTCTGTGGACGTTCCTGTGTTATAGTTTGCTTCTTTTTTTTTTCTTTTTAAATATTACCTCTGCATTTCTGCTTTTCCTTGCCTGCTCTTGTATTTGGCTCCAACTGTCTTTTTTTTTTTTGCCTTCTCTCCACCACCAACTTTACTACCTGAGACACAGTGTACTGAGCAGACAGGGAAAGGCATGAACACAAAACAGAGAAAACAACCCAAAACTAAACCACAATATAGGAAATTGACACATCCTAACAAGAGCTATAAAAATGATGTCCAATCCAATATGTGTGTCCTTTTCAGTTCTTTATCTGGGAATTATACCGGAAAGATTGGAAAAAAGCGATGTTTATCTTTATCGGATTTTGTTGGCAGCTGCCAAGAAGGCTATCACAAAACACTGGATGCAGAAAACCTGTCCCAGTGTGGACCTTTTTATTAATATTGTAAAACAGATACATGTCTTAGAGCAGATGACATATACCATTCGTCTTCAAAAAGATCTGGGTGAAAGACGATGGCAGAAATGGTATGCATACCTGAGTAATGCTGCAGATTGTCTGTAAGGATGTGTCATTTGAGGTATTTTATTTTTGGTTTAGGCATTTTTTTGTATTTTTGTTTGGTAACATCTCGGACCTCTTCTTCCTTTTTTTTTTTTTTTTTTTTTTTTTTTTTGTGTTATTTTTGTATTTGGTAATCTCTTGCAATGTTGATTGTTCTTTGCAAGTCTGCTTGTTCATTTGTGTGATTTTCATTTTGTATGCTGAAAAATGGTAAAATAAAAAGTAAAAAAAAAAAAAATGATGTCCAATCCATTTCATGTTCTACTAATAATAAAACAAATAGTTTCATTAGTGCAAATAAAGAGCAACACAAAACGAGTGAAAACAATATACAGTACTGTATATATTCCCCGCCAGTAAACAACAAAGGGAAACTGTCAACTTTTTCGATTTTCACAGTTGCAATAACTGTGACGTTGGCTTTCACATGACGCAACCTTCTGCAAAGGCTAGCACATGAATTGTCTCAGATAAGCAAGAGCAATGACAGAACCGTTTAAGTAGGCAAACTAAATAAAGAATGAGGGTAAACTAAATTTAAAAAAAGAAAAGAAAAGAAAAGAAGGTAAACTAAATAATGGAAGTTACTTGACTGAATGAAGGTCAGACAAAGGATAGATAAGAGGACCAACGAAAACAACATTCAATATTCACAGTAGATACTGAGGGGAGAACACAAGTGCAGACAGGGAGTTGCTTGGCCTAGGATACAAAGGGAACATGGCAGATGAAGACTGATTAACAGACAAGAGAGGGAACATGGGATATTAAAAAAAAACATGAAAGTGAGTCTAAAACAAAACTAATTGATAGTCTAGGGAGACTAGATAACAATAATGCCAAAAAAAATAAAAAAATCAGAAGGGGTATGAGTGTATTAAAATGCAGCAACATCTAAGTTGCCATTTTTTGGACCATATTTGATTATACAGAAGTAAATGATACTGCTTCAGGTATGGTATTAGACTCATTTTATTAAATTTTTTTAAGTAAAGGTTTCTATTAATTCTGGTGAGTTTGGTGTGTAAGGTTTGAGTAAAGCTTCCTTGAGGACCAGGAGAATGAAGCAAATGCTGCATCTGCAGTAATTATTGGAGTGGCGTGGTTCACTGGGAAAACTAACTATCCATAAAGAGCCATTAAGAAAGATGACATTTATATATCAGTTCATATGAGTAACATATTGCACTTGCATCAGCAGATTTATTTATTGTGATGGCTCATCCATCAGATGCGTTACTAGCAGCGAAAATCCCAACATTATTAATGTAGGGCATCTTAAAAACAACAACATATGTTGAATAGATCAATGGGCCGCAGCTCAAGAGTGCCATCTAGTGGGCCGCAAAGTAATTCTACTTTTGTAACTGTGGGCCGCAACGGCTGCAGGCAGCTTTCAATTGAGGCTTTCTCACATGTAGAAAGGGTATTTTTAAAACCGAATATTTCCTCCCCTCCTCATGCAGAAAAAAAATGTCCACATTCCCTCGAACCTTGCCAACAAGCTGAATTTTCACTGTATTTGTTCACAAATACTACGAGACTCCATCTTGTACTGCTGATCTATGGGGAGAGATTTGTCTCAAAAATATTTACACAAATAAATTTGTGATTTTCACATGTTTTTGAGATCCACAAATATTTTCGCGATTTTCACACGTTTTTCAGATCCACAAACATATTTGTGATTTTCACGTTTTTTTTTAGATCCACAAACATTTTCTTGATTTTCACGTGTTTTTCAGATGCACAAATATATCCGCGATTTTATTTTAAATTTTAGCTGCTTTTCCACCCACAAGTCCAGGAACTTTGAGTTCTGGGTAAAGAGAGTTCTTGGTTGTAAAAGTTCAGCAGGGAATTTAAAATTGTGTTTTCACAACGTCATCCAGTTCTCTGTAATTAATTCAAATGAGTTTGATTGAGTCCAGCCAATGTAAAAACAACGCCCCCAAATTTGACCAATCAGCCTTGGTCATTGCAGCACACCCCCTCAAATTTCCTGCCTGGCTCAGCAAGACCCTGCTGCCGAGATAGTACTTGGATGCCCCCTGGGGAATTTAATTACCCTGGTAATTGTTGTTGATGGAAAAACACTCAAACGGAATTTTACTAGGGTAAACTGAAAAGTTCTCCAAAAGTTCCGGCTGTGGAAAAACGCTTTTTGGTGTGCATTTTCCATGACTTTTGCTTGCGAGTTGTCGAAAGTACATTTGTGGATCGTTGCGCACGCGCATTTATTTTTGAGACAAACATCACGCTGTTTTCGAGTTTTTCACACACACAAGCCCTCAGATATTCACGCGTCTCAGGCATGTTCCTCCTCCGTCCACGGGGAGGCACTGTTGCTGTCTCAATTGCCATTTCACTTTTAAAATTGGACACTGAATAACAGAAATCGAGTCCTTCCTTTATGTGTTTATTTTACACAAGTCGCGAAATAAAATGTGACCTTAGTTTGTTTCTCTTGAGCTTGTTTTGCCTTAACTTCTTCTTCTGCTGTTAAATTTTCTTCTTCTATGCCACTAAGCATAGCTAAGCAGAAGATCTGATCTGTATATATTACTGGATAGCCACTAGACCAAGACTATACATTTACAATATCAAAATTGGAGAACATTTGAGACAGTACTTCGTAGAAAGAGGATGTTTTATTATGTTTTAACAATATGACTTCAGACACGCGCGCGCGCACACGCATGCACACCCCCCCACACACACACCACAGACTTACTGTAAAGTATAACAATGCAGATTCACTGGAAATGTAATTGGGTCAAAAGTAAAATGTTCATCTTTAAATTTTATTTTAGAAGTTACTGAGTTAATTACTTTAAATTTCAACAAGAATCTTTTTTTTTTTTTTTTTTTTTTTTATGTATCATTTTTCTGCGATTGGCTGGCAACCAGTTCAGGGTGTACCCCGCCTAGCCTACTGCCCAAAGCCAGCTGGGATAGGCCCCAGCACCCCCATAACCCTTGTGAGGAGCAAGCGGTTAACAAAACGAGACTTTTGACACTGCGAGGCTGCCATATCACCGCTCCCAAGAAACATTTCTCGGCATACAATCCTATACATTTGTAACCAGGTGAAAAAGAGGTAACTCTTAAGAAACCACACCAAAAAACCCATTGTTAAATTTTTGTGTCAATGGGTGGTGCTAGTTCCCCATTTATTTTTTTAGTTTACGTCAGGCATGTTGTTGGACAGATTCTGTCCCCACTCCTCCTTGTCCCTCACCTAGTCCTGTTTTTTTATAGTCATGTTCCCTTGGTTTCGGTATCTTTGTGTCTTCGTATCCTTGTATGGAGAGAAATTTGTGTCTTTATTTTCAATCAAACAAAAAAGGAATTTGCAATCAAAAAAAATTTTCAATCAAACAAAAAGGGGATTTGCAACCTCAAATAAATTTAAATCAAACAAAAAAGGGTTTCATATAAAATAAAAATTTGCAAACAAAAAAACAACATTTCAAACATGGATTTGTATTTTAATAAAATCTTTTGCAAGCATTTTTTTCGTTTTGTTTGCAAATCTGTTTTTTGGTTGCGAATCTGTTTTTTGGTTGCGGATCTGTTTTTTGGTTGCGGATCTGTTTTTTTGATTGAAACCTGTTTTTTGGTTGCGAATCTTTTTCTGTGTTGTGTGGGCGGGGTCCTCCGTTCAACCGATGATAGAAGCCTTGTCATTGGTCAGCTTGGAAGCCGCTGCGACAACTTTCATTGGTCAGATAGGAATGGGGGTGTGACAATGTTCGTCTGACTATTTCCTGGTTCATTTTGTCCAGTCGCCGCCAGCATCGAGGTAAATATGACACCCCCCCACTTCTAGTTTTCCGTTTTGTTTATCTGACATTTATCTAAAAGCAACCCTTGATCTATCGTTTATCCGGTGATTTGTTCTAACCATTACAATTAACGTAATCACTCACTCAGCATTGCTTAGCCATGTTAGCTAGCTAGGTAACTGATGGTCCGATACATGAGTCAGTCATGAAGCTATGTTGTTGGCAGTCAAAACACAAATATACGGCTAATTTGGGATAGCTGTTAGGATGAAGTTTTGTTTTGTTTTTTATACTCATAAAGAAACCTTTGCATTTGTTTCACATACAGGCAGGGCTGGGAATCGAATTTATTTACACTAGCTGCTTCCCCTAAATCTTGGATGTTTGAAGTAGAGATTAAATTCGTGATAATTCTGTGATTATTATTTATTGGTCCTGGTTGTTTACTGTATGAGTCAGATTGAAACAGAAGGGGAATCTGAGTTGTAGGTGTACTTTTGCAATTACACTGACTAGATTTTTTCTTTTAGAGTGCGAGCAGACCAAGGAGTAGAAAATGTAGACATAGCGAGATGCATGTTTACTGTAAGAGGAGCAGGCCAGGGCAGTTTTATTGCTGGTAAAAGCGTACATAACCAGAGGTTATGTACATAACTGGTTGAACATTTTAGAAATGTTATAATGCATATTACTGAATATTAGTATAAATTATAAACTGAAAATTCATACTTTGATAAAATGATTACAGCCATATTTGTTGCTCTATGCTTTCTACTTGGATGCATAAACTTGTAAACAGTATTGAAAAGATCCTCTCCCTTCTTTGTAATCGTAGGGTGGAACGTCTATGGAGAGACCGTTGGAGTGTAACATGCAATTATTATAGTGTACCTCACGGATTGGAGGAAGAGGGCTTCCTTGACCTGTCAAATGCTGTTCACCTCTACTGTGTTCACTATATCTTCATACCACGACTCGATCCGATTTGATCCTTTTCACAGAGAGCTGGAACTACCACCCGGTGCGCACTGAGGGAAATCTGATCCAAATCAGCTATGGATGATTGGGATGCTGCAAGCATCAGTTGCAGAGCCAGACCTGGTGCAGGAATGAATGAAGTCGGTGAAGTAATTGCTAGAAAGGTTCAGATGAAGAATCTAATCTACTTTTGTATGTAAAGGTTTCTTGTAATTGAATTCAAAACATCTTCCCAGTATTGGTTATTGGTTAAAGCAGTAATTTCAAACCTTTGAAGTACAGTTGTGCGCTGAAGTTTACATACCCATATGGTATATACCGAATGTTAACTTCTGAGCACAACTGTATGCACTTACTGTGAGGGAAAAAACTTTATATGAGTAAAAGTTCTTGGAGTTACTGTAGCTTTCATAAATGTATTTGATATTACAGATCCAGCAAGCTGAAGAGACACTACCCTTGGACCATCACGGTGAACACGGGATCGTTATACCTGACATCCACTGTCGTTTACCTGAGGAAAGACTTGTTGCTTTACGGCAAATCAATCCAAACAAGGAGTCCTTGAGTTTTGGTCGCGTCATTTATTTGCAGACTCTCAATGTTGCTTCTAGTGCTAGTGTCTCGCGGCCCAAAGGGTCATTTAAATTTATGTAAAAAATGAAAATAAATTCCTGTGTAAAACAGTTTGACTTTTATTTCATAAAAAAAAAGCATGCATATGAACTAACAACCAGTCAATTATTCAGCATTTTATAGATTTTATACAGACATTTTTCTCAAGAAATGATTGGCCTGCCAACAAGAAATCAAGAAAGCTCAGAAAATGAACTGTTAAACTTAAAACAAACATTTTGGTAGGAACAGCCTGTAATTACTAAAAAAAAATGAAATGGATGTGATTTTTTTTTTTTTTTGCCCTTTCAATTACACTGTGTCAAATCTGG
Source organism: Festucalex cinctus (assembly GCF_051991245.1). Taxonomy (NCBI): domain Eukaryota; kingdom Metazoa; phylum Chordata; class Actinopteri; order Syngnathiformes; family Syngnathidae; genus Festucalex; species Festucalex cinctus. The sequence goes on from NC_135411.1 coordinate 43,865,502, forward strand.
CATCAAAGGTGATAGCAGTCAGTAGATGTGATTTAAAGGAATGGTAATCACTCATATGAGCAGTTGGAAATGTAATGGTGTTTGTGCAGGGGGTAACATAATGTGTGACCTGGCATTTGTACCTCACAATTGTGGTCAAAGTTTATTGATATTTTAAATTGCTCTCTGTCTGACATAAGCAGGTGCTTGTGGCCCTGCTCAGTTATCCACAGCATCACCTCATGAAGAGAGGTGACCAACCACCAACTTCATCTTCTGCATCTAAAAAGTAAAGAAAAGTGTGCTTGAATTAAGTACCAAACATGTAAAAAAAAAAATAATTCTGACAAAGTTATGTTTGACACATGTTTTGAACATTATTGAAACAGGAAAACTACAATGAAACAATCACAGGAACTAAATGTATTTATATTACGTAATCTGTCACTTCCTCTGTATTTCAAACACCCAAGACATAATAAATGTAGCAGAGGCTACTTATTTCAATGACCAGAACTTCTCATAAGTGATTAATAATTAGCATTTTATTAATGTAATGATGTAATGTAATAAAATAATCATGAATAAGCATAATAACAGCTATCTCAGCAGGCCGTTTATTTGGGCCGTTTCTCGTACCAACAAAACATCACGATTCATGACTAGACTAACTAAAATCAAACGGTTACGTGGCCTGGATCCTAGTAGTAGCAGTGTCACCGCTTTGACGGTGCATGAGTTCCCCCTCTTTTTCAACCTGACTCGTACAGTAAACAACCAGGACCAATAAATAATAATCACAGAATTATCACGAATTTAATCCAAGATTTAGGGGAAGCAGCTAGTGTAAATAAATTCGATTCCCAGCCCTGCCTGTATGTGAAACAAATGCAAAGGTTTCTTTATGAGTATAAAAAAAAAAAAAAAAAAAAAACTTCATCCTAACAGCTATCCCAAATTAGCCGTATATTTGTGTTTTGACTGCCAACAACATAGCTTCATGACTGACTCATGTATCGGACCATCAGTTACCTAGCTAGCTAACATGGCTAAGCAATGCTGAGTGAGTGATTACGTTAATTGTAATGGTTAGAACAAATCACCGGATAAACGATAGATCAAGGGTTGCTTTTAGATAAATGTCAGAATGTCAAACTAGAAGTGGGGGGGGGGGGGGGGGGGGTGTCATATTTACCTCGATGCTGGCGGCGACTGGACAAAATGAACCAGGAAATAGTCAGACGAACATTGTCACACCCCCATTCCTATCTGACCAATGAAAGTTGTCGCAGCGGCTTCCAAGCTGACCAATGACAAGGCTTCTATCATCGGTTGAACGGAGGACCCCGCCCACACAACACAGAAAAAGATTCGCAACCAAAAAACAGGTTTCAATCAAAAAACAGATCCGCAACCAAAAAACAGATTCGCAAACAAAACGAAAAAAATACTTGCAAAAGATTTGATTAAAATACAAATCCATGTTTGAAATGTTTTTTTTTGTTTGCAAATTTTTGTTTTATATGAAAACCCTTTTTTGTTTGATTAAAATTTATTTGAGGTTGCAAATCCCCTTTTTGTTTGATTGAAATTTTTTTTTGATTGCAAATCCCCTTTTTGTTTGATTGAATTTTTTTATTTATTGCAAATTCCTTTTTTGTTTGATTGAAAATAAAGACACAAATTTCTCTCCATATCCCTGGTGCTCCCCACTCCCTATTGCGGCAGGCTGACATGCCCCCTGTTCATGCTCACCGGCGGCAGCAGGCTCTGGCTCCTGATCCACAACCAGCCGAGTCGAACCCAGCCACAGCCATCCTCAATAAGGCCACGCCCCGGATCCTCGTTTGCTGCAGCCCTAACATGAACTAACGTTAACCACCAAATAGTTTTAACCTTGATTTAATCCTTATTTTATTGTTTCAATGCGCAACATAATTTGTTAACGTTCTTGTTCCCTGCTTGCTTGCCTTGTAACACTCACTCACTCTACTCACAAATTGATTTTGAATAAAATATTTGATTGGGGCGGCACGGTGCATGAGTGGTTAGCACGTTCGCCTCCCAGTTCTGAGGACTCGGGTTCGGCCTTCCTGGGTGGAGTTTGCATGTTCTCCCTGTCCCTGTGTGGGTCTTCTCCGGGTACTCCGGTCTCCTCCCACATTCCAAAGACATGCATGGCAGGTTAAATGGGTGCTCCAAATTGTCCCTAGGTGTGATTGCGTCCATGGATGGTTGTTCGTCTCTGTGTGCCCTGCGATTGGCTGGCAACCAGTCCAGGGTGTCCCCCGCCTACTGCCCAGAGCCAGCTGAGATAGTCTCCAGCGACCCTTGTGAGGAATAAGCGGTCAAGAAAATGGATGGATGGATGGATGGATATTTGATTGGCTAAGTTGCTTTTCTTGTACTTCAATAACAACCAGAAAAGACTACCGTGAATCCCCAAAAGTTGCAAGTATTCACCAAATGTTCTAATAATGCATGATGCATGCAATGAATCATGACGCCATCATAGACAGGTTTGTAGATTAGGTCCGCTAACTCCTGTTGGTCGTGGTGTTGAAGACGCAGTCTCTGATCTAAGTCTTAAGACTTAGTACAATCTAGTTAAAGCATTTTTTTCAAATCAGTCTCAGCGACCTTGCAGGTTGAGGCGCTTGCTATAAATGGGTAGCCAGCCACACTGTCTTGTCTAACACAGAGTGGGAGTATGTTTGCCTGGGGCGAGGTCGCCTTTAGGTCATGTATCCACTCGGAGGACAACATACTCTATTTCTATAGGCACAAACAAACAAGCAATATTTCCAATGTTCTGCAACAGTAGTTTAAAAAAAAAATGATCGGCATCATGCTACATATGTATATACAGCATATTTCGGTGCACAGGTTATTTTCTAACAACTATGTGTGTGGGCAAAATAATAATTGCAATGCAAGCTCTTGAGAGTAATTAGCAAATTAACTTCAAAAAGGGTCAATGCTCTTAGCACATCTTCAAACTTGAGCCGATGAAAAAACACACCTCACGAGTTTAACCTCTCAAGTCCCAAATCTTGTAATCACAGCTTGCTGCAGGGATGAACAGCTTTGATTGCAGAGGTCAGAAGGAAATTGTGTCCACCTCCTATTATTGACTGGAAGCTATTTGAACTCCCTCGGTCACCGCTACGGTTTAATGTGTCATTGTCTTCTCCGTGACCTTTTGATCTTTGCAGTGCGATTTCCTGTAGACACGTTCATCCGCTTCCGTCCCCCGAGAAGGGCTCTGCATTCATATAATAACCAGTGACCTCGGGTCGCATGGGCAGGGAGATGACGGTTGTCGAAATGTACAAATGAAGGGAAAGGAGCCTGCAGCCAGGATAGGAATACTTCTGTACTTCAGACTCCAGCATTCAATAAACGAAGGGAAAATGTTCTGCACGCAGCCTCCCCCTCAGAGCAGCGGCAGAAAGATTTTCCATCACTGACTATTCACCACAACCCTGTGTGGGTTGTTTTCTCTTTCAAGCTTGATCATTTTCTTTATCTCGCTGGTGGGGACTAACGTGGCAATAGCCAGATGGCTATATCCATCTGGTACCGCGCCACAGTAATTCCGTCGGGAAAAGGCGGGACATTCTGTACAATAATTCGAGCTGATTGGACGATACGACATTCTACACGTTTATTTTAACTAATCACGGCCACGGGTGAAAATTTCGTGTTCGATCCTGTCGAACGGGGGAAAAGCACGAACATCTTACCAGCTAGAAATGCACAAAGCGCCTCTCACTGTTCAACATTCAACAAGGAAACGGTGAGTAATTCTACGAGAACAGAATTCATTGTAGTGTCCATTCGTCCATGTTAGGTTTGTTTGGTTTCGTCATAGTTGTATATCGCGCCTCCAAACACAAGGTCGCTCTGTGATGGGGTGGTTCGGAACGGCGGTTATCTGCTGGAGCAGTACAAGATGTATTCTCCAGAGTTTGTGAACTCACAAATACCGCGATAATTTATCTTGCGAGAGCAAGGTTCGGTGGGGACTGTACTGTCCAACATTTGACTTCCAAATAGATTTTGTACGCTATTTCTATTTGTGCATTTTGTGGATGTAATATGATTCATGTTGCAAAGTACAGGGGAACATCGTAACTTAAATGCTCTGAAAAATCTAACAGTTTGGGGTACATAATTTTGCAAAGGAGATGCTAAAGCATCCATCCATCCATTTTCTTGACCGCTTATTCCTCACAAGGGTCACAGGGGCTGCTGGCGCCTATCTCAGCTGGCTCTGGGCAGTAGGCGGGGGACACCCTGGACTGGTTGCCAACCAATCGCAGGGCACACAGAGACAAACAACCAACCACACTCACAAGCACACGTAGGGACAATTCGGAGCGCCCAATTAACCTGCCATGCATGTCTTTGGAATGTGGGAGGAGACCGGAGTACCCGGAGAAGACCCACGCGGGCACGGGGAGGACATGCAAACTCCACCCAGGAAGGCCGGAGCCTGGACTCGAACCGGAGTCCTCAGAACTGGGAGGCGGACGTGCTAACCACTCAATCACCGTGCCGCTTTGCTTGTTTATATGTTCAATAAATCAAATCAAATGCAATTTGTCCAATCTAGCCAAAGTGCTGCCATATCACAACGGACAAACCAGCTCAAGGCTTTTTACAGTATGAATATTTGGGGGTAAAGTCAACCAAGGTTGAGAATGATCTTGATTGATTGAGAATGAGATCTTGGTGTCTTTCAAGGCAGAAAAAGACAGCAACAACATTGGAGGAATGCGAACCACTAACGACAATGGCAACAGATTCAGAGAAGCATGGTATTCCGCATCCGTGGCCTCATTTAAGAGAATTGTCCCAAAGACGTATTTATACGTTTTTAGTTTGTTTTGTTTTGGGGGGTTTTCTTATGCTAGAGCATACAGAAGGCTTTGATGCAGCCGCCGCACTGCTGAGAATGGTTGAAGCAATGGTAGTTATTACAAAAACGGCCAGCATGTGGCAGCAGAGTGTAAGAGATCAACCAGGGCCATGTTGAAAACAAGCTGATTTCCCCACAGTTTTAAACAGATTTGTGAATAATGATGAAACTTAGCTATATTCTAATGCTAATTGCTGCAAGATGGAAACAGATAGAAATATCCTGTATTTCTTGATGAAAGAACACAATATTCTCTGGGCGTGGCAAAATCAGTCAAAATCCAGTAAAACAGCTGGGAGCGAAGGGGCTTGCTTCAATGAAAAGGGCTGGGAGTGAATGAGTTAAAAGTAGAACATGGAGTGATGACAGACATGATCTGATGTCAGCATAATAAATCACATAGCTTCTGTATCTCAAACTATTACAAAAGTTCTCTGTCACTTCAGTGCTTTGGGGTAAAGTTGGTGCAAGTTAGTACAAACGCCTCATTGGATTGTCAATGTGATTTAAACCTGGGGAGAATTTGGGTGTGCTTCTTGTCAGGATGTTTTTTCTTCTTCTTCTGTTCTTAATGAGAACATCTAACACACACAGAGAGAGAGAGAGAGAGAGAGAGAGAGAGAGAGAGAGAGAGAGAGAGAGAGAGAGAGAGAGAGAGAGAGAGAGAGAGAGAGAGAGAGAGAGAGAGAGAGAGAGAGAGAGAGAGAGAGAGAGAGAGAGAGAGAGAGAGAGAGAGAGAAATTGGGCAGGGATAAGCAAGAGTGCATTTGTGCATGTTCACAGGCTCACCAGCTGCTTTCACTAAATATGGTTGCTCAGTTAGCCTGGCACTCTTCATGCTGTCGCAGTAACAAGACCAGAATACCAAGCTCCTCCAACACCAACGCCAACAGAGTGAGAACACAAGCACTTGTATAAGCCAACCTTAGTTCAGTGTTAGCATAGCCTTCTGCTTTCTTCTAAAGATTTGATAGACAGTATGTGGACATATGATTACATTATGTAGTAGGCTTTTTCTTTTGCATTGGAAGTTCCATCCATTTTCTTGACCGCTCATTTCTCACAAGGGTCGCGGGGGGTGCTGGAGCCTATCTCAGCTGGCCTTGGACAGTAGGCGGGGTACACCATGAACTGGTTGCCAGCCAATCGCATGGCAACCTCAGATTATATCTTGTGTATTTATTCACTGAAATGTTTAATTTTGTGGTTTGGCTTGTAGTTCAAGTAAACTGATGCAGATTAGGCCTTACATGAAGGGTTAACAAATGTATTACACCACCACCCAACGCAAGGTTTCTGCAACAACTGCCCTAATTGAACAACAGTGACAATTAATTTAATTCTAGAACTTAATGATTATCAGCGTTATCCATGAAAAATCCAAAGTTTTAGTGGTTGGATGTTATGCTTGACTTATTTCTGACATCAGAGAGCCGGCTCCAATTTGAGTAAGAAAAGAAAAAGTTCAGCTTGAAACTCCTCATTCCTGGTCAAATTGGTTAAACCTTGGGAGCTCAGTGAAAATAAAAAAGTCCACATAAAAGCACTTTGTGATTCTGGATGGTCCCTGAGACAAATAAGTGGGGTTGGCCTAATGAATTATGCACTGTACATTCATTGGCACTGAATTTATTCATTCCAGGCTTGAAGTTAGGTTGATATTGCATACTCAACAGTCATTAATCATCATGTAGCCGCCACCTAAAGTTTTTTTTTCTTTTCAGGAAAACTGAATTAACTAACAGATAATTAATTTTAAAAAAGACTAATAACAGGATGTGCACTCAGCAAGGAGCGTATTTGCACCAATAGGTGGGAAAGCAGCTTTTTTGTAAGAAATGTATTATCTGTTCAATTTGGATGGATGGATGCATGGATGGATGGATAGGTTTGGATAGATAGATAGATAGATAGATAGATGTAGAAAACTTCAGAAATGTTCAACATTCTGTCGTGATATTCACCTGCAGTCACCCATTTCGTCTGTGTCAGAAGCCATGGTCACTCATAACGCAACCTCCGATGTGTCCTGCAGAGTTATTGATTTTTCCAAGGCCTCTTGATCCCCTGTGAATCGTTCCTGGTGTGGAAATGGCCTAACGGGCGCTAACAACACGGTTAGAATGTGCACGTTAAAAGGATCTGAGAGGTTTTTTTTGTTTTGTTTTGTTTTTTACTCCACAGGCATGCGCGGTACAAGACTTGGGTTGGAATGCAGTATTATCGAAATGTGAATGCTGACGGAAACATCCTGCTGGGAGATTTTGTAAAACTGTGTGAGCGGCACTACAGCATTTTCAAACGACACAATACAAGATTTAACACATGGGAGATATTTCCCGGTGGTTCATTCATACTGACTATAGATCTGTAGACTGAGATCCAATACATGAATGCCTTCCTTTAATTAGCAGTGTTGTGATAGCTGAGGAGGATCTGTTACGCTCTACTGAGCATGGAATATTGTTATGGAGCAGCAGTACAACAGAACGCGTGCTCAGAAATAAACAGGCCAACCCACCAATCTCACCCCTCAAAATATTACATCTCTTTACATCCAGAATCGCAGGCTGAATAATTGCAGCTGAGTCTGAGCCATGTGATTAGCATACAGCCTTCAAGCTGAATTGCAGCATTCCAGTTGTTAGCTGCGTTGTAAAATGGCAATCTGTGAGCTTATAGCTGGCAGCTTCTTATATGCGGATTTTAGCATATGATGAGGGACTGTGTGGAGCACTCTTGAGAAAAGTATTTAACCTTTAACCGCTTCCCTTAAAGTCACACTGTTCCAGATAAGGGCAGAAGCAAAACAAGAGATGGTGAATATTCTGAGAGGCAATGCTGCCACCATCAGGCCATACTGAGCACTCCTAAACATGCTCAAATATTTGGGCGACTGCCTCCACTGGGCACCACAGTTGCATTCCCTCCACATTAACTCCATGCAGTTTTTCCTTCAGTCCTAAAAATCCGCCCTGGCATTATGATACCAGCCTGGCCCGACACTACCCAACTCCTGACCACACCTGGCTACCACATAGCTCTGCCACTGATGTTGAGTGGTTCCGTTTTTTATTTTATTTGTTATTTTATTTCAAACGTATAAAAACAAAGTAATTATAAGAGTACATATAGAAAAAAGTTTGCGCTCTATAATGGAAATGGTTGCTCCTTCTAAAATGTGGGCTGGTCTGTTGTGGTGAAAGTGCGGAAAATGATCATTAAATAGCACCACATCGGCCCCAGAAATGCACTGGTCCTAAGGGGAACCGGCCTGTATGCCAGATAATTTAATAGACCAATTAAGGCCACCTACTGGTATATGTAACCAAATTGGTAGTCGAGCAAAAGTTGAATGGATGCTTTCATATGAGTTTTATATCAGAAGAATAATTGTTGGACCAAATCACATTTCTTCATCATATAAACCATAGAAAAGGAGCACAAGAAAACTACTTCAGAATTAGTTTGTGAAGCACACCATTATTACTCTATTCTACATAGTTTGGACTAGCCAATGTAGCATTAGCACAGAAGGAACTCATTACAGTTGTAAAGTGTTGTCTTGCTATGTCTACATTGTTGTTAAAAATGCATTCAATGCCTCGCACAGACTAACTTCCCCCCATGGAACATAAAATTACTGTTATATATTATTTATTCGGTATATAGTGTCGTGAAAAAGTATGTGTCCCCTTCCTGTCTCCGGACTTTTGTTGCAAATTTATCATCGTAAATGTGAAAAGCTGTTTCAAAATGATGATTTTATTCATTAAAGGGTAAAGTATTAAAACATAACTGCCCCTGTGTTGCCTCCCAACTCCCTCGCCATGCAGGCACCTCTTCCTCTTCTTTTGGCTGTTGACACCATGCAATCCTTTGTCTTTACATTGTGTTGAGCTCTGGCTGTGTTTGTTGTATATGATCGCTTTACACGTGTCTGTTCATTTTGATCAGCTATCGGCCATCATCAGTTACAAACAAGTTCATTAGTACACACTGTTCTAGCATTCGAGTCCAAACTGTTTTGGGGGTGACATGGCTCAGGTGCTCGCGTGGTTGCCTCCCAACCCAAAAGTTGGCTGTGAACATGTCAAAGTGTCCTTGAGCAAGACGCTGAATCCCCAGTTGCTCCTGATGTGGCATCATCACTATGTGAATGTGGGAGACAGTAAAATATTGATGGTACAAAAGCACTATACAAAAAAAAAGCCCATTTATCATATAAACAACGGCTGATGTGGAAAGTAGTTTAGTTGGCAGTAATTACAGAGGTTCCCTATTTGATGGATAAATATTGTGTAGAGGATCTTACTTGTGAGAACAAACTCAACATGCGGTGAGTATTTCAAGTCCAAAGACTTCCTTTATGATGTAGAAGTGCCAATGTTAAGGAGACTCACACACAAAACACGCGCTATGCTGCTATGTGTGTGTGGGCTTCATAGAGGGTGATATGCATGCAGACAAGCAGTTTCCATCCCAACTATTGACTTCACATCTCAGCTAACTAACTCTTGGCTCCAGCTTCCTTTTGTTGAAGAGATGAGAGTGATATTTTCCTCATTATCTAATAAGATTATTCACCAAATGCTGAACTATCTCTTTTTAACAGACACAGAATTGCCCTCCCATCATTTTCATCAAATGTAATTTATTCATGTATTCTACTCAGTAAAATGAAGCAAACTTGAAATCTGACTGAAGCCCTTTTTCACTTCTGCATTCCAACTGTTGAACTGTAAGGGCCTAGAGGACAAATCCTGAACAACACATCGCGCCAGGATTTAAGAAAATGAAGATTACCTTCCATTCAAGGTAGAATATTGAAGGCTGACATTATTTGAAAACCAATTTGGATAAATTATTCCTAACATAGAAACAGCTATTAATTATTTCAGGCTGTACAAAAAAAGCCAAACATTAATTTATCTGATGCAGGGTTCCAATGTCGAGGTAGGGGAAGTCAATTGAAAAAATTTCTGAACAATAATGGCCTCCATTAATCTAACCTGTTTTTATCCAGCTCTGGTGGTCAATTGCTGTCCACTAAAAATGACATGACAGTTGCTCAGGGCTCAGGTAACAAACAATCACAGCTCACCTGTTTTCTGAGGGCCTGTTCACATGAAAGCCCGTTTCGATGTATCCGCACAAGTTTCTTTACCGTTGGGGCAGTTCGTCCACATGGCAGCTCGGTTCCGGAGCTTGAAACCGATCACTTTTGAAACTGGGCTCCAGAGTGGAAAGATTTCAAAATGTGCCCCGTACGGTCCAATGTGGACATCATAACAGGATAGCTACTCCTCCGGTGATGATGTAATTCTCGCGTGACTGCGCACAAACCACCAGTCTGTTAACAACTATGGCGGATAGCCGTGTCGTTGTCGTTTTGCGCCACCCCCTTAGCTTGTTTATTCTTTTACGGCAAAATGTTTTGTGTGTTGTGTTCATCTCACTAATCTGTATATATTACTGGATAACCCATACACGCTCGAGCAAGCCGTTGAAGCCAAAGGGCAGCCATCTTACACCTCCCATCTTGCGAACAGATTACTGTTTAAACTTCTTTGAAGACTCCCTTTTCTTTTGTTGCTCAGTTCCTCAACCTTAATATTAGATTTGGCAGAGGCATCTTTTGTTGAGTTACAGTTATAATTCTTTAATAAAAAAAAAAAAAAATCAAATTTCCTCCTGTAAACATCATTAAGCATATAATTCATACATGTACTTAAAGGCAAGTTGTAAAATGTCTTAAGTCCTCTTGTTTATGTTTAAACAAATTTAAAACATCATAAATCCGGCTGTTTTTACTAAGTACTGTGTCATATGTTCTCTAATTTCGATACCGTAAATGTATAGGATCGTACGCCGAGAAACCTTTCTTGGTAGGAGTAATATTCAGATCAGTGGTTCTTCTTCTTCTTCTTCTTCTTCTTCCTCTTTGCTGATTCCTCTTCTACATTTCCATTAACTCCCTATAGCAGCACTACAGCACCACTCCAGACTTGGCATATATATGACAGCAGTTACATGTCCCAGGCGTCTTCTTTTGGACTGTTGCATGTCTTGAGAAGATTTGTTTGAGGAACAAAGCCAGCCTGAGTGTGGTCATGTGACTTTCATAAGCTCAGCTGTGATTGGTCATGAACCCTGAGCGCGTCATTTTCAATCAACAGCAAGTGACAAAATGGCCGTCCCCTGAGATGGATAAAAATGTGTGGACTTTGTGCTGCTTTATTCATAATATTCCACAAACGCAAAATTAATCAGAATACTGTACTGTGGGGGTGCATAGAATATATTATTGTCAAGACAATTTTGGTGTTGACTTCCTTTTTTAAGGATCTAAACCAGGTTGATTAGTTGACCAGGTCGCAAGACATTTGTCCATCTACTTTAATGTCCACAGTGGTTAGTAGGCTGCTGCTAACTAGTCAGGACTATTGCAGGACTGCAGTGCCGTATAATGAAGTGAGGAGCCAAATGGGGACAAGCAAGGAAGATGGTGCAGCAGTGAGATTGCCCAAATCGCCTGTCGATGTGAATTCTTGTCTGTCTCACTGTGTCAGTGATTGACTGGTAATCAGTACAGATTGTACTCTGCCTCCCACCTTCAGTCAACTCTGACAGGTTGCAGCTTCTCTATGACCCTGAAATACTTCCTACTGTTAATAAAGAAAACGAATGAGTTTATTTCCCCCCTCTAAATATTGAAATACACCATTGATATACTGAAATCCTTTTCGGACAACAGAATTGTTGGACGTAAAATTGCACTGGTAATAAGATTGTATGTTCACCTTGAGTGGAAAGCAGAGAAGGCATGATCTGTAAACACTGGTTGTTGTTACTGTTGTAAAGGTGCAACAAGTTCATTTCACACCGGCTTAGATTGAAAGGAAACAATGTAGACAATATTCTTCCACACGTCCCTCCCAACTCCAAACTTAAAATGAAAAATCTCTTGTGACAGAATAGAAGTCACCGTCATCACATTCTGCATTTTAAATCAGAAGACACACGAAACGGTACTAAAATATTTACACAGCATCACGTTCCTCTCTATTGGAGCTGACACGTGCAACAAAGGAAATGAGAATGTGGTCTCCTGCTTTTCACCGGCAGAGAAAATTAAACAGGCTTGTACCACGTCTTTGAAGATGAAACCAGATGAGCAATGCTGTCACACACGTCAGGATGATTTTCTTTGACGGTGATCTCAAAATAGACCATTTGTTATTTGACCTGCATCGTTCGTGTACTCTTTGTTTGACACAAATGCAATAAGGCTGATTCGTTGCGCACTATGAAGGGACAAAGAAAGAGACTCAGGTTTAAAAAACAAAACGAGCAAGAACACCTTCCACAAGATAATGACTTTACAGTCCGAAGAAGTGGACATCATATTTATTGTTGTATTCAGTCATATTTCAGTGTGTTCTTCTCCTCTTCTTCTTCTTCTTCTTCTTCTTCTTCTCCTCGTCTCTCTGCAGCGACTTCCAGAGATGCAGCTTGTTATCTGACCCTTGATAGAAGGTGGTAAGGAGAATCTCCTCATCTAGTAAAGCAGTGCTTCTCAATTATTTTCTCTCATGCCTCCCCAAGTAAGAAGAAAACATCTCGCGCCCCCCCCCCCCCCCTCCACCCCCGCAACTATAAATAGTATCATTTTTCTATAAAATTGTTATAAGCATACCTCTGCATAACACTGTATCCATATTAACGTATAAGAGAATTAAAAAAGAACGAAATATGGACCAACTTACAACAAAGAATAGCTTTAATAACTGTAACAGAAAAGATTTAAAGTGCATCTGAAATTCAAAAATAAAATTAAATCCTTCATTAAACTATAAACATAGTTTGACCGACCATGTCAAACCATATGATACGGAAAAATAAAATTACATAAAATCAATAAATAATAATGCATTCAAACTGATCGCCAACATTAACTCAGGAGCACAATATTAAAAAAAACTTTAACCTGCAAAACAAAAATATATAAAATAATTTGTGCAGATTTTTTTTGCTGTGTGCAAAGTGCGCATGCTCAGTGCAAACAAAACGAATGCTCCATGTGAACACTCTGCCAATAATGAGCGCCACTGCCCCCAAACGTAGTGGAGGTGCAATTGCACTTTATTCTAGGATAGTAAAAAAAATCAAAATAAAAAAAGTATCTTCCCCGAGGTCAAACGCGCCCCCCTTGATGGAGTCTCGCGCCCCGCTGCGGGGTGAGGGGGGGGCCCTACTATTTGAGAAGCACTGTGGTAAAGGAAGATCCGATGTTGGTGTGACCAAGCTAGTTCACTGGTGATCCGTAATCCCAGGAACTCAGTGGTGCTGACGACTTTGCCCGCAGTGTCATTGATAAGGAGTGGAATGAGACGAGAAAGATGACTGATGAGAACGGCTGTTGCCAGTCAGCACATCCGCCATTAGCCGGCTAGATAAGTGCAACTGACAGATGCATAGTTTGTCATTGGTGAATATTTACCACTCTGTGTGGCTTGGTCAGTAAATAAGTGGGTAGGTCGGGCTGATAGGCATCACATTCTGATGACCTCAAACACATAATGATGTTAATATGGTGAGGGCCACATCGCCACATAGATGCTTAGGAACATTTCAACCTTCAAAACATACTTCTGATGTAACAGCAACTTACAGTTAGTTGAATGGTACTTTTTGTCATGGCTTGAGGGAGTCTATATCACTTTTACTGGCACTAAGCAACTTGTCACACAAAAAAAAAACTACAAATATGGACTGCTTTACAGGGTCACTTCGCACTTTAACTATTCGTTGCAAAGATGGAAGTGAATTTGAATGTCTACATGCGACTGTGCCTGCCATGGCAGAAACAAACAAGTTTTGTCTGCAGGGACAAAAAAAAGAAAGAAAAGAAAATTGGAGGCTACCCGGATAAACGGATTAGGCTTGTGCATTATTCACAAATAGACTGCTGCCTTTCAAAGAAAAGAGCATATGCTTCTGTTTTGTTTTGAGACGGATTTGTCTTTATCACAGTAAGTGATGATGATGATAGAAGTACAGAAGTTATCAAATCTGCAATCTGGCTTGCGACTATTAAGTGGTGTACCCCGCCTCTTGCCCAAAGACCACTGGGACCGAATCCAGCTCATCAGAGATCCAAGTGAGGATAAGCGATACAGAAAATGAATCTGCAATCTGTTGATTTTCTAATACAAGGGTAACTATAAAATAAGATATAACTGCAACACATATTTTTGTTGCGGTATAGCATGTTTAGATTGTAAACATGATCAAGGTGATACTCCAAGTAACTTTGTCAAATCCAAAGCGCAAGAGCTCACTTGACTTAGCCTGGCATGCAGAATGAGGCAGCGGTTGTGTTGCTGCCTCAGGCTTGACTCTTCCTTCTCCTCTGCCAACCTCCTAATGAAGCCCAGGTGACACCAGGCACCTGTTCATGTTGTTCCATCCTCCGGCTCCTGCCACTGCTTGCTGTGGGTTAAATGTGCCCTTATTGCATGTAGGTGGGCTTTTACTGATTGTTCACCCCACTAAATGACTCTCTTTTGTCTTTCTGTCTTTGCCAAGCTAAACTTGCGCGAGGGTCGTGTCTTTGGTCTCTGGTGATGTCCCAGTCGCGGTGGAGTGTTGAGTAGGACGCCCTTAGCTGTCATTAAGTTGCCATTTGCAGTATGTGGCCATGCAAGACTTGATTTTACCAGTTAACTTGCTGATAACATCTTTTATTTTGTCACGCTTTAATTAATTCTTCATTTTATCTTGCCAGCGGAACATTTTATTGCCCTGAGGGTTTGTGTTTATTTCAGAGCACCGTTTTTAGATCGGATAAATGCTTTACTTTCCTTTATTTGAAAGCATATTAAAAGTTGTCCTGATGTGATGTGTTTTCATTTTGTTAAGTGTTGTCTTTTGGGAGGATTTTGCACCTTGGGATTACATCGTTTTGTTTATTTTGATAGCGCAGAAGAGTGTCTCACGTGGTGGGTGGGAGAAATCCTGCCGTCAGCCTCTGTTTTGTTCGAATCCCTAGGAAATTAATATCCTTAGATTTTAGACAATTTTGTTAATACTGCAGCGTGTTGGGGAATATGTGGGCGATGTTGCCTCGTGCTGGTTTCGAAGTAGCCTAATGTGTTTAAATGGGTTTTGTTATGAATAGCCTGTTCTTGTTGCTCCCTTATCGCATATAATCAGAGTACCATGCTGGTTTTGTACGTTAGCTATTTATGCTACTTTAGTCGTAGTGGGAGATAGTATTGTGAGTTATTGTGTTGTTGCAGTTAGTGACCTCCTGATTCCTCTCTGTGTATACAGCAAGAAAAATGCTTTGCTTGACCACCTCCTGGTCCAAAACCTGGCATTTGTTCATTTGCTCATCTGTTTCATTGACTATTCACGTCGAGGCACAGCTGATAAGGGAGGTACGGCACTTTGTAGGTGGGGTTATTTTTAACATTAGCATTCCACGTCCACTTCACCTCCACTTTCACCTCATATATAAGAGACGCTTTCCTCAGGCTGTCTTTGATTTAATGTTACAAATATGAGAGAGAGAGAGAGAGAGAGAGAGAGAGAGAGAGAGAGAGAGAGAGAGAGAGATACTAAAATTGTTATTCTAATGTTTTAATCAATTTTCAGACCTCGTTCTTACCATTATATTTCTGCAACATTACAGCCAGGCATCATTAGTGTTTTACATTCAAAAGCGCAATGCACCAGCCTCTTTTCTTGTCAACTCTTAAAGTAACATCATAAATAGTCCAGCCCACTTTTGTGATTCACCATACACAATTTTATTTGCCTTGTTGCATTGAGTCAAGCATTTAAATAATTTATCAAGTGGCACCTCAGCAAGTTGAGTGTACCTGATAACATTTTAGGCATTTCTCAGGGGTCTCTTAAATTCTTATGAGCATCTTATAATTTATGTGAAAGGGTTACTGAAGGCTTCCCTGTTTTTCTGAGCCTATTTTCATTTCATGACGATGTCATAAGATAGCAGAGGAAGACGAATATCCATTTATTCTATGGACATGACATACTATATAATGGACTGGTGCCAAAAATATGGCCTATAAGCCAAAACTGACCCACAGGATGAATTTGAATTTGAGCATGAAAAAAAAAAAAAAAAAAAAAACGTTAATGAATGGGAAAGGGACAGATTGAAGGTTAGAAAGGCGTAGACTGTGCTGTGGGGTTGGATTGGGCTGTTGTTGGGGGTGAAGAAGGTTGCATTACAACCATGCACCAGAATATTTAAACCCAAAGCAGAGAGGCCAAACAATTGTATTCAAACAAGGGGCCATAACAACGCGAGCAAGAAGAGTATCAAGGACAAAAAAAAAAAAAAAAAAACAACTATGACAACAAAACATAGATGTGAAAACTAAATACCGATAAACTAAGGCGGATCGGTGAAGAATGACATGAGCTAGATGCCAAAAAGAACTATAAGGGTGCTAAATGGTAATGATAAGAATGGAAGTGCAACATCACAACAAACATCACAGATGGACGACACAAGTAAACAAAATGGCTGCCCCCTGAGTTGGATAAAAACGGGTGGAATTTGCTGCTGAATTCATATTCCACGAATAAATATTAATCACAATGCTGACTAGTGGGGGCACTGACAACCTATTATTCTAAAGAAAATTATGGGGTTGACTTCCCCGTTTTAAGATAGGCCTGCACTGGTCAGCTAAAGCTTTTATTGCAAGCCAAGTATTCCTCCCACTTTCCAACAGCATGTATTTGACCTTAACTGAAGACTCGAAATGACGCATAGATGGGAACGTGAGTCTGCATGTCTGTCTCTACGTACCTTGCGATTGACTGGTGATTTGCTCAGTGTTTGCCCTGCCTCTCACCCTCAGCCCCCATTCAAGCTGAGCAATATGAACAATGGACGTGTGAAAGTCAATGTCATTATAATTCAGAGAGCAGCGTCCATGGGTGACAGACGATCAAAGTTGTCTAATATCCTGTGTGTTGTGAATGCGAGCCTCTTACTGATGGATCCTTTTCATTTCTTTGCCAGGGTTAGTGTTTATCAATGTAATACATTTCTATACACTCAGCCACAAATGAATATACTATAGGTGGCAGACAATTCAGATACTTCTCTGATGTGTGGCAATAAGTGTTATTCCATTTTTGCATGCGGAGTCAAAAGATAAACATACTGTATACCTATGTGTGTGTGTGTGGTTTGTTTGTTTTTGGTTGTTGTTTTCGAGGGGTTTGCATACCATAATGTAATGACTGATGTCTTATATTCTTTCTAGCTCAAATAAGAAATATATTGTTTTCTTCCTGCAGTGGTGCATTGTAACTTGGTCATTGTAAATATACTAGGGGTGGGACAAAAAAACGATTCGACCGAACCATCGTTCGTCAAGGGGAGCTAAACGACCGTATCGGTAGCAGACTTGTCAACCGATACAAAATCCGCCGGGAATCCTTAGATACATTGCTTGTAAAGCTGTGGACCGGATATCGCGTTGCTGTGAATCTGTTGCGAGTGAGGGTTTATGGTTTTCATAACAATAGCAAGAGTTCTGCACCGTCGACTTGTTTTGTTTACGTTTCAGGAGCAGCACTATTCAAGCTACTTCCGTGTTGACAGAGAGCTAGCAAAGTAGCGCTCAGAGACGCTTCATTCCCCGGATGTTGTAAACATAATGCAAAGACGTTACGCACCTTTTTTTTCCGCCTACCGTCAACGGCGTGGTCGCGACACGGCACGCGCGCTCGCGCGCAGTCGCGCACGAGTGACAACATGCAAATGGAGACAGTTAGCAGAAGCCGGTGCCGTACATCTCGGTATTTCCCATGGCTATCGAGTCCTCTCGGTGCACTTGTATGTCCCGGGCCGGCGTTGGTACTGCGCGCGAGCCAAAAAGAATAACTCCCGTGACGATCCAATGCATGGATTCAAACGAAACAGGTATGTCCCACAGCCAACACACCAGCTAAGCTAAAAGCACACTGTAAGTATCTCATTTCTCAGTTTGTGGCTCCCTGTCAATGTCTACAACTAGCATGAGCAGCAGATCGGAGAACTGAGACGTGCCCGCGATTACGTCATCAAACTCAAAATGAACGACAGCCCAAAAAAACAACAACAAAAACATGAATAGTTGTGATTCCGTGGTCAGCATCGTGTCTCAGATTAAAAAAAAGGAAAAAAAAATGTCATACATTAACCAAAAATTAATGTGATGGCAAAAGAAAAACAAAAATTGTTAAAAACAAAAGTTGTTGATAAAAAGGGAAGGGCACTTTTGGAAATATTTTTGGATCTATTACGTGGTTAAAATGTGTTTGATATATTTATTGTTCCATAAGGTGGCTTCATATTTCCTTTGGCTGGACGGTAGTTTTATTTCATGTCTTAAATTTACGTTTCTGAAATACTTCACACTGTGCACATGTTCTGTTTAATTGTGTTGGTGTCTTTTTAAAGGTTAAATATTTATATTTCAAATTGAATTATCAGCCTTTTGTTTTCCTGATCCTTATTTTGAATTAAAAAAAACCCCAACAAAAACCAATTATAACTGGCAATAGACTAATACATATTTAAACTGATACATTTTTCAGTCATATCGCCCAGCCCTTTGTTGCGGCCTATTTAAATAATTGATTCAATATATAAAAATATAGAAGACATTTATGTTGTTGTTGTTTTAACACATTTGTAGATACTGTAAAAATTTGTGGTGTTTTAAGATTAATGTTTACAAGCAACAAATGTCACTAAGTTTTGAATATTGAAATGAATCGTATCGAATCGAAAATCGTATCGTTTCCAAACTTAATCGAACCGTATCGGACCGTTCTGTTCTGAAAGATAATCGTTTTTCAATCGAATCGCAACCTGTGTATCGAGATACATATCGAATCGGCTTCATGTCAGAGATTCCCACCCTTAAAATATACTGTACACTAGTATTAGAAAACTTTGGCCAAGTGACTTCAGTTAGGCATTCATAACATGTGGCAAAAAGCTACTGAAAACGAATCCTTTTGGGTTAGTGGTTAGAGATTAATGTCATTGTTATTCATTAACAAAACATGCATCTTGATTGCAAGCTTTCCAGTCATTTTTTTTAAATGCCTTAACTCCACATAACTCCTACTTTATTTATTTATTTTTATTATTATTATTATTATTATTATTATTATTATTATTATTATTATTATTATTATTATTATTATTATTATTATTAGGGATGGGCGAGTACCGATACCAGGTATCGGTATCGGACCGATACCAGCCTTTTTTTCAAGTACTCGAGTACTCGTGACGCAGACGAGTACAAGCGACCGATGGCAGATGGGGAAGACGTTAACTGAGTCCTCCTTGCCTGTAACTGGCCCTAGCTTGCAGCAGGTTTTCACCAAAACTTCACCGGTTTGGAAATACTTCAAAATTGTGAATCTTAAACTAAAAGAGCATTTTTGTGTTTTATTTTGAGCATTAAGACTATTGAAGAGTGACTGTGCTGTTTTTTGTTGTTGTCAAAATTAAAGGAAATATATTTGTTTAAAAATATCTTTTAGTGATTTTTTGTTTGTTTGTCAAAATGTACTACTGGTATCGACAGTTGGTTTCGGTATCGGTGAGTACTGAAGGTCTGAGTATCGGTATCGGTCTGAAAAAAAGTGGTATCAAACATCCCTAATTTTATTATTATTATTCATTTATTTTTACAATCACTTTAATATCAGCCAGGTAATGGCTGATATCAAAAAATGATCCCCAATGACTGTGCAAATCATATACTGGTGATGCATTGTGGGTCGTGTAATGGGCATCTATAATGGTGCATGGCGGTGATCCATTTTCACCATGACAATGACAGTACTCAGCTCATTGCAAGCCATTGTACCATCAAAATGAATTTTACGTATAACGTCAAAGAAGACTGCATTGTCGCAGAGGTCCAATGGCCCATTTGAGTCTTCAGATGTGCCTTCATCAAAGGGCACTTGTCTTGCCATGCACTTGTTAATTCAGCGCGAGCTTTCATCGAGAAATAAAAGGCCCAAGTTGATCATGACAAAGCGAGCTTGACAGCGAGGTGGTAAAAGCCTCGGCCATTAGGCTCAGACAGCCTCCTGAAATATCATTTTAAAGCAGTCGTACTAAATATAAAATATTTCACTTCCATTTTTCTGTCTTCACCAGCATTTCTTTAACACAGTATTTGCTATATGTGCTTATATGTCCACAGCGCTTTGTATTGTTCACTTTCAGGGACTCCTGCTGCGGAGGCCTTCCAAGTTAACATCAATGTTTCTCAGGAGCGCGACGGTCTCTAAACATTCTCTGAACTTTGACAGATGCAGCTGTGTGCAGCTGCGCGTGCTCTAAAGCACCTGACACGCTCCTGCTGAAAACCTGACTTGCAAGTCTCACTTTCATCCCCTGTTATTCCCACTGAGTTATTTTCAACTTGTGCTCTACCTTACTGAAGTTACTTTCGCTCGCGGAGATGCCTCTAACTTATTTTTGTCTGATGGAGTTTACAAAGCACTTGATTCAACTTGCAGCACTGCGGGACCATTGTGAAGTCTTTCTGATGAACGTCAATCGTCTACGCTCGATTCGTGTGGCTGTAGTGTCTACACTGTGATATGATGGCCCATCAATGACCATTACAGTAGATTACATCTTTACCATTTCAGAGACTTGTACGATACTAAGAGTGCCTAAACACATATAAAATGCCGATTAGGCAATAGCAAAGGAGGAAACGCTAAGATGAAAAATGCAAAGCTAAAAGAAACCTTTGCATCCTCTACTGTATAACAAATACAAAATGAAAATGTTAAAACACCTATGTAATGGGGT
This sequence comes from Festucalex cinctus, assembly GCF_051991245.1. NCBI lineage: Eukaryota > Metazoa > Chordata > Actinopteri > Syngnathiformes > Syngnathidae > Festucalex > Festucalex cinctus. The sequence continues at coordinate 43,886,294 of NC_135411.1, forward strand.
CGTCATTAGAGAGAAAAACATCTTTAAGGTCATCATTGAAATATAGGCTAATTTTATTTTGGGTTCATATTTTTGTAACCAGCTCCAGCACTTGCGGTGACTTAACGAAAACAGGACGAGTTCTAAATTAAATACAACGTGGCGAAGTAAAGAAACTCATTCATGGTGTTGGTGATGGTCGTCAACCAGAAGCTGTTTAGATGGCGAACCGAATCTTGGACCCCAAAAACTGGCTCATTTTGCCTGTTCCCGACCAAGGACATCAAATCAAGCCGTATAAGATTTTCCAGTGTGGGCCCTGTATTGTAGATAAACTATGAGCAAATACATAACCAGAGTCACAAATATATGTAAATAGATTCATAAATCTGTGAAATAAATTTGCAAATGTGTACATTGATCTGTAAATGTGTGATCTGCTTCTGGATTGGATGTGCCCTTACACGTGACTTTTGTTAAACTTACTGTGGATGATATTGTATCTACTTGATACTGTCTCTTGTTTAGATTAGATTCTTCTTGTGCTGCTTTTTCTGTTATCTAAACTTGCGTACATTAGAAATTGCACTTTAGTTTATCCTTTTCTTTTGTTCCTCTACATTTCTCATCCACCTCCTTTGTAGTTTGGCCTATTCCTTTGCACATCTTGTCTACTCCCTTTATGGCTGTACGACTGTTATTGTATTGAAAACACTTTTGTTGTTGCTTATCTTATTCAGTGTCTGACTTTCATTGTGCTTTGCCCGTCCACCTGCATGTGTGTGTTTTTGTTTACGCTTCAGCATGAAACTGATTTTAGTTTTCCGTTTTTGTATTCATCCTTGCCTGATTCAAATGATCAGGATGGTTATCAGGTTTCTGCAGAGTTTGCTGATCATTTGAATCAGCTGTGTTGGAGGTGTCAAAAACATGCAGGACTCCGGCCCAGACCTCGAGGACTGGGATTGCCCAGGTTTGGAGGCTTACTACCAAATGGTGTGTGGATGGGTGTGGGAGACACATTACTAAGTCATCACTGTACCACAGTCTGGATCAAAAAACGGAAAGAAACCTCTAAATAATTACAAGTATTGCAGTGAACTGCACTTTTGCACTTCAGACAGTTTACTTGTGGTTTGAAATTATGTTGAATTCATTTATGTATATATTTATTTTTTCCAAAGGTCGAAAAAACGTTTGTTATGCCATAACATAATTGATCATTTATAATAGTTTATAATACACTCGTTACACTGGTTACCTTATGTTGTATTTATAATAAGGTTGAGATGGATGGCTTTGAATAAATGTGTGTGCTTCTGAGTGACATGTTGTCTTCCATAACAATACAGTAACAATGATTACTATAAACAGCAAATCTTTTAGAAGTATCTTTAGGCTACATATTTGCAGTCCAGGCAAGTATATGCAACAAAATGAATGGATGTTCTTACCACTAGAGACCGCTATTGTATTACTATGATCCTTTCAATCTGATTGTTGAATTGTAACAAACTTAATTTTGTCATAGCCTTTACTGAGAACAGCTCACTACGTATTGACCGGATAGTTGCAATTAATACAGAAACACCCTAATCAAGCTTGATGCATTTTGTATTCCATCGGTACTTTTTTATATAATGTTTTAGTGACTAAACAAAAAAACAGTCATCTATTAATGATTAATGGTATTTTATTTCCAAAGTGAATATGGAATACACTTTAATCAAAATCAACAACTGATGGACAAAGGTTCGCCATTGTCTTCAACGAAGTTATCTGTTGTGGTGCGGAGAACGGATTATCTCCAAGATGGCTGCTTCCGGGTTGATGACGCGTCATAACAACAACAACAACAACAACAACAATAATAATAATAATAATAATAATAATAATAATAATAATAAGCACATTATACCCGGTTTGGCAAAACTAATGGAATGACACGTTAATTTGAAAATTCACGTCATTTGCATTGCAAGGTGAAGTGCTTGTCGTGCGCTAATGGTGTACACCAACAATCAGGTTTGTTAACCATTTCATCTGTCATAACAACTATCAGTACTTATAAACACATTAATTCCCATCACTTCTGTATCCATAAGCACAGTCTCCATTAAGCTTTTATGCAATCAATGCCTCAATATTTGCTATTATATTTTTTACAGGATTACTAATTTCATAAATGACATCACCCACACAATATTAATGGACTGATTAACTGCATCTGCGAATGGCTGGCAACCTTGCCAGTTCAGGGTGTACCCCGCCTACTGCCCGAAGCAACCCAAGTGAGGAGTAAGCAGTTAAGAAAATGGATGGAGGATTAGCTGCATGTTATGTTACTCTTTTTTTAACAAACGTACAGTTCAGCAAGTTCAGCATGTTAAAAAACTAATAATACTCAAAGTAATACACACACACACAAAAAAACATTACTCAATTATTGATAAATAAATTGGGGGCCGGGGAGCATGCCCCCTGCATCGAAGGAAAGTGACGGTACCACTTCGCCACCCAGCGAAACTGGCAAAATAAAGCATGTGTAATTGTTCCTAAACCAAAACTTGCAAAATCAAAAGTTCAAATGACAGTTTTAATTTCGGCCACCAGGAGGGTTTGTGTGCACATGAAGCCTCACGAGCAGAACTTTTTGTTAACCAATTTGATCGGAAAGCTTCAAAAAGCTGCGCATCACGAACACCTGTTTTCCATGTCTCCCGGTTCCACTGCAGGTGAAGATCATTATCAGGCTTCTCCAGAGCTTGCTGATTAGCTGTCAATGGAATCAGCTGTGTTGGGAACAGGGAGACATGGAAAACAGGCTGGATAGTGGGCCCTGAGGACCAAGGTTGAGAAACACTGCTTTAAAGTACTGAGCCACTAGCAGGATGCTGTACCCATCCTGGTGGGAAGTGGCTTAATTGCAAAATACTTGTCTTCTTGTTTTTCTATTTTATTCTTTAGTGCATGAACAATTTCTGTTTCATATAATTTTCTCTACAGCAATGCTTGTTTTAATGTGCTTTATAAATAAAGTTGAGTTCTCTGGTGAAGGTTTTTTTTTTTTTAATAATAAAAACTTAAATACTGTACATCCCTGTCATTTTGTTTCTGGTCAAAAGTAATAAAGATGAACAAATGACCAACATATTATATGACAACTTTGTCCATTTAAATTAACAGTCTTCTTCAAATTATACATTGACCTGTATTTGTTTTCATTTTTGATTAAAAAAAAAAAAAAGAAAAAAAAAAGTCACTACTCACTGCCAGTGTTTTGTTGTTTTTTTTGTTAAATATATTGCTTTGACTTCACTCGTCCACCAGATGTTCCAAATGTTGCTTTCACTGAAGCACCATAGTTCCAAATCTGTTTCAGCACAATTTGAAGGAACGCCTCAAACAACACAATAAGATGACGTGCCTCCATCAATCAATCAGCCAGTTATGAGTTTGTAGATGTCTGGAACTGCAGAGGCCTTTGACACCGTCACTTTGGCCTTACATTTCTCATCTGCTTAAAAGGCTTTGAATTGATTTATTTATAATCACTCACATAGGGAAATTAAGAAAATGAAAAATGCTTGATGTGCTCAACTTTAATACATTTTCTGACCCCTTTGTCGTACACATTGGGAAATTTAGACAGATGCTAAGGGTGCCATTGACTCTCAGGGAACCAATGATCAGGTGGAAATTGAGCTTTTATATAATTTTATGCAAACAAATTATTACAATTAACTTGGAGTTAAACATCAAAAGGAAATTAAAATAAGTTGAGCAAAGGCAATTCATTGGACATCAGCGTTTCTGACAAGACACCTTGTGGGTATATGCAAATACTGTAAAATAATTTCATGCTTGAGTAAAAGATAGCAGGTAGCTTTTAAATAGTTCTCCCATATTAAAAATCAGAATGTAAATATTGCATTTTATGTTTATTTGGGTTATTCTTGTACTTAGATTGGTTTGATGATCTCAAACATTACAGTGGGGAAACTACAAACTAGAATGTGAGAAGCGGGTAAATAACTTCACGGTACAATCACGTTCATCCTTAGAACTGCAATTCTCGGCATATCAAAGGTTTTTGCAGTTCAGAAAAATAATTCCGTTCATTATAACAACGTAGAAGCCATGCGAACAGTGAAGTTTAAAAACTGAACAAAATAGGACATTGGTTAGACACACAATTTAACATAATGTAATAAAACATACAAGAAGATGCACACCTTTTTTCGCCAAAACACATTTTATTCCTTTCATAGAACCTTTTTGATGTTCAGACTATAGCTTAAAAATCAATCTGTATCTGTTTCGATCACACTTTACATAGATCACTTCCAAAGAAGACAAGCAAGTTCCAAATGATCATTACAAGAGCACATTATTAGTACAGACTGCCCAGTTTGTCAGTTTAAAAGATGCCAAACTGGTGAAGAAAATGTTCAACTTGATGCTTTCTCAGGGAGTGCCCCCAGAACAACATTAAAGTAACAGTGATGATACTTAAATCATTTATAGTTTTCTTACTTTTTTTTGCAACATAAAAAAATAGAAATGCATCGTCATAAAAAAGGGGTTGTGCAGTACATTACATAATGGCAGTGAAAAGCAAAATTCTGAGTGCATAACTGAATCAGGCAGAGAAAACATTTTCTACAGTAAGAAGATTTCACTTCTATTTACTAAATCTGGGCTTGATTAGCCATGTTAGTTGAAAAAAAATGAAATGGTTGAATTTTGTGAAAGATGCATTAAGTCTTGCTATACATGACAGATTGAAGAGAGAGAGAGGAAAAAAAAAAAAACTTTCCTTGAACATTAATCCTAGAGCGCATCTGTTCCTTTATGAAATTATGAAATCAGAGCTCAGCTGCCTTCAACATTTACAAACCGTTATGAGCTCTGTGATTGCAGTGATTGGTGCAGCACACACACTCATACTGCACAACAAGAGAAAGCCAGTCAAAGTGTTGCACGTAAAAACAAGCCCACTTTTGTAGAGCACCATTCATTGCATTAAACAGTCGAAATGTCTGCTTCCAAAACAACCGCTGAGTACTTTGGGATATTTTTATGCACAGTTTGGGAAAGTTCAACATAACATAATTAAATTAAATAAATGTTAAAATCTAGCACGCACTTCCAGCTGTACTGCAATACATTCTGAGTATCCAAACTTCTGTAACAAAACAACAACAAAAAAGTTTTCACACAAGGTCAACTACTAGGAACAGCTGCACTATTCCACGGTATCCAGCAGATGGCACTATTGCACCACATTGCTGCACACAATAACCCCCTGAAGTAATGCGACCCAAAGCACAACTTGCTAAAGGAAAGGGATGAAAACTGATCTTCAGATTACTTTAGGTTTAACTGTCAGCAAGCCAATTAAGAAGTCAATGGTATGTTATTTATTTTTACCATCTGACTTTGTGGTTGATTTTAAATCGAAACATTCCCCATGTGCAGCTTGCAATGCTCATTTGATGAAATGAATGTTAATTTGCTTCTGAAAATGATCCATAACCAATATATTAACTCTACTTTAGGGCCTGTGCGGTCCCTTAAAAAGAAAATCTCAGATACTCTGTGTGTGCAAATATCTTTTTTTTTTCAGTTTTCAGAACATTAGCCAGTACTGTAAAATCTTTAAAGGATCCTTAAGTGAAATCAATGGCAAAGTCATTATTACTACTCATCAAGTAAAGCTAGGGAAGGGAAGGGTTTCTTTCCTCTTGTTAGTAAAAGAACTCAAGGGGTCTGCCACCATGTTTGATAGTTAAAATATTAAAAGTGAAGAGATTGGACTTTCAGCTGAGTCAAACTGGAGGCAACAGAGTGCAACACATGTCTACTCTATACAAACTGACAATTTCAGCTTAGAGGGGAAGCCCAAATTTCTCTCTAAAATAATGTGTTCTGTGTTCGCACTAAACACTGTATTTTGACCAATATTGGCAGATTTCCACAACACAATATCGATCACAATACCATGTTTAAACTAATGGGTCTGCATTAAAAAAATAAAAATAAAAAACCTCAGTACCCTTAAAGCAAACAGATGTTTCAGAACAAGAGCCAAGTATCAAGCAAGTGTCAAAAACTGTTGATTTTGGAGTCTAAATGTTTATTTATGGCAGTAGTGATGAAGGGGCCTAAACAAAGCATTTCAAACACTGCAGGTTATAAAACGCAATGTTAGACGTGCATTCTGCAGCCTATTTAACAGGAAGTGACGTCCTCATCCTTCTCTTGGCAAGCGTCGGGATGATGAACTGACTTTTTCCACCTAGTCTCCATTTGAGTTGGATTACTTTCTGTTGTTTAAAATAAACATGAGTATTAAGCGGGTTGCCTTGCAGCCAAAATCGATGTAGAAACGTGAGTAGACTGTATTGAGTTAGCATTCGTTGTCATCTGCCTCAAAGAAGGTGTACAAAATGATTGCATGTTTGCTCGATGTTGTACGGCGTTTTATTTTCCCTCTGGTGAACTTTAAACGTCATCACTAAGGTTTAGAAACAGTGACTGGCCACACCCCTCAGTTACACACGCCTAACCTGTTTGCAAATCTGTTTAGGAGCTAAAAGCTTGGAAGGTAAAAGCTAGATGAGGTCACTTCACAGAGGAGGGACTTTATAACTGCTTCAATCTCCAATCTGGAGGTTCAATGATGCTCGGTAGATGTGTGCTCTCCGTGCACAACGCACAACAAGGTGATAACGTTCAATCACCGAAGACAACAGTTTTAAAAATGAATGACCTTGAAGGAGGGATGGATGAAGAGGAGGAAATGCCTTCTGCTTTCAGTGTCCTTCGCCCAAACATTTCTCTCATCCTCACATAAGTAACAGTCTTTTATGGAGATGCGAGTGCTTGTGGCATCCACTTCAAAGTGTACATGTGTCTATGAGGGAGGGTAACGTTACCAGATGTGGGATTCACAGTGAGTCATTTTAATGACACCCACTCCACCACCCAGTCGTCGGTAATTCATTCCTCCATACAACCTGTGAAGAGGTCAAATCAAGTTAAAAGTTAATAGATGAGAGCAATATGGATGCAGCATGTATTATTTTAAAATTATGAGTCCTTTTTTACAGCTTTGAATCATGGTATCGAATGAGTCAACAGAAACACTTTATAAAAAAAAAAAAAAAAAGTGTGGTAGTTTCCAACAAAACTAGATTAAGTGCAGTGGGGATGTGGGGATGCATGATATGTGATGGGTGCGATGAAACTACAATGCATTAATTGGACAGAAGTACTACAGAACTTCAAGTACAATTAGGGCTGAGCAACTCATGAAATTCAAATTGTTGGTAAGTTTAACTTTTTAATATGTATGTGTATGTATTTATATAGTGTCTAAATAAGTTCCATGATTAAAGGTGCTGACCAGAAAATTCAATTTTGAATCGCTACTGCCACTTGTTGATGAAAAATGAAACTGCACAAAACCTTCCTCACCATACACAATGTGCACACATCACAGCCGTAGAACAGAGGGCGGGAAATTGGAACCCAAATGCAGTCTGAAAACTATTGGCTAGAGGCTTGTAGGAGTGCCCATTGTGAACAGCTAAGGTGTTAATCTCCTAATTAGAAGAGGTTTCAGTCATAAATGGTCAAATAAAAATGCTACTGCAAAGATATTTTTGGCCAAATTGTTACAGAGAGCAGCTTTAAGAAGCACAGTCCACATGTTTACATGTCATTGCTTTATAAAGAGTAAAAAGATCAACTGATAAAGACACGGGTTCGTTTGCATTAGTGTTGTAAGTCAGTGTCTACTAAGTTAAAAACTCTAATTGAAGTAGATAAACTGTCATTCATATTATTTCATAGTTCATTTGCCTTCATTTTAGTCCAACCTTAACCTATAAAACCAAAACATTTACTTATACAAAAATCTGACAGTTTAAGGGCTTGTATTTGTGAAGAAAAAAAAGATTACATGGGGACCCTAAGAGAAAAAAAAAAATATATATATATATATATATATATATATATATATATATATATATATATATATATATATATATATATATATATATATATATGAAATCTCAAAAGTAAGGGGCGGTGGCGGAGGGAATCACAATTAATTTTTGAAACTGTTGAGCCTTTGCTTCATTCACTTTCAAAATCAATGTTCAAGGGGCTGTCTGCTGGATTCACTCAGTCTCTCCACAGAAACGTCCCGCTGTTTACAAAACAAACACAAAATGGCAAAATACAGGCTGGGGAGGTGGGGGTTTAGGACGAAATTACCACAAAAGATGAACAAAAACACAGATGTGTAGACTGACAGAAAGTTAAAGTGTGTACATCCTGTATTTAAAAAGTGCATTTTCCTGAGTGAATCCGGCAGAGAGCCCCTTTAATCTATGAGATTTATGATCAAAACTGGCAGCTGGCAAAAGTTGTCATTTATATCAATAGGAGAGAGGTATTATAGTATTTAATTGTTTGTTTGTTGTTGAAATAAAATGATACATTATACATGGCAGCAATTGAGAAATATGGCAAATGAATTGTAACGAAAGGAGTCAGACAGAATACTAATTTTGTTCGGATTTGGGTTAGCAAACTTCAATGTTGCCTGGCATGAGCTGCCGCAAATGCTTGTACTACACAGAAGGCGGCCATCTTAAAATGCCGATTTGGGGAAGTGTTGCGAATGAAATTTTAACTAGTCTGTAAGTCTGACTGTTTGTAATATTCATAGTGCCGTAAGAGGCGCCTTACCTCCATGTGTTGGCATCAGGGTCATAAACTTCTATAGTTTTCAAATATGTCGTCCCATCAAATCCTCCTACTGCCATCAATTGACCATTGACCACAGCTAGGCCCACCTAAACACAAAGAAGAAATCATCAAAACCAATACACAAGTGATCCATGCGTGACATGTTATATGGCAGTTGATTAGGGATGGGTACCTTTGACATTTGAACCGGTACCAATTTTCGGTACCTGGGACTCGAGATCAGTACTCAACGGTAGCAAATTTTTGGTACTTTTGTACTTTTTTTTTTTTTTTTCAAAATTGTATTTATTTATTTATTTGGGTGGTAATAAATGTTCATCATTTTATATTTAACAGTAAAATAATTTTTTAATCAATTTAACAATTATTTTTCAATATATAAAACTAGAGAAATACCACAAATATCAAATGTAGCCGTAGGCAGTATTGTGACCCATATTGCGCTTTTTGATGGTTCAGACCAAGCCATTTCAAAATTAAAACAAAAAAATGAGCCAGAGAGGAATAGTAAAAAATAAAGGTATAACATTTTAAAATTTCTGAAGTATAATTAAGACACATCAATTAATATTGCAAAAAAACAATGTGTGAAGCAAAGTTCTGTGCAATGAACAACACACGAAACAAAGTTCAACAGTAAATAATATATAAATTAAAATTGATGTTATCTTTTGAACCCACGTTGAACTCAACTACAGAAAAAAACAACAACAGTTTGAGGACATGATGTGAACAAAGACAGTTTGGTTCAAATCAATCATTTGAATATACCCGACGTGGTCTGTAATGCTCGCTACATTTTGGCCACAAACTTTATTTTAAATGGTCACCAGCAGTATATCCAAATTACAATGTAAAGTATATTTACTGTAACGATGCATAAAGCCGTGTTTCTTCCAGCATGATTCGATTTAGTGGGGTAAGACCGACCTCTCTGTTTAGGTGGCGACACCTCCCTCACAACTGTGTGCTGATTGCGGGGAACCTGGCGACATTGCCAGCGTCCGGCATACTTCATAAACTGTATTTGTTTGGCTAGGCGGCGCAAAAACTTTGCTCGTTTCCATCCAAACCCATAAATTTAAGCTTCCCCACGCCGGCCGCAGCCTGGACCAGGTTGATTGGACAGGGGGGGTGGGGTGGGGGGGTGCGGGGGGTGGGGGGGTTGGTTGGCGGGGATACCGACGTCAAGTGCACCGTGGAAAATCATCAACTCCTATACTCCTGCACAGTCCCAACTTAAAACGATGTGCTTCAGAACCGAAACATGGAACCGTTTGATTTTACGTGAATCGGTGCTCAGTAGTACTGACCCAAAAGGGTCCTTACCACAAAAAGTACCGTCTTTGGTAGTGGTACCCATCTCTACAGTTGACTAAAGCACAGTGGACCCCCAAATACTTGTGAATGGGCAGTCACAGAGTTTTTTCCCCACCAATATATTTGGGGGTGTTTGCTCATTTCCCCTCTGTTTTTCATGCAGAACGCATATTGAATGTTCATCAGTGTTTTTTGAAGAATTATTTGGATGAACTTTTTTATTCTTTCCAATGCATTTCAGTGAGTGTCTGTCAATTATATGCAGATTTTTGCAGGCCAGCCCCGTCCCTGTCCCCGGCAAATCCCTGGGGGTCCACTATAATAACGATGACTGTCACTGCAATACATACCCCACTCCGTCTGGACGTCATAGCAACTACAGGAGACCACTGGTTGGTCCTGGGATTGTAACGTTCCGCACTGCTCAGCTCTGTTGTGTCATCACGGCCTCCAACTGAATAAATCATGTCTTGGTAGACTGCACAGCCAAGGTGCTTTCGCCGGGTGCCCATTGGCGATACTGTGTGCCATCGGTTCTCCTGAGGATTGTAACGCTCCACTGAGGAGGAGAACGAGGAAGAAAGACAGACAGTTAAAAAACAAAAACAAAAAACATTTCCTATATACTCGGCAGAAACAAAACAGTTCCCAACTCATACAACACAACAACAAATTGTCTCATTTTGCATTATGCTTCTTTGATAGTTCTATGAATACTTACAGTAGGCTTACAAAAGTTGCATGTTGAGTGAGTTGTTTTTAAATGTGCGTCACACTGAGGTAACATTACTTTTGTCTAGTGGATCTAACAGTCTGGGATAATCATTACTGTGCATTTTCTAAAATTACACAGCTTTAGTTGGAAAGGTTGACATCACATTGTTTATTTAGTACCTGTATTTAATGGAGATGTCCCATCAGACCCTCCCACAGCATACAGAAACCCCCCTAACACAGCCACAGCGACACCCAGTCGCCTGGTGCTCATGGAGGCCACACGAGTCCATTTGTTCTCCTTTGGGTCATACCTGCAAAGCAAGCGGGTTGAAAGTGACTCAATTATTTGAATAAGCATTTCAATTGCCAATCACATGAGGTTTCAATTGGTACCTTTCAACAATGTTGAGACAGGAAACACCATCCTGTCCTCCCACAGCATACAAATAACCACCAAGAACAGCTACGCCTACACTAGTCCGACAGGTGCTAGTGGGTGCCACATCACTGCTCCACTGGTTGGTCTTTGGATCATATCTGCAACAACCAAAATAAACAGAAAAGCCACACAGAAAACTGTTGAAAACAAGCAGACAAAAAAAAATAAATCAATTGGCAATATTGGACCAGCTTTCTTCTATTTTCCCTCTAAAGCAAGGGTGAGCATGCTGGCCAATGGCCAAGATTACATTACATTGCGAGCACTGTTATATTTACTGCAGTCACTATTCCCTAAAAGAAATAGTTACTTCAAATGTAGCTATTATTTTTATTTAATTGCCTATTGAAATGAAATGAGGGGTTCCTACAGCGATTGTCAAACTATGGTAATCACTGAATTTTGGAAAATTGTAAAAAAATAAAATCCAATTTCTGAACTGCTTATCATATAAATTTTAAGAAATGAAATTAAACATATTTGAATAAGGAAAATATCAACCAATGGAAATAAAATCCGGCGGCACGGTGAATGACTGGTTAACACGCCTGCCTCGCAGTTCTGAGGACTCCGGTTCGAGTCCAGGCTCCGGCCTTCCTGGGTGGAGTTTGCATGTTCTCCCTGTGCCCGCGTGGGTCTTCTCCGGGTACTCCGGTCTCCTCCCACATTCCAAAGACATGCATGGCAGGTTAATTGGGCGCTCTGAATTGTCCCAAGGTGTGTTTGTGAGTGTGGATGGTTGTTCGTCTCTGTGTGCCCTGCGATTGGCTGGCAAACAGTCCAGGGTGTCCCCCGCCTACTGCCCAGAGCCAGCTGAGATAGGCTCCAGCACCCCCCGCGACCCTTGTGAGGAATAAGCGGTCAAGAAAATGGATGGATGGATGGATGGATGGAAATAAAATCCAGTGAGATAAAAATTGAGACGTAAAAACTTTGCAAGTGCTTCTGACACCGTTTCTAACACACTTTACGCAATGTGTTTTATGTCGCCTGCTAGTCTAAACACGATTTTCTGATTAAGTTGCAAAATCCACCCGTTTTTATTCATCTCAGGGTGTGGCCGTTCTGCCTTTTGCCATTGACTGAAAATGACACCACAGAGCCTAGGTGATCAGCTTGCGAGCGTCATATGACCAAACCCAGAAAACAGGTGGGTAACAGGTGAGGCATGTGATGTCAATGGCTGGCTATTCCAGTAAACTTTGGGAACCGTTGCTCTCTCTAAGCAAATAAACACCGTATTTTTGCACACCTTTCTACTGAGTTGAGGTAGGAGGAGCCATCATGCCCTCCTACAGCATAGAGCAAATCGTCCAGGACACTGACACCCACTCCACAACGCCGTTTACTCATTGATGCAACCATCCGCCACTCATTGGTCTGAGGATCGTAACGTTCCACACTGGATATGGCATCCCCACTGCACCAACCGCCAACTATGAGAAAATAAAAGACAAATCATTATCTATCTTCGGGAACAGGGACAATTCTAGGATCTGAACCTATGGAAAGCTTAGACTGTCAAGGCAGGTTGAAGATTGATAAAACAAATATATAGGCATACAGTTCAGACATTGCTTTGCTGTATTTCTGATTTAAGATTGTTTGTGTTCAATCTGTAAAAAAAGGTCAATATTGATATCTAAAGATGGTGTGTTTCTATTATAACACTTTCAAAAAATAAATAAATAAATAAATAAATAAATTACCTGCAAAAAGGACTTCACCACAGCGTATGGGTTTTCTTGGCCGGGTTCTTGGGCCCTGCATTAATGGCCTTTCTTGTGGCAGCAGCAGGTAGTTCTTCGCTTCATCGACCAAGTCTCTAACAGCCACAGAACAGAGTTAATTTCACACACAGTACAAACCAATTCAAAATGGAATCAATATTGTGAGACATGTGAAAGAGTGAGGAATGAGAAGGGCCCAAGTGCAAAGTTTACATGAGCAACATGTTGGAGACATTCTAAAGATTACCTGCACTCTTCGTCACTCTTGATCAGAGGGTCTGACCCCACAGTGCCCACCAGGAACTTGGGGCTGAGGAGCGGTAGCCGGACATGTTGCAAAACCTAAAACGGAAACAAAATCCATCAGTGTCCATTCATTCAACTACACTGGTAGGACTACCATCAGTTAACATGCTTTTCCAACCCGAAACAAACCTGGGGTAGTTGCGGTCGGCGTTCCTGAATGCTATACTTCACCCAAGCCATCACAGCATTAAAAACCTGCTCCTCACTTCGCACATTAAGTTCATCGCTGGAAATGATATCAATCAACTGGTTGGCAGGTAGCAGCATGAACTCCTCACTTTCCATAACCTGAGAAGACAACAACAACAACAACAACAACAACAACAAAAAAAGAGCACAAAAATGTTTTGTTTGGTTTTGAACCCATTAAGCTCGGGAGCGTGTGACCGCACTTCTGCTGTTACAGCCGGGAGCGCTCCAGCGCACATCTCCCCTTAAAGCTGGGTGAGCAGAGACGTCATTTTTTGTTTTGTTTTGACCAATTCTTGGATTCTAAGCTGATGAAATGCATCAGAAATATAGCCGCAGATGTGACCGTTTTTTTTTTTTTTTTTTTTTTTTTTTTATTGAAGGTTTATAATAATAAACTTAGGTTTGTGTGAACAGCACAGGTGTAAGCTCTGAAATGTTTTTGGAATTATGTTTCTATCTGCTTCAGGAGCTTAGATATCAATTATTTAGTAGGCATTACAATATTGTTGAAATTTCAGGAAAACTTCAGGTTTTCGGGGGGTGACTCTTAAAGTCACCCATAGGTTAGGCATGTTTTGCCAGGCGCTTTAGGCCTTAATGGGTTAAAGTAGCATGATATTATACTGCCTAATACAGGTGGGTCCACAACTTTTGCAGTAATAGTATTCAACATCTGTATGTCAATAACAGTCCATTCCAACACTAACAAGGAAAAGACTCATCCAACTCTGAATATCTTGAGAAAATGACAACTGATTAAGTAATATGTGTTTGCCATAAATTCCAAATATATCAGACTCCAACCACACACACTGCCCATATTTGTCCAGCATAACAGACAACCAGTTGAGAACATGCAAGAATGCCGAACAAAAATAAATCCTGTTTAAATATTTCAATATCTAACCATACATCTAAAGACCAGTGGATAATATGAACTTCATCCGTGTTATCACGATATCAAAATGTTTACTTCCATACCTGCATAAAATACCCCAAAACTCGGGCAAAAAATAAACATCAGTAAAACAATGAAATAACACATTCAAAAGTTGTTGTATTTGTATTAATTAAAAATATGATAAAGACACTAATTAAAATACTTAAGATTTACTTTGTTTTGAATGACAGGTCCACCTCATCAATATCAACAAATTTCATTATGGATATAATGTTATGGTCCTGATTTCTCTGTAATAAATAATGAGACCAGTGTTACTTGCGTATAATTATTGTAAATGGTTTGAGTAAATGAAGGTAAAAAATAAATGAATAAATAAATCAGCACACATTGGCCAAATTTTGGCTGATGTATGACGGGCCATAACCAGCTGATTTAAACGGCCGGTTGATTAATCAGTCGGGCCCTGTCAAAAATGTTCATATGATTCACTTTTAAATATCATCACATATGGTTGTTAATCAATGTGGGATGCAAGTAGCTAAAAGAGGTATAATGTAAATATCTGCAATTTTCAACCTATTAGATGTGCAAAAATTCAGGCACTGGTCTAAATGTGCACGTGACAACTGCTAGATCACTGAGTGACGTCTGCATTCTCTGAATACCCTGATTCTTAATGAGTGCATGGAAATGCATTGGATTGAAAAATGTTCACCATGAGTATCTTCTCACCTCTTGAAAATTGTGTTGAGTGAACTTGTCTGCAATGCGAAGCAGCTCGCGGCAGGAGTGAGTGTCTGCAAATGCCCTGATACCCAGACAGTTGGAAGGATCCAACTGCCTCTTGAGGAACTCGCAGCAGGCCTCCTGGATCTCAGCAAGCTGGAGCAGACAGGCCGCGGGAAGCAGAGTCTGAACATTCCCCTCCTCTACAGTCACCTACAAGTGGAGGGAGCGCATCTAATTTAACTGATGGATTTTTTGGCCACTGGTGTACATATATAAGCTGAAAGTAGTTTACAGCCAATAACATAAAAACACCAGTCACTCAAACATTATTACCTGCGAAGTGTAAGCAAAGTCGATCAACAGTTCCATTGCCCTCTCATCAATGTCTCGAATAACCACTTCAGTTTGCCTACTTTCAGCAAGCTCCCCGGTAAACATAGCCCTGAAAACAAGAGCAAATAACATTTTACTTGGCATCTAATTGATTGACCACCATAATGCACACCAGGGAGGTAGTCAACTAAATGATAAACATTCAATTTCAGAAAATTGAATTTATTAACCCTAAAGTCTCCAACCAAATCACCCTTTTACCTGAAGTAGGGGCTGCAAGCAGAAAGGATGACGCGATGGGCATAAATTTTCTTGGCACCCACCACAAGTACCACATCACACAGCTCACGGTGCTTCCTCAACAGGTTTATCACCTCCAGGGTCTGCCGCGGGTGTTTGTCCGAGACATATGGCATGCGCGCAGGCTGAGGGACGCCTTCAGGAAGCTTGTTAGGGTCCCCCAGAGTACAGCGGCTGGTGATGTCCATTCCAGTGGTGTCTTGACGTGCGCCGGTGGCCCTAGAGATGATTCACACAGTCAACTGAGTGACTATATGTTTTCATCGCGGTGCATTGTTTCCTCTTGTTAGTGTCACATTAGCTGAAATCTTTCATTTGTTTGAATGTTGCTATAGAGTTGAAAATTGTCCAAATCCTAAGAATTTCAGTCTCTCGACGGTAATATTGATAGATTTCTGTAGTGCTCCATGAAAGCAGACAGATTATCTTTGTTCAATCAAAATAAGACATTTGCAAACATCTAATTTTACTTTAGAAATCGATGATCATCAATTTTGCCTTCATCTTTTCTGACGGATGTTAAAGACCAATTCAATAACTGGGTCAATTCATGTTTGTGCCTTTTCTGCACTGCTAACTTGGAATTATGTCCTTGTATTTAATAAAGGGATAGATATTAAAAAATGTTCTTTTTATCTGATTAATCAATTAATTGAAAAACAACAACAACAACAACAGATTAATTGATTATTAAAATAATTGATACAGCCCAGGTACCAGCCTGGCATCCCAAATGTATATTATTTTCAGACATACCTGCGCATCAGCTTTGGGTCCATGCAAGGTAGAACAGTGTTTGGTACCACACCTTAAAAGCCTGCAAACACACACAATGAAACTATATCAGACTACAGGATTGTGTGCTCCCCCTGCCTCTTTACAAGTTCTGGGCATCTCTAGCAAAGCAACACTGAATAGAAAGAGTCAAACTATGATAAATATCATGCCAAAAGGTGGTACTGTTTTCACAGGAAGGCTTCTCAATTTCTGCTCCTACTATAAAGCAGAGCACAAATAATGACCTCAAATACAGGACCCAATAGAAACAAACAGTAAAATCATGGGTCATGTTTGTTTCCTCAAAGTTTGGGTCAAATCTTCAAATGTATCCTGACTACTCCATTGTATCAGAGGGAGTCTGGGTGTGAGTGAAAGAAAAAGAAAGAAAGAAAGAAAGAAAGAAAGAAAGAAAGAAAGAAAGAAAGAAAGAAATATTAAGCTCATTGAACAAATAATAAGTGGCTGACACAAAACAAAAGGTTGGCAACACTTTTGAAGATTTATGCATATATCAACCTTCTGTATTACCTTATCCAATTTAAACAAAAAACACATATACACATACATATATATATATATATATATATATATATATATATATATATATATATATATATATATATATATATATATATATATATATATATTTTTTTTTTTTTTTTAAACTGGTAAAGGTGAATAAATGCCGATAGCTGATCAAGTTTGTGCGGCAGCTTTATTGACAACAGCACTTAGATTTCCCCTTAATTTACTTTATTGCGGTGCGACTGATTTAAGACCCGAGGCCGCCGGCTACTAGAAATTACTTTTCATTTGTAATACTTTGCAGATAGTACGTTTTAAAAATAACTTAAACTCTCTATAAATCAAACTGTCAGAAAAGGCGAGTCGTGTCGTTTTCCTGTTAGCAGATTGTAGTTTCGGCAAATAAACACATCCCAAATGACAGATGAAGTCTCCGAGCAGGGCATTTTGTATCAGAACGATGTTATAGACCAGTCAAATTCCTAAACAATCCCAACTAGTCTTAACTTAATGTTAAATCCAAAATACAACGAAGGAGTTGGAATGCTTTGCGAACAAGTAGTAAATTAACTTGCATGCTATCAGTAGCCAAGTGACAGGAGTCACAGACTATCAAAAGAAAAAAAACAAACAAGAAACGTGATTCAACATAAGAATAATATAACGTATTAACACGAGTACAATTTTTCATGGAGAGAAACTGAGAATTTATAGCATTACCGAAAATTGCTATCATCAGAATGGAGAATGCCATGCTAACATGAACTACATACATTAACAGCTAAAACGAAATGACCAGAGTTTTTACTAAAAACGATGACTGTATAGCTGGGGGGGAAAAAAAAGTGTATTTGTTTAAGAGTACGGTTACCTTATATTTACATGCCCAAATCACACGAAGAAAACCACAGGCATCTCGGGTCGCTAATATTTACAAGTTTAATGGTCTACGCAGCCTTTCTTCATCGCTGGTGTGCGCATGTCCGATATGTATCGCTTCCGGGCAATGCGCTTTCAAAATAAGAGACATTATTACGTCATCGCGTTAAACGCGCCAGACCAGTTCACGTTTATTTTTGTTGTGTATGTTATGCTTATGTTGACTTAAATATGAACGAAAAAAAATGAATGTTGACTTTAAAATAAAAAACATAATTGAAAAAAATGAATTAAAATAAAAAACTAATATTTGTGTTCCTCAAAAATTCTACATAAAACATCCCCTAATGAAAAACGTATTTTGGAAATGTTTACATACATTTAAATAATGTATGAATAAATAATAATAATAATAATATTAATAATAATAATAATTATTATTATTATTATTATTATTATTATTATTATTATTATTATTATTAAAAGCGCTGAGAAATCACATGTACTTACTGCCTTTCACGAAGCTCAAAATTTAACTCAAATGTATCACGTTTCCACTTTCAACTAATCAACCTTGAGAGGTTCCTGCAGGCCACCTGTGGTAATTCAACTGATTGGACATGATTTGTCACCACTGATTCTCAACCCTGGTCCTTGAGTACCCCATCCAGCCTGTTTTCCATGTCTCCCGCAGCCAACACATCTGAGGGTCGTTATCAGGCTTCATGCAGCGCTTGCTGATTAGCTGATTGTTTGAAACACCTATGTTGCTTGTGGGAGACATGGAAAACAGGCTGGATAGGGGTACTCGAGGTCCGCGGTTGAGAACCACTGGTCTACACTACATAAGTTCCCACAAAGTGGCAATGCATGCCAGAGAACAAAACAAGCAAAGGAAGTTTTGATCATTTTTGATATATATATATATATATATATATATATATATATATATATATATATATATATATATATATATATGTGTGTGTATATATAATGTATAAACATTTTGTTGGCGACAAGAAATACTGTTTGCAAACACTAAAACTGTTGGAGAAAATCTGGAAAACGTTTTTTGGCCTTGAATGAACCCTGATGGAAAAAACGTGACCAAAGTCACAATAGTCACTCATCAGCTCAATTGTCTCATACTGCTCAAAGGACTACTGAAAAGAATGGACAACTGCTGTAGTGGGTCAGAATAGTATTCTGAAGTGTTTTGTCCCTGATAACCTATTTAAAGTTTGATTGCCTGTTTAATGGAGACTTGGTAAATGGTAAGTCCATCCATCCATCCATTTTCTTGACCGCTTATTCCTCACAAGGGTCGCGGGGGGTGCTGGCGCCTACCTCAGCTAGCTCTGGGCAGTAGGCGGGGGACACCCTGGACTGGCTGCCAGCCAATCGCAGGAATGTTAAGTCACATACTGTAAAATAAAGGCAAGGGATTTTTCTTTTTATTTTCAATTCCTATTTTTTAAGGTCACTTATTTTACAGGCAATATATTTGTATATGAATAATATGAATAAAAATTGAGACCAAGTGCTGTACTTTTGAAGAATCAACAAAAATGATGGGTATCAACTGACAAAGTTTTGTGGGTACACAAGCTAAAAGCAGTGGAGAAGCACTGCTTTACTGGGCTGTCGGTCTCAGCTGATGACAAAGTAGGATTAAATACTGCACAAGTACCATAAATAAGTTATCTTTTAGCTTCTGTCAGTGGACCACCCAAAATACTCTAATTCTGTTCATTGTTTTAGCATTCTGCATAGTACGTAAAAACAAATAGCGCTTAGCACTTAAAATTGTATCTTGGCCTAGACAGGCTATTAAATGTGTAATCACACCTGCTGTATCACAAAGTTTCCACTATGGAAAGAATTGCTGACCTTGCCAAGGTACAGCCTATGCAATGTAGTTTTTGTATACAGCTGTGTAGTCGACTAAAGTATCAAGAGACAAGATTCACAAGTTAATTGACGACACTTTGGTAAGCAGCCCAAGTGAATGTACATCATTACGAGAAATGTCAGGTGAGATAAACAGCTTTGATAGAGTCAAAGACACATTGCAAAATAAAGTCTAGTACAGAATACTGCTACCAACTTTAATCCCTCATATCATCTTATATTTATATGTTGTTCTACAAGAGTGCAATTAATTCCAGCATTCACAGACAAATGACAATGTATTTTTGCTGTTTGACATCCCAGTGAAAATACATGAGAATTGAATACAGTACATGAAGAATTGAACATAGAAATCAGTCACTTAGTTTGCTAAACAATCATTGCATGAGTCGCACCAGTCAACAAAATGGTGGCAAAGGAAAAGCGAAGTACTGTTTCCAGTATTAATATGCAGTTGAACTAGTGACTGTGAATTTTGTATTAGTATTAAACAAAACATTTTACATTCTATAAATATAAAAGTGGAGACTGAAATTCCATCTTAAATTAAATATTTTACTTCTTGGTGCCTTATTTCATCATACTTTGCAAATAAATTAAATGTATAGTATACTTTTTTTTTTAACATAAAATACCTCTAAAGAAATATAAGCACCTTCTCTAACTTCTTGTGTGCCTGAAGGTTTTTTTAAGTGCATGAGACCACATTGACAAATGTGAACTTTACAGTAACAGTTGCAATTTGTGATCACCCATGCAAACGGCTGGCGACCAGTCCAGGGTGGCTGGTGAACTTGGCCTCTCCAGTAGTAGTCCGCATCCTAAGCGTGGCTGAAGGGCAACTGCGCCAGTGGGTGGGATATGAGAGGCTGAAGTAGAAGCGGGTCTGGAGTTTGTACTGGAAATGGAAATTATAATAGTGATAATGAAAAACAATACAACTTGTAACCATTTTGTCATAATTTGATAACTTAAAAAAAAAAAAAAAGTGTATTCTGTGTATTGAGGGAAATTTCAGTTTGGTTAAAGGGATCGTTCGGCTTTTTTAACATGAATCTCAATTTCATCCTCACCTCCCGTGTGTGCGATCAGCACTGACTTACCCCTGACAGCGTTCGGTAACACCAGTTCTGGTCCGGCGTTGGACGAGAGGAAAATAGTCCAGTAAGCTGGCTGGGGTCTCGGAAATAAAACGTTTTTCTTCTAAAAACTATTTGTTTTCAAAAGCGTGATACATTTCCATCACAATACTCTTTCCTGAATAAAGTCAGACGCCATTACCGCCAGCCACTACTTTTCTGTTCGTTCGTATCACTGCGCGGCGCCCTGTAGAGTGCTAACCGACGCACTGCAGCCAGCTAGCTGATCCTTCCGCCTGAAGTTGTTTGCCTTTTCGGCGGAAGTATCAGTCACCGAACGCTGTCAGGGGTAAGTCAGTGCTGATCGCACACACGGGAGGTGAGGATCAAATTGAGATTCGTGTTAAAAAATCCAAACGATCCTTTAAGCAAGAAGCTGTCATAGTGCGAACTATAGTAAGGAATCAACATATTCCTTGGGAATTTTTGTTGAGACATGTAGTGAGGGTTCTTTACCATCCACATAGGTCAATGTGGTGAGAAGAGGAACATCTGGTGTAATAAAGGTTGTGTATTGCAAGTCATCCATCAGTGATGGTGTCAGTTGGCCAGTAGTAAGTGAAGTCATTGATTTGGAGGCAGGATTTGTGGTGATGTTTTTCTTTTGACGGGCTCTGCAGTTCTGGAACCAGACCTGCAATTGAGAGAAATTGCCAGGAAATTAAGGTAGAAATCCCCAGATATTATATTATGCAGTATGCAATCTGTGTTGAAATTAGTACCACGAGACTTGTCATTAGTGCTGCAACCACACATGAATAATTGAAAGTATTGGCAACACTTTTCATTAGTGATTTGCTGTGTCACGTGCCAGTCTCCCGCTCCATTGCTATGTAGTGCAGAGAAGCAGACGCTAGAGGAGCCAGAGCCTGCTCTTATTTGCGACTCAAAACTAATCAATATGCTAAATTTGGATGATGCAAGCAATGGTGGTTAATGACTAATAATAATAATAATAAACTGATTAATAGGGGTGTGCCAAAAAAAAAAAAAAAAAAACGAATCATAAAAGAATCAAGATTCTCATTTATTAATCAAATCGAATTGATATTTAATATCCAAAAATCAATTGTATTTAAATTAGAAATAAAAAAAAGAAGGGGAAAAGGCAGTTGTCGCCCACATGCTGTTTTTGTGGAAAAAGGCACTTTCAATACAAAATTAATAAATGTTTATTAAAAAAAAAACAAAAAAAAACACTTTAAGTCTCTATTTGTCATTTTGTCTTGCAAAGCAGACTGGAGTAGATCATGACAATGTTGTGCATATCTGTAAATTGAAGCAGAAATCATTTGTCAATCAAATAACTTTGAATCAAAAATCGTTTGAATCGAGAATCGATTCTGAATCGAATTGTAGACCAAAAAAATCGTAATCGAATCGAATCGTGAGACAGTCAAAGATTCCCAGCCCTACTGATTAAGCAATCACAATCAAGTCCTGATACTTTCAATGTGAGCAATGTGTCTATGTCGGCATGTAAGGCTGAAGAGCGACAGCAAGGCTACGCTGTATACAAAAGGTAAGTTTGATCAAAAGTACATTTTTATGCTCAATCTAGCCAAACAAACTTGCTCTCAGTACAATAAGCATTACAACTGATAATATTCAGTTATTTTTGATTGCACGTAATTAACTTCACGGATGCCACTATATTGGGGCTGGAGGTGCTATAGCCCCTTAAATAAATAAAAAAACAAAACTGAAAGATTGATAATGGAAAATCGCCTTTCCATCAGTATAGTTGATACTCTAAGACATATCAATTATTTTTTCAGCGCCCCTGTGTATTGGTCAAGCACCCCTTTCGCCTCAGGAGTGGTGGGGGGAAAAAAATCCTGGCGCTATGCTAGAATATTGTCAAATCCAATAGGTATAAGAGGGAAATGCAGTGTTAAACAGCACTCTCTTTGACAGTATACACTGATGAAGTATGTTTTTATAGGTAAAGTATGGTTTCAAAATGTATTTGTTCAGGATTATATTTTTATCCTACATTTTGGACAAAATGTTCTAAAGTGTATATTCTCTTGTATGGTAAATTGAGAGTTATCTGAATTTGACTCCAATTTAAAAAAAAAAAAAAAAAAAAAAAAGATAAAAGTGGTAGCTGCAACAATACTTGCAAGCACTTTCTTGACCTTGGAAATATTTTTTTTGCAAAATGTGCTGCTTGTCTGAAAATCAAAGTACAGTACAGCAGAAACAGGCATCCCTTAGAAAGGGCATTGAAGATTCCACGTTGTCACCGTACCTATTGAATTGAAGTCTGTGGCGTTTGCTTGTACAAAAACTTGTGCAATTTCAGCCTGACTGCCCTCTAAATGTTTCTACTTGAGCACAAATTATGTATTTTTAAGAAAGAGGGGGAAAGGAAAAAAAACAAAAAAAACAGCCCATGTCTTGTTGAATGTCACCAGAGTGGATTTCTTTACAGGTGAAATACACATCTAGCAACTTTCTCGTGATATTTTTGTTGCTTGATATTACTTTTTTTTTTTTTTTTTTTTTTAAATCATAATTTATTACTTCAAGAGCTGTGGTATGTTGATGCACCAAGCTTTGTGTACTACCAACTTGAAGTTTTGTTGTTGTTTTTAATTAGGGGATGGAATTATTTAAAAAAAAAAAAAAAAAAAAAAAAAAAAAGCTTTTTTTTTTCAAAATCTGATTCATTAAAAAAGATAAAAATCAATATTAAACTAATAGTTAGCTGCAGCCCTACTTGTCATCATTTTGACTCACCTGAATAACCCGGCGGCTTAGACCAGTCCTCTCTGACAATTTCTGGAGAGTCTGAGCATCTGGGTTGTTGTCCTGAGCAAATTGAGTTTGCATGACCTGAAGATAGAGTTGAGGGCATGAGACTCACATAACCAGCGCTCTGAACAACCATGACAAGAAAACATCAAGTCAAATAAACAGTTTGGTGGAGGGCTTGACATCGTAAAACAGTACGCAGTACCTGTAACTGGTCAGCATTAAAACTGGTCCTGGCCCTTTTAGCAGGTCTGGTCACTGTGCTGGAGCTATCAGTTGCTGCCTGTGCTTCATCTGTTTTGGATTGGTCTTCAGAGACAACACATAACATTTCTTATCTCATCTTTATGCAATTTTCTTGTCCAAATGACATTTGACTTCTTAAGTGTTGCAATTGTTAATGTCTTCAGTAACAACCCTAAAATAGATCCACAATTATTTGATCATTATGCGCTCCTGATGCTCACCATTTTGTTTAGAACGACTGATATTCTCCATCATAACATCATAGTGGGGCCGGCAGAAGACTCTGTTGTCCAATAGTCCACATTCCTCCCCAGTGGTCAGCTGACGCTTACAGGTGGCGCAGGAGAAACAAGCCATGTGGAAGGTGTTGCCTCTTGCCTGCCGCACCCACTCACTGGTTTGGATGTTACGGCCACAACGTGTGCAACGGGTCCCATACTTCCTGATAAAGAATACAGAAACGGTGGAATAAGGACTGGTATCACATGCCCTTGATCAGTCATAGTAGACCCAAAAGCAGGGGTGTCCAAACTTTATCCTCTGAGGGCCACATACAGAAAAATACAAAGCTGCAAGGGCCACTTTGATTTTTTGTAAAAAAATTTTTGTTATTTATTAACACATTCATTCCCAGACAGCAAAAAATGCATCATTTGACGTCTTTTTCCGTCAATGGCAGTGAATGAGTTAAACATGGTAAAAATCAGTGAAACAATTATAAAAATTGTTGATATAATGTACAGTTACTTATTGAAAACTGCTAACAGTCACAAGGCAAACAGTGACCCCTGTGTGCCACTATAATAGATGCGCCTCTCCACTGAGCAGTAGCTGAATCCCAATTTGACATTCTGAACCACAAGAACAATCAGTCGTCCACTGACCACACTTAAGAACCATTAATCTAATATGATGTTTTCACAAATTGGACCTTGACACTAAGCAACAAGTGGATGAAACTATTTTTATTTCTGAAACGGAATTATTAGCTGCAAATTTGTGTCTTTGCATAGCTAGAAATGTTTAATCCACCCTCTTTTTTTTTTTTCAACAGCATTGAAAAATATATGGCGGCCGCAAATGGCCCCCGGGCCGTAGTCTGGACACCACTGCCCTAGAGATTAAATTTGAATAAAAAACAAAAAACAAAAAAAACGGTGCATTATTCAGATGACATTTATATACACATATAGATGAAAAGTGTTATAATATTCTGCAAAGTTGTGGGTACTCTGCGCAATGAGGCCATGCCAACTGTTTTCACACTTTCAATCAACGCCTAATTGATTTCAATTCATTTACAACATGTATCTCTTACAAAATGCCAAAAAATAAAAAATAAAAATAAAAATAACTATTCAAATGAGCTACTGGAGATTTAGCTTTGTTATTACTCCAATTTTCAGTCACAATGCGTTCGTTTGAATTAAACCACTAAAAAGAGTAATTAGGTTAAACAATTCATCTGTAAACTTGTAGTATATAAATGATTTTGGAATAAAAAATTTCCACAACACAACCCATTTTGTGATCTAAAACCTCACAATACTGATAGTGACATACCTGAAGTAGTCCAGTTTACAAAATATTTGTCTCTCTTTGATGTAGCAGCTCACATGTCTTCCGAGTGATATCTTGCACACACAGCATGACAGGCAGCGGACATGCCAGCACAAATTGTTCACCTGAAAGGAGAATAAGTTTAAAACATTTCATGTTTCCATACAACCCTAATGCAGCATATTGCCATCATATATTGGAGAGCTGTAGCATGTCTATCTGACATTGAGTTCAGACCTAATCATGACAAGCCTGGCTCTTTGTTTACATGTTCAAATAGCAATAAGTGATTTCTGTAAATTACCATACAGGTTGAATCTCACTTGTATTTTAGCCCTCTATGGGGGATTTGGTCATTTCTGCTCCCAATAAGTTAGTCCCTGCACTGACACTGTATTTACTAGGCCCTACCTTAAGGAGATATCTGTCCACTATCTCCTGGCAGCAAGAGGAGCAGATGACTTTTCCTTGCTGAGAAGTCACACTGGGGTTGGAAGAGGAGCGGGACAGGGAGCAAGTTGTAAAGGAGTCCTCAAAAAGGTCATCAGAGCTAGAGGAACCCTGTCATGTCAGAAGACGCAGTCGTATATGTAACTTAAATAACTCTTTACAAACTATACTATACCCTTAAAAAAAAAAAATTGACCGTTTAGTTTTGCATTTAAGTCGATTTAAGTGTATAAAATGTGACAGAAAAAGCTCAAAATCAATACACTACCTGCTTTGCTAGGATCATAAACTGTTGACTTTTATTTGATAGGCGGCGGCACTTTGATGTGCGCACTCACTCACTCAAGGTCGTTTTACACCGTTTTACCACATAAACCCCGAACTGAACCTAAATATTGTATTTTTAATTAAGAAGAAAAACTTACTGTGTCCACTAAACAATTTTCTAGATGGACAAAAGCGTCCGTAGGTCCGAGTTGTGTCTCCGACATGCCTCGATCTGCCCAAACTGACCGACTGTCAGTTGCTATATAACCAAATCAGGAAGCGAGGTTCATATTCCATGACAACCGATTTCATTGCATTACAACCAATGATGAAATAAAACTTTAATCATCACAATATTATTCTGGTAAAAAAATTTTTGACACTGACATGTGCCGCACTTTTCGTCACATGCATTACCAAAAATCGGGGCCAAACTACAGATGAAACACTTCAGAGAGTGCCGCGTTCTCACCCTAAACACTGTCCTGCTGACGTATGCACAGCTGGACGCAGTTTGTGTGTAATTGGCTTCACAGGTGCACATGATTGATAAAGCGGCTGAGGCGCACACATAATCACCAATGGTTTGATCACTTTAAGAAACGAAGTCAAATTTATGGGTGCAATCATTTTAAATTATAACATATATTCTTAAATAAATAAATAAATAAATACGCTTTGCACAAGTTGGTATTAAGACGAGTTATGTTATTTGTTTTATACACAGAACCGGGTTCAATAAAACACCAATAACACGGGAGAAAGCCACAAAGTAGCCTATATTTTCACGTGTTGTTTCCTATTCTCTGGCCCGAATTTAGACAAATATCTACTGTATACATGCAGTATATAAATGGACATAACTTAAGAACGTGCCATGAATAAGAAACAAAATCTTTAGCTCAATAATTAAATTAAATTCGCATTGATTTTTTTTTAATTCTGCACTTAACTACAATAATAATAATAATAATAATAATAATAATAATAATAATAATAATTATTATTATTATTATTATTATTATTATTATTATTATTATTAAATACAATCACTAATTAGTTTCGTATATGTCAGGCCTTATGAGTTGGGAACTTACCACGCTGTTGGAGACAGAGTTGAACATTTCCACCACAAAAGTGTCAGACAACTTCAATTTCCCATTTCGCCATGTTCTTATTTCGTATTTCTTCTTCAAACTTCTTTCGGCAGTTTGTTTTAATTTGGTTCTGTCAGTTGAACTTCATTATGAAAAAAAAAAAAAAAAGCAGCACCTCCCACTCAGATATTAGGCCCGCCTGCTACAGCATGATGAACCTCATACATACTACTACGTCTCATGCAATTTCACAAAGGTGCAAAATAATTCTCTTCTGAGTACTGTATGTGTAGCTTTGTCACATATGAGTTTAAGTAGCCAATCCATTTCAGAGTTCTTTAGGTGTTCTGCAGGTAAGCATTTAGCCTGCCTGTGCAGCTTCTATGTTTTTATTTAGACCGACCTTATTTTGTGCTTATGTTTTTATTCACTAAAGGTCAGAATTCAGTCACATTGCCCCTAGGAAGTAAGTATTGGATAACATAGGCACACAGTAGGCTACATAATCTCAATATTCAAATCAAATACATGGACATAATAGTAAAAAAAAAGCACTGCTTTAGTTTAACTTCCTCAATAATATTGCAATTAAGCTGCAATCCGTTTTTACCCATCTCTGGGGGTAGCCACTTGCTGTCAAGTGAAAATTTTCATTTCATTTCATTATTGTCATTCATTTATAAAAGAACAAGACAATGTAAAACAATGTTCTTCATTATTGAATGAAACGGAGCAGAAAGAAGATAAGTCTTATTGTATCTGCCCCGTTTCTACCCAAGATTCATTTACCAGGTAAAATGACATCATACACTAAATCAAAGTAAAAATAATGTTTTAATGTATGAAGCATGGTGGCATAATTGTGAGTCCATAAGTCCTGGGTTTGTATTTCGACTCAGCCCTTCTGTTTTCTATTGTCCCACATTCTAAAAATATGCAAAATAGGTCAATGGGTGAATTATTTTCAATAAAATTTTAAGGTAGAAATGTGGAACAACTGGCCTTTGACATACATATATATATACATACATATATATATACATATATATATATGTCAAAGGCCAGTTTCATTCCTTATGAATGCAAGAGTTCACATGTTTATCACTCATGATGTTGAGGCTTGTGTGAGATGACTGTCAGCCAATGGGTTTGGCTTCCCCTCTTCAACCAAAAACAACATCTCACAAACATTGAGTTGTTTTGGTTTAGAACAGTAGTTGTTTTGTGGCTTGGTCATGTCATGCTGTGAGTTTGTGTGTGTGTTTGAGTGTAACAGTAGTTATAAAAGTGTAAACATGTCACACTAACTATTAACCTCTTTATTGTCACGTGAGGTGTGGAGAATGCACAAAAATGCACAGTAGTTGGGAAACAAAGTGTTTTTAAATAAAACATTCAAAGTAGCAATATAGAGCATGGCTGGACTCAGATGGCCTCGAAGAAAACTCTTGATGGATCCTTGACTAAGATGTGAAGCGGGCTGAATGCAGACCACATGGAATACAGCTTGCATGACAGAACTCAATGTGTCGAGAGTAACCTACTGACAAAAGTGTCATTCAGTAACTCTTGCAAGGGCAATGCACAATTCTATATGACAAAATAAATGCCTATATGGCAAACTTAGAGTTGGTAGTACAGGACCATCTACTGCTAGCAACTGACATCATCATCATCAGGAACATAACAACTGCATTGCAACTATGAAATAAGACGGACAAATACATCATCATTATAATCATCATCATCATCATCATTATCATCATCATCGGAGGCATAGTGACTGTATAGCAGGGGTGTCAAACATACGGCCCGCGGGCCGGATCAGGCCCGCAAATGGGTTTAATCCGGCCCGTGAGATAATTTTGTAAAGTAAAAAAATAAATAAATAAATAAATAAAAATACAAATAAAGATTTGTAATGTCCTACTAATTAATCAGCCAGCCACAATCAAAACATATAACTTTGTAATTTCACAAGCAGTCCTCAGATGACCAATGCAACTTGTCCAGGGAATCGTCGTCCGGGATGTCATTATTTTACACACAACTTTAACTACAGTTTGTTTAATTATTATTTTATTTTACACCAACATAAATGTGTTAAATACGACACAAATTCAATTACTGGTAACACAAATAGATATGACAAGGATAAACGTCCTTATAACATCATTAACTGCGCCATGCAGTGCATTCTGGGAACAATATATATGCAAAACAGGTCGATTTCACACGTCCAGAATGTATACCGGCAAAGTGTTGCTGTGTTCTATTTGCATTTGTGTTATTTTTCAGAACAATATGATTACAATTGAGCTCCGTAATTTAGGTCTGGTCCACGAAAATCTGCGTATAAATGACAGCAATTGTTTTTAAGTTATATACCGTTATTTTTCCGATGCGGCCCACTTGATAATATATTTTCCTCCATGCGGCCCCTAAGCTAACGTGAGTTTGACACCCCTGCTGTATAGCAACTACAAACATCATCACAATGGACATAGCAACTGCATAGCAACTGTCAACATCAAGATCATAACACCATGTAGGGGTGTGAATTGCCTAGTACCTGACGATTCGATCCGTATCACGATTCATAGGTCACGATTCGATTCGATACCGATTAATCCTGATATGAATTTGCAAGTCGATTGTTACAATTTTTTTTACTCAATTTAGAAAATACCATTCAGTAAACTTGTACAATGTACACTGTAAGATTTGTATGAAAATGTATTATTTATTGATCTGAAACTTCAGTCAGTGATCCACTGTATTTAACAAACAGGTTGTAATGCATTGAAATAAAATAGTAAGGCTTAATGTTCCATGAATATAACATTCTTCCATGCTTAAGGTGTGAAAGTTAGACATTTTGTTGAATATTTTTTCATCAAAAATGGATGTTAAAATATCGATTCGGCTGCCTATTGAATCGATTCGAGAATTGCGTGCTGTAGTATCGCGATATATTGCCGAATCTATTTTTTTTTACACCCCTAACACCATGTAATGTAATGGTGTAGAAATCTGTGCTGATTAGCAAAACTTCAAGTCAAGTGCTTACGTTCCATTAAATACCTATATCATATTACAAAATAAACAAACATTTAAAAAAAACAAACAAAACAAAAACAAAAAAAAACACAAAAAAAGTCCATGGAAAACATAGCATAGGCCGCCTTAACAGTTCCGTGAATCATGGAGCTCTCTGGGAGATCAGATCCAGGATGCCATGTAGTATGAGGGCTTGATTCAATGTCACTGATCAAAGTCTGTCAGTCCACTCAAGTAACAAAAAAGACCAATAGCTTTGAGCTTTGTTGTTATTACGAAGCTTTCGCCACTTAATCTGTGCACGCATACAGCAAGACAATTGCTTGCCCAATGATATGATAAGCACGTCTATAAATGAATTTCAAAGGAGAAATATTTTGGGATGTTTTCATGTTCTTTTTTTCCTCCCTTTATGCCTGGACTTTCCTTCCTATTTGTAGTGCTTCTTGCTGGTTTTGTTCTCGTCTCTCTTCAAACACATTTACTTACCTCACTTCAATTCTTTCCGCCCCCTCGGTCCTCCTGTTTCTATCGCTTCTCCATCTCTCTCCCACTTCTCCCTGACATGTCCCTAAGTTTCCTGTTCTTTGTGAAACCCACTTCACAGTCACATCTTGTTTTCCTCCTTCTATCCTGTTTTAATTGAGTTCCCGCCCCCTGATATAGCAGAGTCACGCTATTGGAGGAAACGGGTGAACAGTGGCTGCAGAGTGACAGGTTATTCTGAGAAACTGTGGAGATAAACACAGAGGGGTAATGGATGTAAATGTCCGTTCCGCGGGATGGGTGTTATGCAAACAATGGGCCAGTAGGTTCTGGCATGACAGGAACACAGTTGAGACTCATACTGTACTCATACTTTAAAATCAATTAGCATTTGATTAATATCGGGTTTAACTTCCACGGGCATTGTCTTTCTGTGTTTCTTGGGAAACAATGCATCTGACCAACTTGTCCGGTGAACACCTTGTCCCAGGGTGTGTTCTCCCACTTGCGTAAAGTCAGGTGCAATAGCTCACCCGTGGTTATACGAGTTTCTTTCAAAAGTGTGTTGTTTAGAAGGAAATAATTGAAGGACTGTGTTTTGACCATTAGCGTCTAAATATATTAGAAGGGAAATTTAAGATAATTTCTTAACTAAAACATAAGCAGCTGGACAAAGATTATACAGTACATCCAAATACTGCATTTATATATATATATATATATATATATATATATATATATTCTTTTTTTTTTTTTTATAATTATTCACGGAATGTAAGTCAAATGGATTGAAAATGAATGTTACCATCCTGTCTCTTTCTGAGGATGTTCTACCAAGTGCCCGCTTAAACTAAAACAAATGATGTCCAGTTATCACATCTAAAATATTTGACTTCACAGAAACTAAATTGAGTGACTGATCATTCCATGTTGATGTAATCAATAATTCTTCTCTTGAACCAACTTCGTTTGCCTTGATTCAAATTATCCATCCATCCATTTTCTTGACCGCTTACTCCTCACAAGGGTCGCAGGGGGTGCTGGAACCTATCTCAGCTGGCTCTGGGAAGTAGGGGGAGGACACCCTGGACTGGTTGCCAGCCAATCGGAGGGCACACAGAGACGAACAACCATCCACACTCACACAAAAGCACACTTTGGGACAATTCGGAGCGCCCAATTAACCTGCCATGCATGACTTTGGAATGTGGGAGGAGACCGGAGTACCCGGAGAAGACCCACACAGGCACAGGGAGAACATGCATACTCCACCCAGGAAGGCCGGAGCCTGGACTCAAACCGGAGTCCTCAGAACTGGGAGGCGGACGTGCTAACCACTCGACCACCCTTGATTCAAATTATTTTCTTACCATTTTAGTTACTGAACTAAACTGATTTATTTACTTTAACTGAATTAATATATTCACTTTAAAACCAATTAATTAATTTATGTATAACCAAATAATATTTTTTGCATTTTACAAAGTTCAAGGAACACTGATTGCAACGTCCATCTAAGTGGGGTGAAACTCAATTTACGTATTTGACCTATCCACAGAGGGAGCAGTAGCAGGGGATTGCACTCAGGGATCACGTGGTGATCTAACACCTCAATTCCAATCCATAATGCTGAGTGTCAAGAAGGGAGGCAAATGGGTCCCATTTTTATTGTCTTTTGATATGACCCGGCTGAGGATTGAACCCGCAACCCAATGCAAATGAGCCACGACAAACACACGTGGTAACAGGCCTACACAATCTGAGCTGTAATTAAACAATATCAAATGAAAGACTGCTTTTTGCAAGTTGACCCTGAAAATACCAAATTCAAAACACTCACTCAAAGCCCAACGATATAGCATAGCCTTAAATGGCTACAGCTACAGTACAATGCCATGGTGGTACTGATGGGCTGTCGTTTTCAACGTGCATGTGCAAGTCCATTTGACTCAAACTAAATATACTAACTGGAGGACATGAAGAAAAAAAAATATTGGAAAGAAATGAAAAACTTTATTTGGGGTCTTTTGGCGTATATTTATCAAAATTGATGTCTCTCAAATAAATGTTTTTCACAGTCAAATCAATAATTTGATTCTGTTTTGAATGGAAAATATTATTACAGTCCTTTCAATAAAGTGCTGATTGCAGTCCTTTTTACAGTGTATATGCACCAGTCACGACATCGAAGCCCATTAAAACTATTGTCCTGTCTGGTTTCTGTGTACTTCTTTGAAGCTGTTGGTAATGCTCCATTTGTGTTAAGGGTGCAGTGACGCCACTCAGATAAGTGCAGATCTACTCACGCATGGCCTGGCCCATTTAGCAGTTTTACATTTGTCCTGTCGCTCTATATGTTTTAAGGCATGTGCCTTTAAGGAGGTGGGTTATGTCTCCTTTGGTCACTACAGTACTTGCCTCAGTTCATCTAAAGCGTTGAAAGCAATGTATCACTCATGGGCTTCGTCATGCAAACATGGTTGGCGACAGGACACCAGAATGAATGGAGTGATGGCAGATGGAGCGTAGGAGGCTATAGTGGAAGGAATCTACAATTTCCTCTAACCCGTGGTCAAGCCCATTAGTGTCCGAGGATACATTTATTTAAGAATAAGTTGTTTACATTTTTATCTTTGTAAATGCTTTTTGGTTATATAACACTTTCAATTGTATTTTTTATGTGGTTGTATTTATTATTTATAGTTGCTACTATACAAAAATCCTAGACCATCTTTAGATTTTATCTTGGGCATCACCTAATTTTAATGGTTTCTTCCTTGGCCCATGCCTCAACTGGGTTTGAAGAATTTTGCACAATCATACAATATGATTTTCAATGCATAGTTTTACTCTCTTGTAATGACAGCAGTGGAAAACAGTATTTTCATAATGTTTTGGTTTCTCAGTAATTCGTAAGGTTGTCTGGATTGCATTTTCTACTCCTGAAAAATTATACAATATGTCCTTCATCATCATCATCATCCTCATCCTCATCATCATCATCATCATCATCATCATCATCATCGTCATCATCATCATCATCATTTCAGTCTTGCAATAATTTATTGAAGTGCAATAATCAATTTTGTAAATTTGGCAAATTACTTTTTTTTCAATGTGAGATGGTACAAATGGTAATGAAATCCAATGAATTTCCTTCATGAATCAAAGTTGCACAAACCCTTTTTGTCCAGAAGAGGGTAGTGTTTATCCATGTTATTTTAGGGTGCATTGTTTTGAGGTACTGTTGTTTTAGTGGACCACAAACCGATAAATTCAACGTCTTCACGTTTAAAAAAAAATATTCCAGATGAGAGAGATTTTTTTGTGAATTGCGACGTGACTTTCTTATGTAATTTATTATGCATTTTAGAACATTAACAACTACAGTATCTTGAACAAAGGTGGCACAGAATTGGATTTTGATTTGTATCGTGTCAAGTTTCATGAATCAAGTAGATTCAAAGGAGACATATAGGACACTTTCACATTTGACAGTGACAGTCTTTTGTCAAAATACCCCAAGATCAGGGATTATTACATGTTTACACACTCAACTTGTGAAATTTTCCTCTTTAAAAGGACCCTGCCACACACTCGTGGGCGTGAGTTTGGATTTCATTACCATGACGACAAGGGGCAGAGTTAGGGGTGGCTGAATGTAGAACGCTGAACCCCCCCACACACAAAACACCATCAATATTCATTCAATTTTCCTTCATGTAGGTTACACTAAACTGCCAAATTGTGTGTGTCAATTACTGTGTGGACCTAGCATACTGTATATGAGACATAAACGGACACATCAAGTCAAGCACAAATTTGCCTCCAAATTTGGAGGCGACCACTTCACCGATCAAGTTGTCCCGCTTATCTAAAGCTGGCACTGTTTGCTAATTAATTGTGCAGCTAACAAGACTCAGAGCACATCTGCATGCTTGCCATTGGCTTTGTTGTACTATTTCATCCCTCTTTAAATTCAGACTGAA
This sequence comes from Festucalex cinctus, assembly GCF_051991245.1. NCBI lineage: Eukaryota > Metazoa > Chordata > Actinopteri > Syngnathiformes > Syngnathidae > Festucalex > Festucalex cinctus. The sequence continues at coordinate 43,921,176 of NC_135411.1, forward strand.
AATTAATGCTGCGTATGCAAAGTCACCATTGGCTCTATAGAATCGTTAAGTTGATTTTCTAGTTTCCTAATTTTTCAACTAGTCTTTAAAAGCAGAACTGAGAAATTATTAAGAGAGACAGAAGGCATTAGTGCTCATGGATCACTAAACTGTTACCCTATCTATCCCCTCAGTCTATTTTATGAGATCAAATAATCTCTTCCAACATTCCAAATTCCCGACTCCGGTCTCATCCGCCAATCTAACCCAGACACCCCCTGCACAGCCCAACTCCAAATCCCCTTACAAATTTACCCACTCTCCCCTCCAAAAAATCTTTCATTCAGCCGCACCCCCTGGGTTGGTGGACAGCCAACATCACTGACTGACAGAAAATCCCCCCATAAATAACTCTCTTTATTAATGCCGATATTATTTCATTTCTTAGAAATGTCATGCCAATTCTCTTGTCTCTATGATCTGTTTGGACATTTGCATTCCAATACAATTCCCAATAGAATGCATGCTTTGAGGTTCGGGACTTGTTTTTTTTAAATGATACATGCTCCATATTACTGTGTCAATCTCTAAACTAAGCTCCAGCACTGCAGGGGTTCATTCCTTATTTAGGTCATCATCACATGGATGAGGTCCACTGGCAAGTCCTCTGGATTGGTCCATAGATCTCCAACATCTGTCTTGAGTTGAGTTGCGTTGAGTCCTGTGTGGCCTATTTTATAATGTACTGTATGGTGTACCATGCCACCATGCAAGTACATTATGGAACTACACACATGCAATTAGTGTATAGTTATGCAAGTAATTATGACATAATTTTATTGTGAGTCATGCTCTTGAATGCTGTCAAATGTCAAGAGTGTCAGAAATTATGAACCTGTGTATGTAAACACATTATAAGCCCCAAAACACTCTCCTCGTAAAGGTGTCAAAGATGACTATTTTTTGACAATGGTTTTGAGTGCTGCACTGTTTTTTAGTCTGGATTTGAAAGATACGGTATTTGTCTCCCTGGCTAATTGATAGTTGCTGCCAACTGTGGCCAAAGCAATGTTATGTAAACACTTCACTGTTCACTGCCAAATGCAAAGTCACAGCCAGACTGCTGAACAAACGAACACATTATGCATGCTTTACAACTCACTGTAAAGTTTGGTAACGCGGAGGCAGACCACAAAGCAAGATGCTACTCAGAATTTCAATCTGGGTGGCGTCTTGTTTTTATGACAGAAATGTTGGGTTTGGTGTCCACTTTCCACATTGCCCCTCATGCAGAATCCTGTTTTATGCAATCTTAGACCCATTTCCATGTTACCTTGAATCTCAGTTGGTAATGTGGTGTGCTGATTCAAATCCCGGCGGCTCTGTCTGTCCTCAGTAGAAATGACCTTGGGCAAGGCACCGGGTGAATGAACGAACGAACGAACGAACGAACGAACGAACGAACGAACGAACGAACGAATGAACAAACGGGTGATTGTGAGGATTTGTAAAGCGCTCTGAGCATTGCATTTTATAAAGCTCTATATAACTATTTTTAGCATCTAACATTAACTCTATTGAACTCAACTCTTAATTAAATAGCAATCACATTTTCCAGACTTGTAATTAAGACAACAAACAAGTGTTTGGGGCCTCTGAAGACCCTCTTCTTTCTGTTGATTCTGGGCGGTATTCCTTGACTTCTCCTTGCCCTCAGCTAAACGTTAAATACAGTCAATCACAATGTCCTGTATCAGCCATCTGAAACAGTGTAGCCCACTGATGTCAGTAATCTCATATCTGTCTAATAGAAATTTCGTTGGAAGGGTGAGTGAAGCCCGGCTGTCTGATATCGTCAATCAGGGCTTGAATCTGATTTGTCACCAAGGGCAATAAAAGATTTTTCAAAGAACTTGGTGGACTAACAATCTGTGAAAGCCTTGACTGCATTCTTTTAAAACACTTACCGGTACTTGTATTTGTCTTTATTATGACAGGAATAGCAGAATGCCCAGCATCCATGCTTGCAATACATTCCTGGTAAACAGTGAGGGAGAGGCAGAAGGAAATCACACTGAAGTGAAAGGCAAAATGGAGACGTTACCAGTAAGGGGAAACGTTGGGGATGGAAAGAAACAAAGGGGTATATTCACGAAGAATGCGCTGCGTCCCATAATAGCACGAAATATTGCACCACAACTGCACCCGCAGTCTGCGCCCAGTTACCCACCTATTCACTAAGGATATTGCTCTAATCATATACCGGCGCAAACACGCCCACAAAACTGACAGCTTGGAGCAAATTTGCACCTGATTTACCACACATGGCAACGGATGTGCGCCAACAACATGGTTGTTATAGTAAGATGACATTATCAGAAAGCGAGGTTGGACCGAGAGGAAGCGTTTAGTGTGCCATTAAGCTGTACAGAGCAGAGAGGACGACAACGACGTCATTCATTCATAAAGTACAAATTATTGGTGCGATCGTTTTGTAAAAATATATTTTCAGAGGTTGGCGTGGACGTACAGTATGCATCTGGTACGTAAAAATGATCGTAAAATGCCTCCCCGCCATTGCCGATCAGCCCGGGTTATATTATGTGTCCTAAACCAACACTGAGAAATGTCCACTACCCTCTCTCTCTCTCTCTCTCTCTCTCTGTCTCTCCCTCTCTCTCTCTCTGTCTCTCTCTCTCATGCATGCTGTGCCGCAAATGGCATGCACTGCTGTCATGAGCCCGGGATCGAGGTTGCGGCAGGTTTATACATGCTTTCCATTTGCATTGGGGTGGGCATATTTTGCGTCAAATGTATGCAAATTACCTAATTTACATGCGCGCAAATAACACCGGCTCACCGTGGCACAATCTGGTTGTCAGCGCACTTAGTGACGGATTTCCCCATCTGCGCGTGTTTAGTGAATTAGGCGCTCCCGGATCGCTCCATTTTTACTGGTTAGCGGCGTGCAAAGGCGACGCAAACCTTTAGTGAATATGCCCCAAAAGTGCCTTTTATGTCACTGGAGGGGAATTCCCTTCTGCTGCTGTAGAATCTTGACGAATCAGTGTTCCGCATTTGGAAGGGCATAATTTGGGAAAACAGTACCTGAGGAACGAGAGCAACCGGGCAAATGGTTGGGAAAAAACGTAAATGTATGCAGATCCAGTTTGCAATAATGCTGAGGGCAAATGATGCAAAATTGTTACACGCAACCGATTCAAGCTGCTATATCATAAGCCCTTGAAGCAATCCTCCATGACATGGTATTGTGACCGTAGACACCTTCAATCAAACTTCAAGGCCTCATCACAAGAGGCCTTGTACCCCAGCTGTACATAAAGACACCCACTTTCAAAAAGAGCTGGCCCTCCTTGGCTTTTTGAGTCAAAAACATGCTTTTTGTTCCATAAGTACTAGGGGTGTCACGATTCGCCAACTCCACGATTCGATTTAAATTTCGATTTTGGGGTCACGATTCGATTTTTTTTTCGATTTTTTTTTTTTTTTTTTCTCCGCTCCCCCACTTTATAACACAGAGGCATATGCTTCTGTAGGCTAAGGCTAGTCTATGATCATTGGTTCTATTCATTGTACAGTAAATCTTATTTCAAAAGATCGGCTACATATAGGTGATGCAATTTCCATATTATTTTTGTGTAAATTTATGTAATATATGATAATTGACATTAGGCAGGAATGATCAAATTCAAAGAATTTATTTACAATATAAAGTTAACCGTCTTGTTCTTACTGAAGTGTAAAATAAAAAATAAAAAAACAAAAACAAAAAGTCACAGTGGGTGCCTGCCATCTATTGACTGTTTTTGGTTACAACAGTGTGCTGTGCGTTCCTCTTAAAATAATGTGCAACAACAACAAAAAATATATTGTATCCAAAGTCATGGAACAAATACAGCCTGAACAAACTATATCCCAACATTTACAGTTGCTGGGCATACTGTAGCGTGGTTCAAGTACACTAATTAAATGTTTGAATCCAGCGTTTTCCAAGGCTGCAGGTCTGCTGCTATAAATAGACCTATGGCGTTAGTTATAGCTTTCGCGCGAGCTGAAGTGTGTGGAAGTTTCACTGTAAATGAGGATGAAATAGTTGGTTGGACCGTTGTTTTCCCACTTCTAGTTGAATTTGATAAATCTAAATCTTTGTGATGCCTGCGTAAATGTCCCGTCATGTTTGTCGTGTTTCCTGTGGCCGAGTACAGTACGCGCACATAGCATATCTTGCAAACTGTGGTCTTTTTATCGACAACGTGAACGTTGTCGACATAACTCACCGGGAACGCAAAATGTTTCCAAACTGGTGACGAGAGAAGCGGGAGCGGCTTGAAGCACCATTGCTGTGTCTGTCCGCGCTTGCCATCATGACTGCAGGAGAAGTCAGCTAACCCCGGGTTTTCACTGACTGCGGTTGCGGTGCGGTGCGTCTTGACTGCGTGCTCCGGACGGGTCAATTTTTTTGTCAATCCACACCGGCTCCGCACAGCTGCGGTCCGGCAGCTCCGTCGCCGCCCACTTCCCAACGTATCTCGCGGGACCGTGCGCGCGCGATCATGTGGCATTTCACAACGACAAACATACAGAAAGTCTGTGCTTCTTCTGCTATGAGATTCCATGCAGCATCTTTTTTTTGGTTGTCCTTGTAAAGTATATTAATAACGAGAGTCGGGTCAGTGCGTGCTCAAGGCGAGCGCCACTCTTTATTTCTGTCTTCCGCGTCCGGCTGCCGCTCAGTACGGCAAGCGAGACGGGCACAACAAGCAATCGCGAACATCAAACTCACAATACATTACAGTCTTTATAAAAAGGAAGTGCCGTGTCATATATTATTTTGTGGTTTTCCACCTCCAATTTATTAAACCTCTCCGCGTCCATGTTCGCTGGTGTCTAAACCGTGAATGAGCACATGGCCCGGCGACGCCCACGTCACGTTCTGCTGATAAGCTTGCGAAATAGGAGCTGGCGAGTGTTTTTTTCTGAAAGGTAACCGGAAATTTATTTTGAAACTGCCTCTGTCTTCCTGTCCCGCTCGATGTGTTTTGTGCTAGCTTGCCATTTGCCGGAGGCCTACCGCTGCGGCGTCCGGCAAAAATAGAAAATAGGTCTATCCTTGCGGAAGGCTTGCGGCACGCCGGCGGGGGGGGGGGGGGGGGGGGGGGGCAATCGAATCGAGTGTCCTCTCTTCTATTTCGATGCTCGAAATCGTGACGTAATTTCGATCGATTTCGATAAAAAATCGAAATCGTGACACCCTTAATAAGTACAAGTATTAGCGTCATCAGTCTGAAGCTGAGCCAGTCTTACTCTCTGGGCAGCTTTAAAGGAATCCTACCGGCTTTTAAAAAGTGAAAGTTGATTATCACTGAACAACATCAAATGCTCCAGGCAAAGCAAAAACTCCACTGCCAGCAAGTTCACAACTAATCAAATTGGCACAGACATCACCGTTGTGGGTGTTGCACTTACAATGTATGGGAAACACGGCAGAAAGATTATGTGCTGCAAACATTTTCAACAACAGGATGAATCGGTTAGAAACGGCCACTCAGAGGGAGGGAGTGCTCTGCCGTCAACAGTAAGAACTGTTGCAGAACTGAGCAGACATACTTGACATATTTGTGAAGGATCTGAATAAATGTAAAAAAAAATCTGTTATTGGTAATTAATTACACTTAACAACATTTTAATTGAATCACCCTGTCAAATTGATCAAATATTTTTACTGAAACATGCAAGAATACGGTAGATGAATGTCATGATGGAATTGGAATGACTTGAAAATTGAGATACCAAAAACAGAAGATGAGCAGAATGATAGCAGATGTTTTATGAACACTATACGACTAATAATATTGTGTCCATTTGCCCAGCGAATGTGTTGCCTCCTGTTGAGAGAATGTGACGTGAGAGATTACAATGTCACCTCCGTAATCCTAGATAATCCTATAGAAAGATTCACCCCTAAAAAAGATCACCAAAGGCTTTGTTACTCACGCAGTTAAAATATATTACTTCTGTTATCAGCCGCAGTTAAGGCAAATTTTAGCAAAAGGTTGATAGATAAATGAATATTTAGAATGTAATAGTTTTCAATGTTTTGCCCAGACACATTCACACTCAGAATATCTTGTGTTCTGTTGATGTTTTGTATTTAATTGGATTACTCTGTGGATCAAAAATTTGAATGAGTGGAGTGTTACTTCGCATTGTCAAATGTCACGTCACAACGCATGGAACCCCGCCACCAAGGTTTGAGGGCCCCCCACTGAAGATGAAGCCTGCCACACCTAATGCATACACTGCAAAAAGGATAGTAGAAAGAAAATTTAAGAAAATAAATACAGGAAAATAAGAAAATTATTACTTCAAATAAGCAAAATTTTCTGTCAACAGTACAAGAAAATTTTGCTTAAAAGGATACTTGACTCATTTAGCCATTTTCAGCAGTAAAAAGTTAATATTTTGCCTATTATTAATATGGTAACGTCATTATTTTTCATGTACAATTAATACCTTTAAAAATTTATTTTTCTACTTGCTGTCGACTGATGATTACATCACCTGTGCTGAGGAAGTAGATAATGACCTATCATGGCTCAGTTTGCTGACCAACCCCAGAAAACAGGTGAACCATGATTGGTCGTTAACTACTTCCTCAGCACAGGTGATGTCATCATCTGTCGACAGCAAAAGGAAAAAATAATTTTTAAAGGTATTAATTGTACATTAAAAATAATGAATTTATCAAATTAATTCTGGACAAAATATTAACTTTTCACTGCTGAAAATGGTTTAATGAGTCAAGTATCTTAAAATTACCTGTAGGATTTTGTAAAATAAGAAAATAATACTGGGCCCATAACCACAGTCTTGAAAATAGTATTTTTAGACTAAAATCAAGTAATATTAAATTTTTTCAAACTGTAATAAATAGAACTATTTTCTTAAGATACATGTGTATTCATTTTCTCATTGTCTTTGATATGTCCCTGCTAGGGATTGAACCCACAACCTCCAAGTGTGAGGACTCGACCACTAGACCACTGAATGGGTAATATATTTACAGTACTGGCAAGAGGAAAAATGAGTTTAGTAAATATAAAAAAACCCCCTGATATTTACAAGAAAAAAATGCTTACAATAAAGAGCTATATTACACTTTTGTCTGATAGTTTACAAACTTGTATTTTTACCATTTCTGTACCGACTGGACAAACCTGCCCACACTGTAACACCACCACCATCAAAAGCTTGCCTGGTGACGAAAGTGGCTGGTGCATAGCGCATAGTGCTCGTTGGCGACCATCATTTCTGCTCACCATGAATTGACTTTCAACAGAGAACAGCACTAAGGCACACTGGGTACAGTGTACCTCGTACAGCGTAAATGCTCCCTGGCCCATGCAAGACAATGATGCTTGTGCCTGGTGGTGTGGTCAGGTATGCTTGCAGGTTGTCTGCTTCTTTCTGTGACTCTACCAGTCTCTCTGTATCTCTGTTGCAACCTGCTGATGACACTCTAAACTCAGTGGCCACTTTCGTCTGAGAACGTCCTGTTTGAAGCACCACAATCTCAAGATACTGTTGATCCATTGTTAGGTGTCGTCTTGGTCTCATGATGTCAAAATGTGAATAGCATGATGAGGATGACTGTTTAAACACCAGCTCTAATTGAACCAGGACATTTATTGGTCGATATAAGGCTCAAACATCTGATAGCTCACATGTAAATTATATATATATATATATATATATATATATATATATATATATATATATATATATATATATATATATATATATATATATATATATATATGTATATGTATGTATGTATGTATTAAGCTATTATTATTATTATTTAACATCTATCGTTTTATTATTTTATATTATTTATTATTTTTATAAGCCTGGTTCCCCTCCTCCCAGTTCAAAAACCCCATCTGCGCCCCTGGATGCTATACATTTGGGGAAGTTCTCGTTTGTACGATGGTAAATGAAGGCAACAGCATCCACTGGTGAGTTTGCAGATTGTGCCGAATGACTTTTCTCTTCTCTGCTTCTGATTGGTTAAACGGGCTATTGTGGGCGGAACTGACTTCTGAGTCCTCCAAGTGTTTTTTTTTCTTTTTCTTTTTTGTAAGCAGAGAAAGGTGGAGAGATATTTTAACCCCCCTCTGACTGACAGCCACACACACACGCTACGAGAAAACAAGACACACCTGCACCGTGAGTGATTTTATCTTCATTTTATATCGTCCTGTTACTGTATGTCATCGCGTGCAAAACCTCGTTTTAATGCAGAGCTTCTGAGTCTGCACCATCCTCTGAAATGAGTGATGAAATGCGGGTGTTATAGACGGCAACACAGTATGCAGGTCTGGTGCTTTACCAGTATGGACGTGGCCTATTTATAGCTCACTGGATGGCGGAGTAGCTATATGTAATTGTAGTATACGATGTTTCCCCATCCACAATGGAAGAGCATGGTGGGCGTGTAGTGGGGGTATTGTCTGTCTCCTGCAGGGATCCGTGAATTCGTTCCTCTTTGTTACAGTGATGCCGCAATCGCGATGATCCACGCACATTCTGAAATTGACGAGGCCGCGAGGCTTCTGATTTTCTGATGTACGTGGATACCAGCTATCAGAAAACAATATAAAATGGCACACGTGATGTGCATGTGTTGACTATTAAATTTCGAAATGAGAGATCTTTAACTGCATTTTTATCTACTTTCCTATGACGTGTCTTTCTAATAAAGGCAGGCTCAAAGATCTGCTCATATAAAACATTTTTTTTTTTTTTAAACCTATGCAGCCTATCCGGTAAAAATTGGACTATGTTCCATAGGACGAGAGCTTGTTATTATACAAGGATGCCCCTCAATACACACAAAGGCATGTACTCACATGCTGTATCCTCTATGTGAGGATTATAGGCCTACACATTATTCTGTCTGTGCCCACGTCTGTCTAGCCATCTCTCTTTCTAGACTGACATTATAGTTGATATCAGAATTGGGCCAGTTCTCCAGTTGACAGGGTAGTGATCTGATTGCAGACATTGCCGTCGATGACATAGTCTTGTCTAATGACTGGAAGTGTATCTTGTGGCGTGAGCATCATTTACAGGATTGATGCTGGAGAAATTTACAAAAGTAATGTCACATTTCCTTCTTAATTTTCTCAAATGCATGATCAATTTTCACGTGGGGAAGTAGAAATAAACGACTGAAATAAACAACGTGGCTGCACAAGTGTGAACACCCTCATAACTAGTGATGTGGCCGTGTTCAGAAATAGCCAGCCACATTCAAACTCATGCTAAACAGTCAGGCCACACCTGCCACAATTTAAAGAGATGTTTTGAACGGTGCCCTGGCACTTACCCTAAAAACACAATGTAAATGGCACAGCTGAATATAACGATTATCAGAAAAGCAGTAAGGAAAGTAGAATAGCTAAAAAAAATTCTCCCCCGCAAATGTATTTGTTATGGAGGAATTTAGAGACATTTGAAATGCTTATTCTTCTTTTTTCTTTAATATAGAAAATTCAAAGCCATTAAGTATACCATGGAATGCAGTTAAGTGAGGAATAAAGTGGCACAATAGTGACGTCGCCAAGAACTGATGTCCCATCAAAATTGAATAAAATTGATGAGAAGAAAACTGGTTAGGAATGTTGCTAAAAGGCAAACAGCAATATTTAAGGAGCTGCAGAAATTTATGGCAAGTACTGACTGTTAAGCATATGTGACAACAATCACCGATCTTCTACATACGTCTCTGATAGGGTGACAAGACAGAAGAGGCCTTATCCAACAAAGAATAGCCTGGCCCAAGGCTGGATACATTTTGCAAAAACAAACAAACATGAAATTTCCCAATCACATGTAGAAAAGGTGTCTAGCGTTATCAAGGTTGAACCTCAGTCATTACAGAAGGTATGTTTAGCACAAACACAATTCCACTAAATTGCCAAATGGCACAGTACTTATAATGGTGTTGGTTTTTCTTCAAGTGAAACTGGGGCTTTTGTCAGGCTAGCGGGAATTATTAACAGTTTGAAATAGCAATCAGTGATACAAAACATTCAGTCTTCTGATAGAGGGCAAAAAAAAACAAAAAAGTCAGGAAAAGCCGACAAGATCAACTGGACTTTATTTGGGATTAATCAGAGGCACTTTAAATTGTAGCAGGTGTGTGCTAACTCCCAATTAGCATGGATCCCCATGATCCCTAGTTTGAACAGTGTGTGCACAAATATCAGTTTGTTTTTTTAGTTCCCTTTCTTAGAAAGATTTCATTTTTTGCCAACCCCCTCCCACTGACTCAAAGCGGCAAAAGTGACTGTGGCTACTGCAGCTGCAGGTAGTGGAGCCGGGACTGCAAGGTGTTTTCGAAGTGTAGATAATTATCAACGTGTCCTGCGATTCACGAGTTCTCGGAGCTAGCTGCGTACTTCCGCGATGGATGAATTGAGAGATCCACTGCTAAGAGTTATTGCAGTTTGTTGTTTCACTCGCTGGGCCACCTGATTCAGACAGTTGGGTTTGCTCGGTGTGCTGTTTTCGAGAAGCAGTCATGTAGTTCATTTTTCATTCACTTTATTTACAGTGCAACACAGTGAAAACAAGCCATCCATAATGTGCTTCGATCATCTTTCTTCTTACTACTTTCTTCTCGGATTCTGTTCACACCACCGTTTGGTAAACCAGGGGGTAAAATTTCAGGATTAAATGCCGCCATATTACATGTACAACGGAAACAAAGTGTTGGCAAAAACACATGCAATATTTGAATTAGTCATTTGCCATTCATAATAGCATCATTATCTATTCAATTCATCTATATTTTATGTTAAACATGCGGTTTGTTTGTTAATATAAAATCATTACAGAACTTGATGTACTGTAATACATTGTAAGTAGCTTTTGCAATTTCTAAGTTCAAGTTTTTTTTTTTTTTTTTTTTTGCGTTATATGATTCTGGAAGGACATTTTAAGTAAGGAAAATACAATTTCAAAATGTTTCCAGCATGGGGAGATCCATTTGTCCAACTTTGTCCATTTGTCCAGATCCAACTGTCATTTGACAGCTAATGTTGAGTTAACAGTTCTGAGAGATACGATCTTTGATGAAAGTGGAAAAATACAGAATTACAGTCAGCAATTGTGAGGAGCAAGCAGTTCAGAAAATGGATGGATGGATGGATGGATGTACAGTAAGTGTGATTCAGTTTTAATTTATTTTTTTCAGAAAGGCTACAAGACATGCTATTAATATGACTTAGTTAGATAATCAGAGATATTGAAATATATGTCTTCTGACATGATGATATATCATTTGTTCTGCGGGGATTGGTGAGATTACATTCAATCCCTCTCAGATTACCAGTCAAGCGGGCAGGCAGTTAGGTTTGGGGTTATAGAGTACAGCTGGTACAGCCCTCGTTTTTTGCCCATCATCCATAGAGTCTGAGTCATGTATTTGGTAAGCGAATAAAAAGGCAGTAGTAGGTCTATCTCTGAGTCTTTCAAGACAAAAGCAGCTTTGTCTGTTTTAGTAGGTTGCTTTATACGGGAAATGTGCCCTCTTATTCAGTACAGCCGTGTATCAGGCAGGGACAGGCAATACAACTGGCATGAGATCAAACAGCCGTATTGTCCTCAAAAGACAATTTGTAATCCCTATTCGCAGTTGGTAAAACACAAGATTGTACAACCTCATCGTCGGAACGTGCAGTTATTATCGCTTAGTGCGTCCTCCCTGACAGTGATAGTATGAGAAACCTGATGATTCTCATTCACATTTTTCCTTAGAATTAGTCGGCACCTTCCTCCAGGAGAGAGGACTGTGAAGATCACAATTAAACACAATTATGTGTCATTCCTCATCATTTATTATATATACATACATATATATATATATATATATATATATATATATATATATATATATATATATATATATGTATATATATATATATATGTATATATATATATATATATATATATATATATATATATATATATATATATATATATATATATATATATATATATATATATATACATTAGGGGTGTTAAAAAAATCGATTCGGCACTATATCGCGATACTAAAGCATGCAATTCTCGAATCGATTCAATAGGCAGCCGAATCGATTTTTTAACATCCATTTTTGATGAAAAAATATTCAACAAAACGTCTAACTTTCACACCTTAAGCATGGAAGAATGTTATATTAATGGAACATTAAGCCTTAACATTTTAATTCAATGCTGTTCTAATATGAAAAAAGGTTACAAACTGTTTGTTAAATACAGTGGCTCACAGTTATAAAACTGAAGTTTGAGATCAATAAATAATAAATTTTCATACAAATCTTACAGTGTACATGTATAAGTTTACTGAATGGTATTTTCTAAATTTGAGTAAAAAAAAAAATCGCAACAATCGACTTGTAAATTCCTATCGGGATTAATTGGCATTGAATCGAATCGTGACCTATGAATCGTGATACGGATCGTATCGTCAGGTACTAGGAAATTCACACCCCTAATATATATATATATATATATATATATATATATATATATATATATATATATATATATATATATGAACTAGTGCTGTCAAAGTTAACGCGTTAACTAATTAATTAATCACAAAAAAATTATCGCATTAATCATGTATTAACGCAGATTAATCACACTATTAATTTTGACCGCAGATGATCCTTTAGCTTGACACAGGATGGCTACGTTAAAGGTAGCACAGGTTGTGTTTGAATAATAAACGTAACATGTTTTAAAGGGAAGCATTTCATAAATGTTTGTGTGTGACATTCAAAATATTTGCCCATGTCAAACTATTGGGGTCATATTTTTTTGCACTTTAAATTATGCAAGTAATTAACTGATTAGAGAAAAGGGGAGGATGAGACGTCCATTTAACATTAAATGCTGAAAAAATTAACACATAAGAGGTGCATTTTAAATTTGGCGGTCAAAAAATGTTGATAAAAAGCCCTTTTAATTAAGCGATTAATCGTGATTAATCAAAATTTTAAGATGTGATTAATCTGATTAAAAAATGTAATCGTTTGACAGCTCTAATATAAACACACAGCTACAGCACTATAAATAACCAAGGCAGCAGAATAAAACATTGTCACAAATTTATATTAAATAAAATGAAAATAGTTTGAAAGGTGCAATAGTCAACTGTACATGTGCTATTTAATTTAAGTATAAAACTCATTTTGCTGCAATAAATAGTTTGACTCTACTGTAATGTGCATACATTTATCTTATTTTCTGATCAGTGATTGTAAGGGGCTGAACTTGCTGTTATTCAATGTGTTTACAAGTTTAATTCAATAATTTTGATTTTGAATAGTGAATGAATACATCCAGTATGAGTAATGTATACATACAGTATCAACTTTTGCTACATTGAGCTGTGTTTATCTTTCGATTCTAGTGAGTCAACAATGCAATCACATCAAAAGTCTAAAGTTGTCGTACAGTCAGAATTAAACAATTTTAGTCAAGTCTACTTCAGCATTGGTGGAAATGACTGTCGTGCCTTAATGAACTATATCACAATGAACTGATAGCCCATTACAGCTCACAGCGGTATGAGATAGGTGGAGGGGAGTCTCGATTGTCCCACCATATTCAAAATTCAAAGTATCCATACTCGATAGGGTGCAACCTTCTTCAAGGTTGCTTAATCAATTCCATTTTGCCATGAGAGACCGAGGTTAACCAGCAAGGTTTACAGACACAATCCTTGCCCCCCAAAGCCTTGAGACAGGGTATGTACCTGGCACCAGAATAATTGGCTGTCTAAGATATTCTTTATAGCTGGTTTCGGGGACAGGCAATGTGAAGGACTGCTGTCTGGACAATAAATCACCAAGCTACAAAAATAAAGGGTGTTGATTAGTTTGTGAATATATAATACACACTAAAACATGCTGGATTGTTTTCCTAATATTTTTCCTAGCGCTGAATTTTTAGCAGAATGGGTTACCATGCTTTTACTCAAGGTTGCGTTCAGTATTTTCACCCATAATGGGTTGAAGATTGGACTGGGGAAGTTTATATCAGGAAGGGCATCTGCTGTAATACTATGCCAAATATAGTGAATGACTTGCTGCGGTGACACCTGACAAGAGAAAATTGCTTCTTCTTTTTAGAAAATGTTGCTAATAAAATTTGTATTATTTTTAACCACAGGTGTACTGGTAACCTGGTAACCATTTCTGGCTAGCTTGGAAAAGCACTGTACAAGTGAAATCCCATTTACCATTTAATAGGATCAAAGCAACTTTTAAAAATGAAAGGTAATGCATGTTTTTATCAGACGACAAAAGTTAAATGTACACTGCACTGAGTCACAAGCAATTGAACTACGAACTATATGAATTCTCTTGAAATTGATGTAAAATATAACAGCATTGCTTTCATAACATTTGAACACAAGTTCAAAATATTAAAAAAATGAAAAATTGAAGAGCAATTTTGCCATTCAATGACTTATTTTTGAGGAGCATTTTTTTGCAGGGTAATCTCAGGGAGAAGAGTTTTATTAAACAGTACAAATATACACATATAACAATATAGGTATTGGCAGGTTGAACGTTGGGCCGCAGCTGTTAAATATTTCAATTACTTATTTAAATATCCTATTGAAAATTAGAGAATAATCATGCATTCGGGTTAACGATATTTTTACTTGATACATTTCACAATTAGTATGAATCACCAATTGGTTTCCTTTTTCAAATACTGTATATATAATCTCAAATGTCTTTATTTCTTAAATCCACTTTGTGCATATCAGCAAACAGACGTCCTGGTTTGACCTGGAGAGTCCTGTTTTTTTTAGCCTTGGGTCCCACGTCCTGGCGGATTCCACCAACCTCATTGTTTTGACCTGATATTACGCAGGTCTCATCATGGCGTCGTATTTTTTGCAATGTGTATAGCAATCATACAGTTGTCATAGTGATTCATGTCATAAACCCATTAAAAGGCAATTTAGCTGTTAAATTCCTTCTTATTTACTTCCAAATTCATGATTGCTTTGTCATTCGCATCCACATCTAATCGGTAGCAGGCAAAAGGCATTGATGGAAACTAAAACTAGTTCCTGCTTTCACATCTAAGAATTATGGGAAATGTTGTCCTAGTAGTCCTAGTCCTGTTTTGCCCACTGACCGGAATATATGACTGGATAGCCGATAGCCCATACACGCCTGTGCAACCCGTTAACCCGTTGAAGTCACATGACAGCCATCTTACTCCTCCCATCTCGCAAGAGACTACTGTATAAACTATATGGTATATGTACAGATGAGACATATACAGCTCGTAGGCAGTTAGTATAAGGCGGTGGGTTTGTGGCGGGGTGGTCACTATTTTTTAACAAGTTAAAAAAAAAAAAAAAGTGGACGGTATGTATGTATTCTGCTTTGAATACACCCTTTTTCTTTTATTTCTTAGTTCCTTAGATCCCAATATTAGATTTGGCAGAGGCATCTTTTGTTGAATTACAATTACAATTCTTTAATTAAAAAAAACATACAAATTTCCTCCTCTAAACATCAAGCTTATAATTTATACATAATTTAAGGCAAGTTGTAAAATGTCCTCTTGAAGTCCTCTTGTTTACGTTAAACAAATTTAAAACACCATAAATCAGGATAAGTACCATCTCAAATGTTCTCCAGTTTCGATACTGTAAATGTATAGGATCGTATGCCGAGAAACGTTTCTTTTGAGGAGCAATATGGCAGCCTCGCGACTTCAAGAGTCTTGGCCTATTGGCTATCCAGTCATATATTCAGATCAGTGGTGTAGATGACTACACAAGCTTAGCTTTCTCGTGGTATAGTTCCATTGTTACAATGCTTGACTGATGTGAGGTGAATGGCACAGTCGGTTCAGCACAGAGCAAAAAAGCTTGGATAATGGTGAGATTGTCAACCAACGTTCGGAAATATCAGAAATGCCCAGATGTTCGGACTTGTCAGTACAGTAGTTGGTTTGTAATGGTGACAGTTTGACCAAGCTAGGCTAAATTCCTATGTTTAAAAATCCAAGCAAAACCAAAAGTTGACCAGAATCCTGGAAGAAATTTTGTTAGCCCATTCACTCGTTCACTGCCATTCACGACTCAAGGATGACAAATTTTTGTAACTGGAAGCTACAAAAATTTGTCATCCTGACAGCTAAGGAGTTTGACATACCCACTGTACAACTACAAACACTTGAGCTGGGTATTGCCAACAACCTCACGATACGATACGTATCACGATACAGGGGTCACGATATGATATGTATCGTGATAACGTATCCCAATATTTTTACATTAATTTACATGCATTTTATTATAAGAGTCATATGTCAGTTAGGCTACAGTGCAAACTAAACACCCAAGGCACTCCTGTCCCTTTCGCCTGCTTCCTGTGACATGCGGACTGATTGGCGGCAATTAACTTCAAAGATATGCTTGTTAAGTACAATGCAAGCTGCAAAACCCGTCTCTTTTGCTCCCCCGCACCTGCTGCCTAGTGTGAGCAGAGGCTGCTGTTCCTTCCTATTTAAATTAATGAGCATTATTGATTTGATGCCTGCGTATCGATACGTGTATTGTAATGACCTCCGCAACGATGTATTGCCGTGTCGATTTTTTAGAACACCCCTAACAAACATATTGTAATTGTAAAATCCATATTACACATATTGCTGACATAACTTTGAAAAAAACCCCGAATCAATCGTCATCAGGCAGATTGAATGAAATATCTGCAGCATTCTCATAATTTCCTGACAGTTTGATGCGCGTACAGTGTGTGCGTGGGGGTGTGTGCGCGTGTGTGTTTTGACATTTGTGTGCGTGTGCGTGTCAGAGCTTGTGCCTGTCAAGAAGGACACATTGACGAGGTGCTGAGTCACTCTGGTAACTGACTGCCTGGACGGCCATGCACGGTTTTGATGAGACTTTTCATGCACTCAATTTGAAAGGGGAAAAGTTGTGGTGTCCCTTTTGTCCTTGTATTTCCATTTGTTGTTTTCAATGCCAGAATCAAAAGGACTTGTCATCGGAATCAACAGCAAACAACTCAAGGAGACAGAAAGGCAAGAAGAAAATCATTTGCAGTTTAAGGTCATTATCTTCTAAGTCCACTTTTAAATTGAATATGTTTTTTTTAAGGGATGTTCGATACCACTTTTTTTCAGACCGGTACCGATACCGATACTCAGACCCTCAGTACTCACCGATACCAACTGCCGATACAAGTAGTACATTTTGACAAATAAAAAAAATCCCTAAAAGATATTTTTAAACAAATATATTTCCTTTAATTTTGACAAAAAAACAACAAAAAAACAGCACAGGTTGTGATGGTTCTGTTGTCTCTCTAGCAGTTCCAGAGTGTGGCAGGAGGCGGCGCCAACCTCGCAGGCAGAGGCCTGCTCCCACACCTGAGGCTCATCAGCCTGATGAGCCAACAACCTATTTAACCAGCCCCTCCTTTGGTTCTGTGCCGGAACATTCCCTTGCCATACCTGCTACGTTTGCTTGTCTCCTCCTGCCACACCCTTGTTGTGTTCTAGTCCCTGGTCTCCGGCTTGTAGTGGTTTTTTGTTTCTCGTTCTACCGGTCTATTAAGACGGCTCTTTCTGTTGCTACTTTGGTCCCTAGTGTTTTATGTTGCTACTTTGCGCTTTAGTGTTTCTTCATCCCTGAACAAGGTGATTTTTGGTTGCTACTTTGTTTTCTAGAACTTTTTCCCTGAGCAAGGTGATTTTCTGTTGATACTTTTGTGAACAATAAACTGTGGACTTTGTCTCTCACTCTGCATCCTGGGTCCTGGCCTTGCTTTGCCTCACGGCACATAACAGAATGTTCCGGCCATAATGGACCCAGCAGAGTCAGAGCGCTTAAGGAGTGCGCTTTCGGCACAAGGAGCACTTGTGGGACAACACCAATCAACCCTGCAACAAGTGATGGACCATCTACAGCAACTCACCACCAGTGTGGACCAGCTGAACAAGCAGATGGCAGCCATGAGTCACCAACTGCCGTCGTCCAGCTCCTCTGGTTGCTCGCCCTCTCCATCGGCGGCAACCCCTCCAGCCTCCCAGCCGTCTTCTCCCAGAGAGCCATTTATTCCGATTCCTGCTAGGTATTCTGGAGACTTAGGCACATGTGCTCAGTTTTTGCTACAATGTAGATTAGTGTTTAACCAGCAACCCAGTACTTATGCTACTGCCCAGTCAAAAATCGCTTTCATTATGAGTCTGTTATCAGGACAAGCGGCCGCTTGGGCCTTGGCAATCACAGAACAAGGATCGGCAGTGCTAAATGATTATGAACAGTTTACCGGAGAAATGAAACGCATTTTTGATCACCCGGTGCGAGGCAAGGAAGCAGTTGGCCAGTTGCTGGATCTGCGTCAAGGTAGCCACTCTGTCTCTCAATATGCATTAACTTTCCAGGTTCTGGCAGCCAGTAGCGGATGGGGGGACTCTGAGCTACAAACTATTTTTCAAAAGGGGCTCGCTGGGGAGATAAAAGATGAGTTGGCTTTAAGGGATGAATGTAACTCACTAAATGACCTTATTACATTAGCAACACGGATGGACAATCGGCTCAGGGAGAGACGGCGGGAGAGGAAGATGGACATGGCTTGTCGCTCGTCAACTTTCTCACCGTCCAGCTCAACCGTCATGGGGAACTCCACCGCCTCATCTCCGAGCACCGCTCCTGAACTCCATTCCAGCGCGACACCTCGCGACGAGCCCATGGAGTTGGGCAGGGCTCGACTCACCCCTGTCGAACGACAGCGACGCATGAGGAGCCGACTGTGCCTGTACTGCGGCCAGGGGGGCCACTTCTTGGCAAGCTGCCCCGAGTTGCCAAAAGCTGGGGCTCACCAGTAGGAAGGGAGGCACTGGTGAGCCGAATATCTTCCCCCTCGTCCTCCCAAATACAGGTACCAGGTATGATTCACACGACACTTTGCTCGTTACCTGTCCAGGTGCTGATAGACTCCGGAGCCGATGACAACTTCATAGACATTGACTATGTTAAAAACAACAATCTTTCCCTGACTCCACTGACCTCCCCCAAGAAAGTTCTTGCAGTCGACGGGAGGCTTCTAGAAAGGGTTACACACAGAACCACACCCATTAAACTGACACTCTCTAGTAACCATCATGAAGTAATTGAGTTCTATGTGATTTCCTCCCCCCTCAACACCGCAATTCTAGGGATTCCCTGGTTGAAGCTGCATAACCCCCACATAGACTGGTCCACAGGCACAATTCGGAACTGGAGCAACTATTGCCATGCCCACTGTCTAAAGTCAGCCCTACCTGCCAGGGGTCCCAACTCTCCCCACTACTCAAAAGATATTGACCTAAGTAACGTCCCCAGTGAATACCACGATTTAAAGGCAGTTTTCAGAAAGGACTTGGCGTGCTCCCTTCCCCCACATAGACCCTATGACTGTGTTATAGAACTGCTCCCTGGGGCTCCACTCCCAACACACAGACTATACAACTTAACCAAACCCGAACGGGAAGCAATGGAAAAATACATCACCGACTCATTAGCTGCAGGACTTATAAGACCGTCTTCATCTCCATTAGGCGCAGGGTTTTTCTTTGTGGAAAAGAAGGATAAAACTCTGCGTCCTTGCATTGACTACACTGGCTTAAACACCATCACAGTTAAAAACAAGTACCCTCTGCCGCTCCTGGACGCTGCATTCAGCCCTCTCCACAATGCAATGGTGTTCACCAAATTGGACCTCCGAAACGCCTACCACCTGGTAAGGATACGCGACGGCGACGAGTGGAAAACTGCCTTCAATACCCATTTGGGACATTTTGAGTATTTGGTCATGCCCTTTGGGCTCACAAACGCTCCAGCAACATTCCAGTCATTTGTGAATGATGTACTCAGAGACCTGCTCGATAAGAATGTTTTTGCATATCTAGACGATATTCTCATCTTTTCTCGATCACATGAAGAGCATGTGGGGCACGTAAGAGAGGTCCTGCGGAGGTTACTAGAAAACAAACTGTATGTTAAAGTTGAGAAATGTGAATTTCATGTTTCCACTGTTAATTTCCTGGGCTATGTGATAGAAAAGGGGCAGCTCAGGGCCGATCCCTCTAAAATCGAAGCGGTTAAAAATTGGCCTCTGCCTACCAATCGGAAGCAGCTGCAACGTTTCCTTGGATTCGCTAACTTCTATAGGAGATTTATCCGAAACTATAGCAGTATAGCTGCTCCTCTCACGTGTTTGACCTCAAACAAACTTCGCTTCGTGTGGTCTGCCGATGCTCAATGTGCTTTTAACCGTCTGAAAGAACTCTTTGTTAATGCCCCTGTTCTCGCCCACCCAGATCCCGAGCAGCAGTTTGTGGTAGAGGTGGATGCGTCAGATTCAGGAGTGGGGGCCGTCCTCTCTCAGCGCCTGCCTGCGGACCAAAAACTACACCCCTGTGCTTACTTCTCCCGCCGGCTTTCCCCGGCGGAGCGCAACTATGATGTGGGCAACCGCGAACTCCTGGCAGTGGTCCTAGCCCTCCAAGAATGGCGGCATTGGCTGGAGGGTGCAACTCATCCCTTCATTGTTTGGACGGACCACAAGAACTTGTCCTATCTCCGCACCGCCAAACGACTGAACTCTCGTCAAGCTCGTTGGGCTCTCTTCCTCGGACGCTTCAACTTCACCCTCACCTACCGCCCCGGCTCCCGAAACCTGAAACCTGACGCCCTCTCCCGGCAGTTCGCCTCTGGAGAGGAAGAGAGGGACTCAAGCACGATCCTCTCCCCTGAGTGTGTGGTCGGGGCGATGCGGTGGCGAGTGGAGAAGAAAGTTCAGGAGGCACTTGACAACCAACCAGTTCCAAATGAATGTCCTCCAGGGAAACTGTTCGTGCCACCTGCCGCCAGGACTCCTGTGCTCCTCTGGGGACATACCTCAAGAATCGCTTGCCACCCTGGGATCCACCGGACACTCTCCCTGATCCAACAGCGCTTCTGGTGGCCAACCATGGCTGCCGATGTTCGGGCTTTTGTTGCGTCATGCTCAGTTTGCGCCCGCAATAAACCTTCTCATCAAGCCCCGGCAGGCCTATTACGCCCCTTGCCCATCCCCTCTCGGCCATGGTCGCATATCGCGGTGGATTTCGTCACGGGACTTCCCCCATCCGAGGGCAATGACACAATCCTTACCATCGTCGACAGATTCTCCAAGTCAGTTCATTATGTCCCCCTCCCAAAACTCCCCACCGCCTTGGAGACTGCTAACCTATTGGTCCAACATGTATTCAGGCTCCACGGAATCCCCACAGACATCGTGTCGGACAGGGGTCCACAATTCACCTCTCAAGTCTGGAAGGCTTTCTGTCGGGCACTGGGGATCTCTCCCAGTCTCTCCTCCGGCTACCACCCCCAAACCAACGGTCAGACGGAGCGTGCAAATCAAGACCTGGAAACAGCTCTGCGCTGCGTAGCCTCACGCCTTCCTGCCTCCTGGTCCGCGCACCTCCCATGGGTGGAATACGCGCATAACACGCTGATCAGCACTGCCACAGGCATGTCCCCATTTAAGGTGACCTCGGGCTACCAACCCCCTCTGTTTCCCAGCCAGGAGTCCGAGGTTGCCGTCCCGTCCATCCATGCCCACTTCCGCCGTGCCAGACGAGTCTGGAGGGAGGCTCGAGCAGCGCTGTCCAGGACAGCGGAGCGCAACCGACGCCTGGCTGACCGGAGGAGAACCCCAGCCCCCGACTACCAAGTGGGACAGCGTGTCTGGCTTTCCGCACGTGACCTGCCCCTTCAAGTGGACTCCCGCAAAATGGCTCCACGCTTCATTGGCCCTTTTCCCATTGACAAGATCATCAACCCGAATGCTGTCCGACTCCGGCTCCCGTCATCCCTCAGGATCCACCCCGTTTTCCACGTGTCTCTCCTGAAACCGGTCGTGGATAGCCCCCTCCAGCCACCCGCCCCACCGCCACCTCCTCCCCGGATCGTTGATGGACACCCTGCATACACCGTGAATCGCATCCTTGATGTCCGCAGGCGGGGCAGGGGGTTCCAGTATCTCGTCGACTGGGAGGGGTACGGCCCGGAGGACCGCTCCTGGATCTCACGTGCCCTCATTTTGGACCCGCAACTGCTGCGTGAGTTCTATGCCCGTAACCCTGAAAAGCCTGGTCGAACGCCGGGTGGCGTTCCTTAGGGGGGGGGTACTGTGATGGTTCTGTTGTCTCTCTAGCAGTTCCAGAGTGTGGCAGGAGGCGGCGCCAACCTCGCAGGCAGAGGCCTGCTCCCACACCTGAGGCTCATCAGCCTGATGAGCCAACAACCTATTTAACCAGCCCCTCCTTTGGTTCTGTGCCGGAACATTCCCTTGCCATACCTGCTACGTTTGCTTGTCTCCTCCTGCCACACCCTTGTTGTGTTCTAGTCCCTGGTCTCCGGCTTGTAGTGGTTTTTTGTTTCTCGTTCTACCGGTCTATTAAGACGGCTCTTTCTGTTGCTACTTTGGTCCCTAGTGTTTTATGTTGCTACTTTGCGCTTTAGTGTTTCTTCATCCCTGAACAAGGTGATTTTTGGTTGCTACTTTGTTTTCTAGAACTTTTTCCCTGAGCAAGGTGATTTTCTGTTGATACTTTTGTGAACAATAAACTGTGGACTTTGTCTCTCACTCTGCATCCTGGGTCCTGGCCTTGCTTTGCCTCACGGCACATAACACACAGGTACTCTTCAATAGTCTTAACGCTCAAAATAAAACACAACAATGCTCTTTTTAGTTTAAGATTCACAATTTTGAAGTATTTCCAAACCGGTGAAGTTTTGGTGATAAACTGCTGTAAGCTAGCGCCAGTTACAGGCAAGGAGGACTCACTTAACGTCTTCCCCCTCCGCCATCGGTCGCTTGTACTCGTCTGCGTCACGAGTACTCGAGTACTTGAAAAAAGGCTGGTATCGGCCCGATACCGATACCTGGTATCGGTACTCGCCCATCCCTAGTTTTTTTTATATCATTGTATGAGGAGTGAACATGTCAACTCATCATAAAATGATAATTCCACATCTCAGCAGGAATTACTGTATTATTAAATTAAACAATTTTATTTGGTGACTTTTCTATATTTTCTTCATTGAGCTCTAAAACCAATTAATAATGTAGATGATTTATTGTGAATAAAAGGTTTTAAATAATTGTACACTTAAACATGCTCATAAATGAATTATAAATAGTAAAATGACACTCACCTAACTTGTTGTGTTTTCCTGAAAGCAGAGTTGTATAGGTAGGAACACCTTTAACAAACACTATTGAAGTCAAGAAACAACTTTGTTTGTCTCCATTTTTTCTGTCACAGCTACATTTTTTTGACATAATGTGTCACATCAATCATACTCTATTGTCACTATAGTCATACTTTGATCAGAAAAAAATGCTTAAAATTTTTTTTAGCCTTTATGAATTGTTTAATTCTTTTTCGGCTTTTACTGTTTTAACCTGCATAAAACATTACGCAATGCTAAATTAGCATTAGCTCATGCTAACATCTAATTAAGTGGCTCAAGCAAAACACTACTACTAAATCAACAAATTCAAGTATGGTGCCGTGGAAAAGTGTCATCTCAAGTTCTTATTTATTTCTTATTTTTGCATAGTTTCCCCACTTTAAAGTTTATTGTAAGATGTCAAACAAATGTAAAGTACAGGGTCAAGAAAACCCAATTAAGATTTAAAATAGTGATTTTATTTATCAAGGAGAATAATATTCAAAACTACCTGACCTTCTGTGGAAAATTAATTGCACCATAAACGTAATAACTGGTTGGGCCACCCTCAGCAACAGCAGCAGCTGAAATCAAACATTTGTTATTGTTATTGTTATTATTTTAAATACTTTAAATCGCGATGAGTCAATTACATCTCGGGGGAGATACATTGGCCGACTCTTCCAGAAGTTTTTTAATTCAGCAACACAGGAGGATTTGGAGCATTAACTGCCTTTCTAAGGTCACACCACAGCATTTCAATCAGATTCAAGGTCAAAACTTTCATTTTGTTTTTGATTCATAAGCCATTCAGGTGGTGACTTGCTTGTGTGTTTTGGATCGTTGAATTGATGTAGAACCCAAATGCATTTCAGCTTGAGGTCACTAACTGATGGCTGAATATTATCTTCCAGAATCTTCTGAATACTAAAATGTATCTTGATTTATCCAACATAAACTAAACACAAATTAACATGGGCCATCATCAATCAGTATTGGTGACGTGACAATTGCTTTTCCAGCAAATATAATCCTATGAAAGCAGGAAAGAGTTCCTCCTCGAGGCCACTAACCTCTCCTTTCATTGCTGTTACGTCACTAGCTAAGACCACGGATGTTGTACAATGACTCATCACTTAGCCCCACTAACCTGTGGCTAGCCTGTAACTGCTTTCATACAGGTGGTGCCAAGCCTGACGCATTCGACTTTGACCTCTGAGGATACTTAGGTGTACCCTAAATAAAAGATGCGACCAAATATGCTTCATATCAAAATACACTGACTGTACAATGACCATGTGACTGTATGATGACATTGTGAGGACAATTGTAACAAGGAACAGTGTCACTTACTTGACTCATAACAGAAGCAGGTCGTCATTCATTCATTTGATACTGAAATAAATGTTTGATTGGATGTCAAACAGCTGCCTGTGAATTAATCAAATGAATGCAATTGAGAAAATTAGTCCTCTCCCCTATATTGAATAACACAGCAGAAAATGTTCTCCTGCAAAGCCTGCATGCATGTGTTTGTTTATGAGTGTATGTGCGTAGTTTGCGTGAGAGCTCACGGGGTTTTGGAGGATGAGATGATTATGTAGCAGGCGGGTGGGTTCAGAGAGGGAGAGGTGGCGGATGCTGGAAGCCAGGGATTGTGAATACCGAGATAGTTTTTAATCTCAGAGCTCAACAGCTGTCTCACAACTCCTCATCATCATCATCTCTCTCTTTTGCTCTCTCTCTCTCTCTCTCTCTCTCTCTCTCTCTCTCTCTCTCTCTCTCTCTCTCTCTCTCTCTCTCTCTCTCTCTCTCACCATGCACACATACACGTTAGACATGCAGAGCTTTTTGCTTGCCACCAGTTACATCATAATACCACCCTCTAGAGAGAACTTCTATTGAAAGAGGCTTGATATAGTCAAATATTTATAGCACAGTAACCTAATCTAATGTATTTAATGTGTCCCACAAGCATTTAGTATTTTATGATATATTACTTGTGCACTATGCATAGATGAACAAGGATACTCTCTGTGATAGCTGACAACATGCTCAGATTCAGATTTTGATTCTTTTTTTTTCTTTTTTTTTTATTAAAGCATAGAATGAGTTATTTACACAAGTTTATAACAACAACGACAACAACAACATAAATATGTGAGTTAACAACTAAAGAAGGACATAAAGTATGGGGTCCTAGAGGTCAAAGTTGTGGGAGTTCAGTAGGAGGACAGATGTGGATCTCCTCCTCCAGGTCCTACAGGTCTGAAAGTGTAGCCTGTAACTGGATAGCAGCCTCTCGATTGCCTGGAGGAGAGAGTGGGAGGCATCCTTCAGGATCCGGGCAGTCATGCCACAAACCTGTTGCTCATAAACAGTAGTCAGGGAGCGAGTGGGAAGTCTGATGACGTTATTCTTCAGGCCACAAACTGTTGTATTGAATCAATACTCATTTGCTGCCTGCAGCCTAACTTGAAAACTGAGCCCATCACAAGTACCGTATTTGCCAAGCTAAGAGTATTTTTGAAGTTAGACAATATAGGATTGCCCAACTAGCTGCATGGATACATTATTTCACATTGTCGATCTCCATTTTTTTTCCCAATATAATTTATGTCAAAGGTTATCTGACGCACGTTGACTGTATGGAAGGCCAAAAGTGTCAAAATTGAATAAATAAAAAGGCCTTTTTGAAATAACTATCCTTTTGATAAATAACAGGCAATTATGTAATATGGCCATTAAATTTTAAAATGAGGTGTTAGTATTATTATGAAAAGTGTTATGCTATTCTTTAATATTTAACAAATATTTTATTTTGGTTAAATATTTCATAATGATTATTTTAACAACGTCATACTTTTTAAAAATAATGACATTTAATTTATTTTCAAGGTTTTATAAGATAAGAAAACGTTGTTTTACAAAGTCAGTTTTTATTTCATAATGTCTTTTTCCAAAATGGTCTTCTTTTACATAATGGCGTTTTACAGCCGAATGATTTGACCTGTCAATCAAATGACATGAGGCGGAGCCAGTTACGTGATTGGCTGAGTCCCTTATACAGACATGAGCAGCAGCACTTGCAGTATCAATTCACGCATGGAGAGTTTAGCGCCTGATGAGGAGCCGCGGCGGTCACAGGCTTGCTAAAGCATGGATACGGAAGATAAGTCACTTTCAGAAGTACTCCAGGAAGTAGCAAATCGTTTAGAATCGGATCATAACGTAAAGGCCTTGTTAAACTTCTGCGTCAGGCTACGGGGTAGGCGTCACGGCGATCTCGGCTCACACGGGTGGTCCCACCCACTGACTTTGATTGACAGATCAAGTCATTCGGCTGTAAAACACCACTATGTAAAAGAAGACCATTGTGGAAAAAGACATTGTGAAATAAAAACGGACTTTGTAAAACAACGTTTTCTTATCTTATAAAACCTTGAAAATAGATTAAATGTCATTATTTTTAAAAAGTATGACGTTGTTAAAATCATTATGAAATATTTAATCAAAATAAAATATTTGTTAAATATTAAAGAATAGTATAACATTTTTCATAATAATACTAACACCTCATTTTAAAATTTAATGTCCATTTTACATAATTGTCTGTTATTTATCAAAAGGATAGTTATTTCAAAAAGGCCTTTTTATTTATTCAATTTTGACACTTTTGGCCTCCCATATGACTGAGGTAGGATTGGTATGTAAATGTAAACCAACCATGCATGCTAATCCTTACCTTTCTTGCCTATCACATTTTGGTCCAAGCTGGTCTTTCTAGATGTTAGCACACAAATACACAGTAGTTTTGTAAAAAAATCTATGTTAATTGCACTGGACAAACCTGTGCAGAATGGAAGAGAGACAACAAAGAGCTCTAAATTCAGGCCACTGAATATTTTAGATTATGAAACTGTTCCAACGGTCCACTGAATTATTAGAGACTAATACACTGAGAGTGTTGTGAAGGTTAGGAACTGCCTATTCATGACTAGATCCTTTAGATGTTAGAATAATGAAATGGTTTGTGAGCAATTAATTCATTCTTAGCAGAAGAATACTAGTGGAGTGGAAAAAAAAATGGAAAATTGGTCTCCACTACTGTGCCATTTCCCTGAAACAATGGATTACAGTTCCCTGCTTACACTACTGCATTCCCTCAAACTGGCTGCTGTCCATTGTGTGTGTGCGTGTTTTGGAAGTTGAGACAATGACAACTTGTTGCGCTGGGAGGCTGGACATAGGGATGCAAAAAAAAAAAAAAGTGATCCAAAAGAATGAGGGGTTTGTTCTGAGGTCATGGTGTCAAAGTGTCAGGACACCATTTATACCTAATATTTGTATCATTTCACAAGGGGGGTGTGGATATTTAACTTTGAGCACTAAAATTATATTTATAATCACAATCAGCACATCCTCAG
The DNA here is from genome assembly GCF_051991245.1 of Festucalex cinctus. Lineage (NCBI taxonomy): Eukaryota > Metazoa > Chordata > Actinopteri > Syngnathiformes > Syngnathidae > Festucalex > Festucalex cinctus. The sequence goes on from NC_135411.1 coordinate 43,948,947, forward strand.
ATTAGATGGGTGGGACTGAGATGGATTGGTACTCAAAATCGCTATTCGCTAATCGTGTAGTAAAAAAGTGTTTGCCAGCCACCCAAAAAAAAAGTAGAAAAGGAAATGGAGGAAGAAAAAGGACAAATGGCAACTAATGTCTGACGTATACACAGACATATACAGAATATAAATGGACTGACAATTGGCCCCTTGCGGCTGAAGCCAGAGGGCAGCCATCTTACGTTGCCACTGTTATTGACATTTTCTGTTATATTTTTTGCTGACAACACTGTTATCAGTCCGTGTTTTACGCTAGGCGCCTCCCAATATGAGCGTGAGTAGTGAAAGTCTCTCAAAGAGAGAACTTCACTGAGTGCATCGACCATTCAGACTACATTATCTTAGTATGGTGAATCTTGACTCACGGAGGTTAGGTTTAGATTCTGCAGCAATTTTTTTTCCTGATGGTCTTTGTTTTCATTTTATTGTTGATGGCTCTGAAAACATGATGCAGATGAGTCTTTGAGTGGCACTCTTCAGATAATACTTAGAAATGAAATGTACATGTAGCTTTTGTCCCTGACTTATTGGTACAAACATACACGACATACTGTGGCATTTTTGATGTGGAGACAGAAAATAATGTGAAAACACCGCAGAGAAATCAATGTATTCAAGTCCATTCATCTATATGTCTGTGGTGACAGGTGCATATTAAACTCTGGACCGACTTATAGTGCAAAAAATGCGGTAATCAGGTAATCAGGAGTTTGACTAAACTCATAATTTCTGCCAATACTTTGTGTGCATTTGCGTGCTTTGACTTTGTCGTAACATTTTGGGGATGGTGTTTTTCTGTTCCAGTATGATTGTGCCCCAGTGCACAAAGCAAGGGTAATCGAAACATGCTTGAATGAGTTTTGTTCTGGAAGAACTTGTATACAATCTTTACCTGACCTCAGTCTACAACAGAGAAGACAGATTGTGGAGAGAACAGAAAAAAAAAAACTTATGAAAAAAAGCCTATATAATAATTTTAAAATTTAGCTTCCAATTTAAAATTCAAATAATTACTAATCAATGATTGCTTTGCAGGTGCTATGCATCCCTGTCTTTCACAGTTTTATGTAGTCAGGGGTGCACGGAATAATTTTGGTCTGATTCTCAAAGTATCGCCAGAGCTTGTTGCTTGGGGCTTATTTTTGTCCGACCCACACCTCACTGGCAGGAGCAATTCTATGATTTATTGTTAATTAATAATGAATTAGTAAATTATTAACAGACATCACGTGACCTATATCAATAGCTTGATAAATGTTCTTTAGCTGTATTCTCATTGTATAAGGTAATACATATGTTACTGAATTAAATAGACCTAACAAAATACACATGATCAGAAAACAGTTTCTGGTTGGAACACACACATGCCAAATGGATCATATAATAATTCCTACTTTAAAAATCTACTTTTTTATGACACTCAAATGGATTTACACAACAGGCAGATAACGCATGGATGGATTGATGGATTTATTTGGCCTTCATTGAAAGGGCGGCATGGCTCAATGGTAGAGTGATCAACTCCCATCCGTGAGGTTGTGGGTTCGATCCTCACCCCTGGTGACCACGTCAAAGTGTCCTTGAGCAAGACACTGAACCCCGATTTTCTCCCAGTGGATGTGGTAGCAGCAGACCATTCGTTTGCGAATGTGAGGCTTTGTAAAGCCCTTTGGACACTATAGCTAAAAAATCACTATATAAATAGCATTCCATTGCATTATACCGTCAGTAACCTGCACACTACCACAGATAAATAATGTCTTGTCATTGGGTAATTTGGTCTCCCTCAAAGGAGCGCTCGCTGTTAACTGCGACACAGCTCATGAGGGTGGGGTGGCGAGGTTAACAGTTATGTGTTTGTGTTTGTAACATAAGCGACTCTATATATTTAAAAAGTGTGTCGCTTCCTCTTTCTTCCACCCAGGCAACACCTAGAACTCTATACACTCCTGTGCTCTTGAAAAGAAAAAGAAAAAAGCTAAATGCTTAGTACGGAAATGTGCAGTGACAGACTTGCATATGGTACCCAATTTCATATTTTTAGTGTGCAAGAGCACCTGTGCATCGCTTATGTGAATCCCTGTACTGTATATAGAGTAGCATTTTAGAAGAAAAACAACCAAACAAAAAAAAGCACAATACTAAACTTCTGCGACCATTAGTAGTCTAATGGCCACACAGCTGGCGTGGTCTCAATTCTTCTTCAATTGAATCAACTGAGGGTGTTGTCTGCATCTCACTCAAAGCCAGATGGGAGATGCTACTGTTTTCATTTCATTCAGTTTCAGAGACCATGGACAAATGAATTACAGTGTTCCGTTGGTGCTGACTGTCGTCACACATTTCAGTTTTTACCATCTTCAGAATATTTCCAGACTCCGCCCGTTTCTCTCGCAAGCCAACACAGAGGTGCTTATGGATGCTTTTATTTCTTGTCATTTAGATTATATTGTAATGCCCTGCCCTCTGGTCTTCCCAGAAATAATATGTCAAGCTCACAACTACTTCAGATTTCAGCCGCACGTGGGCTGACGGGGAGCTGAGGGTGGGAGCACATTACACCAGTTTTAAAATTGCTGCACTGGCCCCCCTATGTGTTTCATGATTGATTTTAACGTGCTTTTATTAGTCTTTAAATGTCTTAATGGTCTTGCGCCAATTTATTTATCTGACCTGCTTTGATCGTATCAACTCTCGCGGATCCTGAGGTCCAAAGGGTGACGACCAAAACACACAGTGAGGCTGTATTCGACCACTATGGTCCTCACCAATGTCGGAGGGCATAAGGTCCACAGAGACTATTGATTTTTTTTTTTTTAAAGGGTGTATTCAGACCAGAAAAGTCTGATAGTCCGCTTGCTTGGTCCAGACCAAAAGCGGACTTTATTTTTTTTCGTTTGATGCGGTTCATATTCACACTGTGCTTTTTGCAAGTGGACTATATTGCGCAATCACGTCGACCCGCGTCACTATCTGTGCTCCCGTTTGGATGAAAATGACGATGGCTGAACGCATAACAAAACCAGGAAATAGAGGACAACATGAAATTCCAACGTGCTGCATTACTGCTCAGTATATCTGCGGCATTATTGGATGCAAGATATTTGCGAGCGTCAATGGCAACTCATTCAACGGAGGTTACGCGACGCTGTTTCTAATTTTGGAACGGCGTCGTCGATTGCGTTCAATAACTGGAGAAGCCTTTGCGTTTCGCGTGCCCCGCCCCCACCACAACATGATGAAAGCAGCGTGGCTAAACAGAATGTGCATGATTATGAATGAATGAGAGGTCAAACTTCCAAAACATTTAAAGGGTTAAAATCTCGGATGATGGCCTTGCCTGATATTGGAATTGACTTTCCATTGATATTTTAATAGTTCCTGAAAATTTCTGATTCATATCTTTTTCCTAAGGTATTTGAAAGATGCAAGTACCAAAACCTAAACCCCTTTTTCTCAAAACTAGGGATTTCTACCTTCCAACATTAAAATTGTTTTAACTTTGTCAATTTTTGAGGTACATCCATGCATTTTATATCATTTTAAGTGTAGAATTAGAATATATCAATATCTCAATTTAGATTTTTGGCACATGTGGACCCTTTTGCCAGAGGGTCACGTATGAATAAAGTTTATTTGATTTGATGGAAATGGAACAGATGTGATGCTCGCTGGGAAAAAAAAAAGCATACACATCCAGCACTACTTGTGACTGCCAGACAGCTTTTAAAGTGACTTAAAGTTGAAGAAGAAGAGAAAAATAGCTCAATTCTGAGTAATATGGTTTGTGTCTCTAATTGGTCTCTGCAGTTAGAAGACTATGGACCTGAGCCTGCGAGATGCTCTGGGTGGAGGTGGAGGTGGGGTCCCAGGTGGGCCCCCTGCCGAGGCTCTGATGAAGAGAGACTTTATGAGTGCGCTGGAAAAAGAGAGTTATGACGACAAGGTGGGAGAGACAATGACCAAGAGTGACTACCGACCTTTACTGGATGGAAAGGACGCCAAGAGTGGTGAGTCACTGCAAACATTTCACTCACACTCCAAGAGGAACTTGTGTTTTCATTAAGGATGTTCATTTCTGGATGAAAGAAATGTTATACTTTGTGTCATTACGCAAAACTTGAGGCTGGTGGTGTTGCTGGTATATGTTTCCAAGACACATTATGCAAGCACTGTTTTTTACTGGATGTTGGCTGAAAATCATAGCTCAGTTTCTCTGTAAAATGTCACAAACAGCCAGAGGATAAACGTGATCGTGAGGCTTCGCCAAATGTCTCACCGTGTCTTGTGGGATGTCGTCTGGAATTTTGAGGAAACTGTCATTCTGATTTTCTGTCCAGTGGTTTTGTTGTTCACTACTGTGAGATTTATTTATTTATTTTAAACTTTTTTCAGTACACTTTCAAGGTTCAACATGTATCATGATGATACACTTCCCCCTAGGGGTGGGTGATATGGCCTAAAAATTATATCCCGATATTTCAAAGAAATTTGCGGTGACGATATTTTTGACGATATTGGTAATAATTACTGAACAATAGATTTGTCTTAGACTTTGGTAAGTGAATTTACCACAGAGCATAGTATACATTTCTTTATGTACTGTTTATATTAACTAGGGTTGCGCAAATGCACTCTTGCGTCAGTTTTTGTCATTCTGCAGGGTCACGAAACATCATGAGTGAATATGCTTCATGTTTTGATCAAGCTGTGAAGTAGCAATGTATTAGTGTGCCTACATATATATCTGCGTCTGCAGTTTTAACTTCTGTGCATTAGAATCTACTATCACATGCGACTGCAGTTTAGTGGACCTTCAACATCAGCACCCTCACATTCAAGCTGTCTGTGTTTGGTTCTCTTACGCACCCACTCACACACAACTCAGCGCACAAGCCATACACGCATCTTGTCCTAAGCTGTCAGAGCCCATAACTAAGATGGCTCTGTAAATGTGCTGAGTCCAGCAGATATGTTAAGGTGACTATGATGTAATGTAAGTGAAGCTTTTCACCACGCAAGTCTTTGACATCCTCTACTAATGAGTCTTAGGTCAGTAGAAAACTAAATTTTATTTATAGAGGACTTAAAAACATTGTACAGAACTAAAAGTTGAAAAAAAACAATAAACAACTAGAGCTGCGAGCAGCTATAAAGGGCCCTCGCAGCCCGCGCCACGTTGGGGTACTTGCACGTTGGGGTACTGGCACATTGGAAGCAGAATTTCTTTGATGATAAACTATTACATGTGGATTTTTTATTTTTTTTTTGCCAGGTGTGATGAGTGTGTCAAGCTCAATGGGTTTTGGCGATTTTTAAGATCTGCAAAAATCAGTCTTTTTTTATTTTTAGGCAATGCGTTGCCCTGATTGGTATTTTTTGCAAAAGTGCATATACACATCATCGCTCGTACTCATTGCACAATGTTGCTTTTATTGTCCATAGAGGCGATTAAAAAAAAAAATAAAAAAAAAAAATAAAAAAAAATAAATAAAACTAAATAAAAAAGTACATATGTTTGGATCGGTCTGATGCCAGTGAAGATATTGAGTGGTGGAAAGTAAAAGAATATTCATAAATGACTTAGTTATCACACTTACAATGAGTTTACAATTTTTGTAAAAATACCATATTTTTTTTAATGCCTCAAGGACTAGGTGGCGCTGTATTTATAATTGAATTTTGTCATAGAGATACCTTCACGCCTTGACTATAAATATACATGTCAAGTTTGGGATTTTTTGAAGCATGTACCGGGGAGTTATTAAGCATATCCTTCATTCACGATACTGCTTTTACCGTCCATAGAGGCTATCAAAAATAAATAAAAATAAATAAAAAATACGTATGTTTGGATAGGTCTGATGCCAGTGTACATTTTGAGTGGTGGAAAGTAAAAGAATATTCATAAATGACTTAGTTATCAGACTGAGAATGAGTTGACAATTTTTGTAAAAAATACCGTAAGTGGGGTATTTTTTTTTCATGCCTCAAGGGCTAGGTGGCGCTGCATATATAACTGAATGTTGTCATAGAGATACCTTCAGGCCTTGACGATAAACATACATGTCAAGTTTGGGATTTTTTGGAGCATGTACCGGGGAGTTATTAAGCATATCCTTTTTCAGTGCGAAACACAAATTTTGATGCCCCGCCCTCATCATATAGTATTTCCAAAAGTCAAGATTTTTCCGTCTGTTGTTGGCTCAGGTCTTGGCATTGTCCAGGTCAAGTCTTAAGTCAGTCGGATAAAACGTGTAGGAGAAGTGGGCAAAAGTATGCCCCCTGAAAATGTGCATAAATCGTCAAAAATGGGACATTCAAAAATTCGTAGCTCACTTCCTGTTCATTTTAGCATATGGGTCCAGGAGACTTTTTTGTAGGTCATTGGCTCCCTCATACACCTAAAAATTTTCGTAGATCTTGCTTAAACATACAACCAGGGCTGCTTCGTTAAAAATTTGTAGGGGGCGCTATTGAGTCATTTTTGTAAAAATAGCACAATCAACAATAAAATATTGTTCATTTTACCAGGCCAGATGTGTGTGCCAAGTTTCATGAGTTTCTGCGCATGTTTAGACCCTCAAAACTGGCGTTGTTTTCTTGGCGAACAGTGCTTAGCCACGCCCACAGCGATTTGCGAAAACTCACAAACTTCGGGTTGTGACATCATGAAGGCCGAAACCCTCATCTGAGCAAATATGAGGTTGGTCCAGTTAACGTGTTTGGAGAAAAATGTACAAGAAAATTCGTAAGAAAAAAAATTGCCACTAGGTGGCGCTATCAGTAAGATGAAATATAAGTTCGTAGATGTCTTTAGGGCTGGACTCTCATCAAATGTGTGAAATTTTGAGAAGATAGGATCATCTCGGTCAAGTTAATGCAGCTTTTATTGTCACGAAAAATCTTCAGACTTTGCGTCACCGTAGCGGCCACGCCCTTTGGCGAAAAGTTACAATATTCGGTGTGGGGCATGATCAGCATCTTAAGGCTTTTCTGACCAATTTTCAACTGGATCCCTTCAACAAACTCAGCGTAGTAGCTAAAAACGTAAAGTATGACATTTATTGTTACCACTAGGTGGCGCTATATGTATAACTGAAATTTATCATATAGATGTTTTCAGGCCGTGACTATTACGTTGCCTGAGAAGTTTGAGATTTTTTGGAGCTTGAACATGGGAGTTATTAAGCATTTGCTCTTTCTGGACAAATGAAATTTTAAAGGCAATATTTGATGCCCCGCCCCCGTCATATAGTATTTCGAAAAGGCAAGACTTTTTGCCCAGTTGGTCTCTCAGGTCTTGAGATGACAAATGCCAAGTTTGAAGTCAATTGGATGAAAAATGTTTGCAGAGGGGGAAAAAGCATGACCACAGTTAATGTGCCAAAACAGGCCAAAATTGGAAATAAAAAAATTCATAGCTCATTTCCTGTACATTTTAGCTACATGGTCCCAATAGACTTTTTTGTGCGTCTCGGGGTGCTACACGTGCCTGCCAATTTTCGTTGCTGTAACTCAAATGTGCCGGGCTTGGTTTTTATTTTTCTACGCTAGGGGGCGCGATAGTCGCATTGTTATGACGACTTCATAATATCAAATTTTTCGCCGGGCCTGAGGAGTGTGCAAAGTTCGGTGAGTTTTCGTGAATGTTTAGTTACCTAAAATTGCGATCGTTTGCGGAGAATAAAGAAGAAGAAGAAGAAGAAGAAGAATTTTTACAAAAACAATAGGGACCTCGCAGCGGTCGCTGCTCGGGCCCTAATAAAACAGGTCTCATTCTGTGTAGAGAGCCATGGAGTGAACATGGACAGCAAAATGGAGGGTTTGGTGCATGTCCATGTGTAGAGGGAGGTCATTTCATAGTTTAGGACAAGCAATAGAAAAAGCTGTAACCACACTAAGCTTCTGCTTAGACCTGCTACACACATTAAGACTTTTCAGAAGTAAAAACATGCTTTCAGTTTCACTTTTGACCATGCACGGAGGTGCATTCAAGTACCACAAATAAAATAGGACATCTGAAAAACAGTTGAAAAAACAAAAAACAAACAAACAAAAAAACAGTCAATTAATTAAACCAAACAGCAAACTAAGATTTCTGCACCACCTGACTGTGTCGTTATTGGCTGGCATTTATGTCAGTGTTGACGAATGTTGATTAAACATTAATGCAACACGACAGTTGGTCATTGTGCCATTAGATTTCATGATGTTAACTACACATTGCAACAAGCATTACACCCCAGCAGCATTCATAGTAACACATAACAGAATCATATCTGCACTATGTTCTTTATGCCCCTTTAAATGTGTACCTGCACAACAAACTAAACAGCAAAAGGTCAGCTTAGCATCTTAGGAAAAACTGCAGTACATGATGTTGATTTAAAACCACTCACTCCCACCCACGCAATGGGTATCTATTTTTGGGGTGGTACCCCACTTTGGAAGCTTTTACTTAGATGAGAAATGTAAGGACAGCTTTCAGTTTAGTGATGCAGAAATGCAGTTTGGCTTAAAAGGAGTTTGACCTTGAGCCTGGAGAATGACTGCAGTCCTCAGAGGCCTGACTGGATTCCAGCTGTGCTGCCCTTGCATTCAGTGTGTGTGTGCGTGTCTATAGCCCGCCGATGCACAAGATGCATTGAGTTTTTATATATATATATATATATCTATATATATATTGAAGCATAGAGCAAAGACTTTGCACTTAATGCATCATCTTCATGCAAAACATGTTGCATCAAGTATGGAAGCTGGCTGAGAAGAAATTTGTTCTGTTCCATTGATAGCACACATTTGACAAGCTTTCTATTTTCTTTCCATTTTTGTCACAGATGATGGGATACATATAAGAGAAGCTCACTGCTTTGTTTTTAGTTTTGATGGTAGGTAGCACTAGAATTCCTAGTCAGGTGACAGAAATACATCATGCTACTGTCCAAATAAATTCAAGGACAAATGATAAACCAAAGTGATTGAACTCTATCAGTGTGGAAAGTGTTCTAAAGCTAACCATGCTAATCTACAATATTTTGTGGTAGACCGCGGAATTCATTTTATTATCATATGAAGTCATCCAGGTCCTGAATTTGTCTGACTGGGTTATGCAAGGGTTATGTTTGGGTCATGCAAGGGTTAAGTTTGAGTCATGATCGTGTGGTCAAGTGTCTGTTTTGAATTGATGTAACCAGCATCTAGTTTCGACTGGTAAAATGCTATGTGATGTCAGAAGCTATGTGATGTCAGGAATCTTTAATCTCTTTATCTGGTCAACAGTCAATCAGATAATTCCATTTCAGTCCTGTTACCCACATGTCTAGCCACAGCCAATCAGATCGATTCGCTGTCTATATAAGCCTGACTGAGAAGTGTGTAGAAGTACTTTTTGTGTATGGATATGTTATATATGCGCTGCCTTCAGTCCAATCATAAAATTATTAATGTCGTGCTGACTAAATATTGTTCATTTATATATTTGTCTATTTATTTATTTATTTATTTATTTGACTTTGATCTGAACTAAGCCTAGTAAGGTTCAGTAACCATTGTTGCACTTCTTCAACCATCCTCACATATGCATGGCGAACGCTCAATACCACTGAATGCACATTCCTTGACAAACCTAAAACTAATTTCTTTTTTTTTTTTTTTTTCCCTAAGAGCTCAGAATTGTTCATTCGGTAGTCTTACCGATTCAATGTCTTATCATCATTGCTCTTTTTTTGTGTGTGTGTGTGTGTGTATGTGTGCGTGCGTTTGCGTGCGTGCGTTTGCGTGCGTGCGTGCGCGTGCAAATACGTATAAATTTATACTCATTCATTCACCTAAAACCTTATAAATATCCCATTACCCTTCACCTTAACCAGCTACTTCAGAGTCTTGCCAGAGTCGTGAGGTTCAAATGGTCAGGAGACCAGAGAAAAGGTCAGAAAAAATAAAGAGAAAAGAAAGATAAATCAAAGTGAAATCCAGCACCGACCAAACACTTCCTGCCTTCCCCATGTTTACAAAATCAAAGTCTTACGCCAAACCCCGGAAGCCTCTAAATTCCAACAAATTAACGAGATCTCAAGAGACCAGAGGAAAAACTAAAGAGAGGAAAGACGGAAGGATCGATGAGGCAGAGTGAGATCCATAGAAGCCAGCACCCACTGATTCAAGGGGCTGTGGGAGGGAGAGGCAAATTCTGTTTGAGTTTCAGTAGATGCTGGTGCGAAGGATCTGGCATGCATAAGGACCACCACCAAAGAAAGAAGCCGTCAACCACGGCCCAGCAAAGCGAGCTACCGGACAGCCCACCGGCCACCGGAGCCCGCCCGGGGCGCCAGGAGTTCTACCGGAGCGGGGCAGGCCCCAAACCCCCGCCCGGCCCCCGGAGCCCGACGCCCGGGCCGGGGAGGGAGCCCCAGGCCCAGGGAGAGGGAGGGGGAGGGGGCGGGGGGCAGACAGGGAAGGGGGGGGGGGGAGCGGGGGGAAGACAACAAGAAGGTGAAAGGGCGGCTGCAGGGCAGGAGGGGGGGGGGGGCGAGGAGGGAGAGGCGACGGGGGGACCACGTGGCACACCAGAAGCCCACCCGCCCCGAACCGCGCCGCCGGGCACGGAGCAGCGGACCGCGCCGGGACGGCACCGCCCCGGGCACCAGGGAAAGCACCCCAACACGGCACCCCACAGGGGGCCCAGGGAGCAGCCAAGACGCAACCGCCACCGAGCAGACAACGGGGGGGCAGAGGTACCCCCGCCCGACCACGGGGGACAGCGTCAAGAAAATTGACTAACTAGCATGCAGTAACACCAAGTGTTGATGCTTAGTGCCCACTAGAAATAAATCTTAAGGAGTTAGTAAGTATAGTGTGGTATAGTGTGGTGTACTCGAGCCCACTAGCAGCAACTAGGTTCCTGACTATATAAAAATAAAAACAATCAGATACAAAATACCAAATACAGAAGCAGCGAAAACAGAAGTTGTAACGATGTGGTGGCTCTCGTTAACAGGCAGAATCTTGGCAGGATTAAGTTGCCAAATTGAGATTAAAATATTCTATGTACATAGACCATATTTGTTTAAATCTTGATACTTGATTTTTATTTAAGGCAGAGATTTTTTCCATTGAGATATAATTTATTAGTAAGTTTAACCAGTGGTCGATATTTAGAGATTGTTTATTTTTCCAATTGACAAGGATTATTTTTTTAGCAATAGTAAGGGCTATAAATATAGATTGAGATTGTTTACATGGTAGCTCAGTTATTGTTAAGTCACCTAGTAAACACAATCTTGGAGATAAAGGAAGCCTACAGTTTAATATATCAGCGAGCTTTTCCAAGATTTTAGTCCAGAAATGCAGCACTGGAGTACATGACCATAAAGCATGAAGATAAGTATCGGCAGTGTTTTGTGAGCACTGGAGACAAATGTCGGAGTCAGAGAGTCCCATTTTTTTCATCATATATTGTGTAATATATGTTCTATGAAGTATCTTATATTGGATAAGTTGCAAATTTGTATGTTTGGTCATTTTAAATACATTTTCACAGATTTGGGTCCAAAAGTCTGGTTCCGGTGTCGGTACCATATGTGTTCGGCCTGCCAGATCCATTCGGGGGCCTTCGCGTCTGGTCGGCGCTTGCTGATGACGTCAGTACAGCAATCGAGCAGTGTCAAATGTGTTCACGTTGGTTTGGTGTCCGAATTTTGCGGTTCACGTATCACAATACATCACAAAAACAGTCGTAATGATTATAGGAACACATTAGCACGTCAACTGACAATATTTCGTCCCATCGCAGTTTTACTTTTTTGCATTTATGTGCTATTTTACCTCAATTTTTTATATTTATTTTATCTAATGTATTTTTTCAATCTATTTCATTATTTAGTCAATCTTAAAGTATCCTGCTTTTATACTTACGTTTATTTACGTTTTGCAATCTCAGCCCATACATTTTGTTATTTAAATGACATCTTTAATATTTTCTTGCCAATGTCACCTCAGAGGTGACACTGCACTATGAGTTGCGGAGGGTCGTGCGTATTGCAGAAAATAATTACCATGATGATGATAATAAAATGATGGAATTATTGCCTGAGATGTGACATTTCCTCACCAATATGTTCTGTACTCAGCCTCAGGTTATTAGGTAACTACGAATTTATTTGTAACCTTCATGTTTGTGCATGTGTGTCTCATGGACTATTGATATAAATATTAATCAAAGGTAATGGCCTACTACCGTAAAGTCGAAACTCATAAGTTAACTTCATCAACTACAGTAGCACATTTTACTTTTTCTTTAAAGATGTCAAATGCATTAACAAATCAATGAATGACACATGAATGAATGAATGAATGAATGAATGAATGCACAACTTTTCTTTATATGTTCAGTATTTTTTTCCTTCCACAAAACAACAACAACAAACAAGTCTGAAAGGGTTTCACGGCAAACCTTTAATCCTAGACAAGGGAAGACGAGAGATCAATACATTAGAATAGCCACGGTGAGATGTAATTGATTGATGATGATTGATGAATGATTTTGACGCGTTACGAATCCTTGCCTTTTGGGTCGCCGAACAGTTTGATCCAGTAGTGCGGCTGTGATAAGTCCCATTAGATAAATAATAATAAATTTCTTCGTAAAAAGCGTCAATGTTTTCCCTCCAACGACTGGAAAGTTGCCTCACCAATCACAATCGTCGACATCTCAGCCAATCCTGTAGCGTAAAACGTCTCAGCCAATCCTGTAGCGTAACGTCATCTGTAGGCGAAGGACCCCGAATGGATCTGGCAGGCCGAATACATATGGTACCGACACCGGAACTATAGACAAGTCTTTTTCCCATTTTAAAGTCGGTAAATACGTTTTATTTGTGTATAAAAATAACTTATATATTTTTGATATTTTATTTATTGTTGTTGGAGAAAGCCTTATAATATCTTTAGCTAAGACAGGCAGTTGGAGCGTATCCTGAAGTGTTGGGATTTGTTTCTTAACCATATTTTTAACTTGCAGATAATGTAAGAAATTTCCGTTTTTTATATTTCCTAAAGCTATTTCTTTCAGAATGCCCACGAGGATACACAGCACTGTGTTTAGCCTATATTACTATATTACGTGTTAGCAATCTTGGATATTATTATATCTTACCCTCAATGCCTCAGCCCTGCAGATATGAGGCTTATGTGTTTTGTGCAGCAATATGCTAATAATTGCATATTTCACCATTGAGTGTGTGAGAAAGTGTGAGTGTCACGAGTAGTATGTCCTTCAGTGGCACACACAAATGTGATGATTCTGAGACACTACAGCCAAGAGCAAGTGTGGCCGAAGGAGCCACAGATGCTGTCGTCCTCTTCTGGTGTAACCATGGCGATAGACCCGTCAGCGACATGTTTTGTCTGCATGCGTCATTGTCAAAGATGCACAAATACTCGCACGCATCGGGAGAGAGACACTTACTGACTGATGCAGCCAGTTTTGGAAAATGTTTGGTGTGCAAGCAGCAAGTGACAGACAAGCATCACTTTTGGATCTTGTCAGGTGATGAGTCGGGAAAAAAATGTTTGAGGATGACAACCATGTTTCTGTCTCCCACAATGATTCCAGTGAGTAAAATGCCTGCAGGAAATGGTGCCCCTGATGGCCTCCATAGTCGATGAATTGAGTAGCTTGGGAAAGAACTACTTCTATACATATCATTTTTCATAATATGTTTTTTTCTCGGACAGGTCTTGGGATGACTTCATCAGTGATGTTACCAGGTGGACGCCAAGACCCACCGGGACAGCCAGCATTCACTTCTGACTACCTGTCTGGTAAGCGTTTCCTGATGAAAAATTATTCATTTGATGCCTAATGTTTGCTTGAACTCAGATTTACAGAATTGTTATCTTATACACTAAAGGAACTCTGACTTGGCTGTTTTTTGTGTGTGTTTTTTTTTTAATAGTTTGGTTGAGTAAACCCCTTGATAACTGTCCAGCATTTTACAAATAAGGACGTATGCTCACCTGCAAAATAAACAAACTGACAAACAAACAAATAAATAAACAAATAAATAAATAAATAAAGAGACCGAGTCACTAGTGCAATTTAGAACAATAGCCATCAAAACTTTAGCTTCACATGAGAGCATCCCTGCATGCAGAGTATGCTGTTACATTGACATCCATCCATCCATCCATCCATCTTGTTTTTTTTCCTCACATGACTAATCAATTTGACTGTCTTATTTGTACACAATGATAAACGGACTTGCCATTCTGATGGCAATGACATTCTCACATTTTTCCTTTTGAGAGGTGACCTATGGATTCTGGTAGGGCTGGGTATCGATTCAGATTTCCAGAATCGATTCGATTTATAAGGGCCCGATTCAATTTGATTCATGATTCACAACAATTTTCGATTCAGTTGAGGAATTCACATAGTACCTATTTTAGACAGTAGTACCAATACTGCTAATAGTAGAAACTTCTTGCTTCTTATTTAATGCATTAGTAAAAGTATGAATATTTACATTAAGAAAGGAATCCATTGCAGTTACATTAATAATCTGTTTTATTTAACATGGCCTTATAAAAACAATTAATAATAATTTAAATCAATTACAACCACAGTACAGGCTGTTTAAATAAACTTACAAAAAACACTGACACTCATGACATTGGCATGGTTGTGGCAGTTTTTGTGCAATTGTTCCAGTGGTGGTTGAGGGGATGATTGGGGAGACGATTGATACTAGCTTCCTCTGTGTAAGTGGCACAGGCTCTGGAACATTTGTTTGTGTGTGTTGGATGTGTCGTGTGTCTGTGCGTGCGTGTTTGTGGGTTTATTGATACATGGGTTTTATGTATTAGGATATGAATATCGATATATCGATATTTTACACCCAGCCCTAATTCTGAGCAAGATAATTTTGCAGATAATCCGCAGTGTTTTGATGTATGTCTGAATTGTTTGGGGAGATACACTGTTTTGCCCAATCTCGAGAAAATTTCAAGAAATGTACCAAAACCACTGAGAAAAACTGTAACATAGTGGCATGCATCAAAGTGCAGCACCACAGTTTATGTTAATGTAAGTTATTTATCAAGAAACTGTGCTATGAGTTAAGTGTGGTGGAGTGGAAGCAAAGACAGGTGGACTCAGGTGCAGTGAAGCAGGCAAAGCGTTTACAAAAGAAGAGAAACAAGATTGCTAAAGAGTCACGATCAAACATGGTAATCCAAACAAAAAACAAGACACAACGACACCAGGAAAACGGGGAAGAGACTCATAACGTACAGTGACAGCAGATGATAATGACCAGAGCGCAAGTGAACATGGGGAAGTAAATACATGAATTAACTGTGACATGCGATACAGAACACAAGAAGACAAGGATTTTGATTGGCTAACAGAAGTGGAACAGAAATGACAGGACAAGAAAAGACGAACGCAACAAGCAGATGAGGAAGGCACGAACATTGCCAAAAGCTTGAATCAATCAAAAGTTCTGGGCTTGAATCTCAGCTCTGACTTTTCTGTGTAGAGTTACACAAGTCTCTTATTTTTGCCTCAATTTTTTTCAACACTCTGTTTTCCTCCCACATACCCAAAACGTATTTTTTATTTTTTTTTCCTGACCTATGATTGACAAGTGAGTGACCTAAAACCATTTGAAATGTTCTTATTCAAATAATTATCTCAGGCCAGTATTTAGTTAAGGAAGAGGCATTATATTCATCTAAAGCCACCTGTTTACATAGTATGAAGTAAACCTCGCCTGTTTAATTTATTTGTTGTTCAACCAGGTAAGGTAATCCACGTGTGATTGGGATTGAGCCCTGCCACATATAATGAAAAGAAATGGGCTGTGAATTCCAACAACCCAGGCTAAACTTAGCTCCTCCCCAATTTACGTAGAAGATGTTAGTCTTGCAGTCAAGACAAAATGCAAAAAAAATATGATTGGATGAATTTTCCAGTGAATAGCTGGGGTTTCACAAAAAATAAAAAAGCAAAACGCAAATTGGAGTGGGTTCCCTATACTGAAATTATTGAACTTCTACCTCACTTTTGCTTTCCAAGGTCCTGTGATGGGTGGGATGACTGACCAGTGGAGCCAGAACAAGAAAAAGGACACCAGCATGCCTGACTCATTTTTAGGTTATCTTACTTTTCATCTCAAATTTCTCCTCAAGGGAATTAAAAAAAATTAAAATAAACGTAACAAATATAATCTGAAATTAAATATTTGTTTTGTGCAAGAATTTGATGAAAATGATTCCTCAACCTCAGTTGCTATGAAATAAATGTAAAACAATATAGTGTGGACAAGGTACAAAATAAAATATAATAATAAAAAAAAAAAATCAAATGAGAAACAAATGAAGTAAGTGGGGGCTGAACAGTTAAACATCTCTCATTTCTCTCCTCCAGGGTTCTCTCAGTCTGGAATGAGTGGGAATATTGGTTCCAGCATGCCACCATTCCAGACAAATGCGAACTCCACTCTCGGCCCGATGGGGATGGGAAAAGCTACAGACGCACAGAAGACGTCCGGTCTCTTTGGTTCAGAGCCCCAAAACATCAACATCACCAGTGGCACCAATCCCTTCAAACCAAGTGATCCATTCTCTTCTGGTGCTCCTGGAATCCATTCGTTGGATCGCAGTCCAGGTAACAAGAATTGATTTGGTTGCAAGTGTGATGCTGGGGCAGAAAGGATGCTTGTAATTAGTGAAGAAGTGATGACATGAAGTAGTGAACCTGCATGCACTTTATGCTTTTCATCAATGTGCCTATCCTGCAATTCTGAAATGATAAGTGCACATAGCATTCTTGTCCCAGTGAAGGCGCTGTCAGGAGCAGTGTCACATGATCACAAAGGAAATACTTTGAGCAGCAGAGGGCAGCCTTTTCGTGTGACTGAGCAGTTACAGTAAAGGGCTGTGTTGATGTCACGTTTACTCCTATCTTTAGTTCCCCTGCGTCTTTTCATTTATTTATTGTAACCATGCAGCTCAATCATTTCTGCAGCATAAAGAAAAAAACAAGATCCCATATCAGTCTATTCAAATTAGAAATTGAAAGGAAAACCAGAAGCATTCATTAATGGCACACCAAATCATCATCAAATATTTGCTCATATGTTCACCACACAATTTTGAGGCAAGCTGTGCAGGAACAATAATGCATATTTTGGTCGTGCGCCTGACTCAGTACATCCATTACATGCCTTAATACTACAACTACTGTTTGAGCTGTTTATAGCAGGAGAGACGCAGGGCAAATAGCAACAGATTTAGGGTGGAATGCATCTTTTCCTGGGTTTTGCTTTACGTTATCTCATGATGTAAGACCTAAAGGCATGCTGCACATGATACTTAACGAAGCTGAGATATTTTCGACAAAAAGATGACGTGATCAGCAGATTGAAAAGGACGTTCTGGAGGTTTGCTTTGTTTTCTAGCATTCTCTATTTTCAATTTCTGTTCTTTTTTTCTGCCTCTCATTCTGTTTTATCTGGTAAAGTGATATTTAGTAATATTTTAAAAATATAAATACCAGAAGTGTACAGTATATCTACTGTAATGATGACAACGAACGACTGGATATGCAAAATGTTATTTATTTTTGTACAAATTTGCATGCATTGTTTGTCAATCCCTTGTTATATATTTCAAAATGTTGTGTTTAATGATTTATTTTTTATTTTTTTTTAAATCCTTTTTGTGTCAATGCAAGTGTAGCAATGGATCATTGCTCCCAGCACGCATGAATTGGTTTGGAATCATGCATGTAATACTTTGCTGTATTCACAATGCACTCCATTTATTGTTATATTTTGTGTGCCTATTTTGATATGTTGTGTGCATCTGCTTCATATAAAAGGCCTTTTGTAACCTGGGTCATGCTGCTAATGATGATGTCATTTAAATGCGAATCAAACGTATGTCTCCTTATACACAATCTGATTGGTTACCATTACTATTATTAGTGAATGTTATGGATGATTTTATTTTATAGTACCTCTAAAAATAATTAAGAAATTATTTTTAAATGTAACTGTTTAAGTTTGACGAACAAAACAAGTACAGTGGAACCTTAAAGATCTACCGCAATCCATTCTGTGATGTTAGTCCGTAATTTGATTTTCTTCATCTTTTAAAACAATTTGTCCCATTAAAAAATATGGACATTGATTAAATCTATTCCAAGGTTAATCTTTCTTTTACAGTTTATGATGGTCACCTTATCAATTGTAACCCTTCTTAGGTAACTCACAAAAACCATGCAAGAAATTCAAAACGAAAAAGCACATTTGTAGAGTTGAAACTTCACAACCTGAAGCCTTAAAGAGATATTTCATACAAGCAATGTACGATTTTTCATGCCTTTTAAGACACTATTCCTGGAAATTTTTGTTGACTTCAAGGATGTTACGTGCGGCACGGTCGATGAGTGGTTAGCACGTCCGCCTCCCAGTTCTGAGGACTCGGGTTCGAGTCCAGGCTCCGGCTTTCCTGGGTGGAGTTTGCATGTTCTGCCCGTGCCCGCATGGGTCTTCTCCGGGTACTCCGGTCTCCTCCCACATTTTAAAAGACTTGCTTGGCAGGTTAATTGGGCGCTCCGAATTGTCCCTAAGTGTGCTTGTGAGTGTGGATGATTGTTTGTCTCCGTGTGCCCTGCGATTGGCTGGCAACCAGTCCAGGGTGTCCCCTGCCTACTGCCCGGAGCCGGCTGAGATAGGCTCCAGCACCCCCCGCGACCCTTGTGAGGAATAAGCGGTCAAGAAAATGGATGGATGGATGGATGGATGGATTGATGGACAAGAATGTTATAATTACAAGGCTCAAATGGTGAGACATATTTCAAATAGCATGCATTTTCAAGTCAAGTCAAGTCAAGTCATCTTTATTTATATAGGGACATAATATGCAAAAATGTGGGCTTCATCGAAAGCAGCCAGACAATGATTAGTTACTTTACAATCACCAATGGCCCATGAACTTATTAGTGAAAGAAATGATTATATTGCAGTCATATATACCGACATACTTTCCATAAAAATGCATTACAAAGTCCAACCATTGTCTGTCTTAACAGGTTTTGCAAAAAAAAGTTCTAATGAATATTCTGACTAAAATGTGATATTTTGTTGTCATAGAAGGGAGACAAATCCTCAGAAATCATCTTCAGAGACTTAATCATTCTTACATTCTACATAGTGAGATGAGACGTGATGCATGTGACATTTTAAAGATCAAAACCCAGTCAAGCAAAAAGACCTTCAGTCATGACAAATTTCTTTTTGGTGGTTGATTTTGATTTCTGACACAGTATGTGCTCTTATAAAACCTTCCCCCCCTCGGCAGCTCCCACCCTTTCTCCCAGCGGCTCAGTGGAAGACAGCAGCCCCACTTCCTCCACTTCCGAACCCCTCAGTCCTGAGCGATCGGGGTGTGAGGCCGGCAAGCAACAGCAGAGGCGGAAGAAGAAGAAGAGGAAGGGGCGTGACGAGGTGTACAGCTTCTTGGATAGGCAGGAGAGTAACGGCCATCCCACCAAACATGGCTTGCAGGATAAGACTGGACAGGAGGAGGATGAGGAGGAGGAAGACAACTGGGAGTGGGAAATCAGAGAGAGTGGAGCAGGAGGTCGAGTGAAAGGCAAGAAGCTGAAAAGTCGGGCAAGACTTCCAGAGGAGTGGGGAGCACCCCAGCAGCCAGTGTCTCCCATACCAGCCGCAATTGCTCCTACCTGGGCTACAGCCACGGATTTAGGCCCTTTGGACTCCAAGGCTGCCAAATCCGACCCTAGTCAAGTTTTGTTACCGACAAGTTTGACCGATCGCTCCCACGATAGACTTGCGGCAGATTCATCTCTCAGCTCCTTTGAGCCCATGTGTGTCGATGGTAAAAATGTGACAAGCAAACCTCAACCGATTAGCACACCTGGCAACGCTACCAATAAGAGTAGTGCGGTGGGAGACATTGGTGGGACTTTAGCATTGATGACAGGAGGCAATCTGAGCCCGGTCTCCCAAACATTCTCTTTTCTCGATTCAGTCCTGCAGACGCCGCCAGGTTCTACCCCCGACTCACAGAACACTACCCCTATCACCAACACACCCGTACTTGCATCGGCCGCAGGCGTCGTCGTCCCTTCTTCACAAACCTCCTCCGGTTTCACTCCAGATGTCGCTCCAACTTTTGCCGTGTCGTCAAAGCCCAGCCCCTCACCTGTCACAGAAACACAATATCCTAAAACTGCCCTTGAGTCTGTCCTCAATGTTGATGCTAAGCCTTTCATCCCCTCAGCCTCACGCACAACTGCTCCCAGTCCAAATGCGTCCAGCACTGTTGTTAATGCAGCCGCCTCCATCGGAGGCGCTGCAGTCATACAACTCGCTAGTCCTCCTTCCACTATCAGTGAAGCTGTAAAGCCGACATCATCAGACAAAGCTGCAGCCAGCACCGCTCTGTTCACCACACCTGCAGTCCCTCCCTCTGTCCTTACACACCCCAAGCACCAGGAGTCCACATCACCACTGCTCCCCCCACTGGAAGGTTGGTGAACTACAGGGAAGAGTATGACTAACACGGGGCTAATAATCTAAGATCGTTCATGCTTGTATAACAGGAAGTTGCTTATATTTGTCTTGTGCGGTGCATGCCTTTTTGTTTGTGGATTGAGTGCCATGCTTGCTGGGTCCTTGGTCCATATTTTTAATTATAAGGGCCCAAAAAAAGCACACAAATCAAAAATAATCAAGAAACATTTTAGGCTTTATAACTTGACTAGAAGGCTTAATAGCAACAATTAATTTTTGGACAGACTCTAAATTAACAATCCTTCGAGTTTCATGTTGAGATTGATGGTTCCACTCTGCTTTGCTATAACCTTCATCCATAACCTTTTTGTTACTTACTCTGCTAAATCTGATGACTGAAATTCTTTTCTTCTCTATCCTCTTTAGGCCAACTGCCTGTATAACTTCCCACTGCCCTCTAGCCATAGAAACAAAAACCTCACCTGATCGAGTCCTTGCAGCATTAAGCAAGCTGGCAGTAAAATGTCACAACTTCTAGTTCTCCAACTGCACAGTTTTGTAATGTTGTTAAAAGTAGACCTTAGAAGTCATTTGAAAAATTAGACCTTATGTCAAAAGATGTGTGCTACTGTAGTGGCTATAAAAAGTCTACACAACTGTTGTAAAATTCCAGTGCTTTTATGAAATTGAAACATAAGACCAAGACAAATTATTTCAAAACCTTTCCATCATTATGGATACATATAACCGTGTGAAATGCAATCATAATAATTAATAAAAAATAAAATAAAAATCTTTTAGAGAAGCGAATAAAGTACTGTGACAATGTGTTTGCGCAAGTGTGCACACCCTTATTACTTGGATGTGGCTGCGTTAAGAATTAACCGTTCAAACTCATGTTTAATGGAAGTCAGCACACATCCGCCACCATTTAAGGTTATATAAGCTTCCTCTGATTAACACGTAATAAATTTCAGATGTTTTAATCGGCATCCTTTTTTGCTTTTTAGCAGAAGTCACGCAAAAACCTGGCATTCAAACAGGGATGTGTAGACTTTTTAAACTATACTGGTAGTCACTATATTTGTTATATGCTAAAATATGATTTCCCATACTCTAAAAAATTTTCTTCTGACTTAATGTTACAATCCAGTTTAGTTTATAAAAGATGACCTATGTTTTGTGTCACAAGCTACTGTATATTACCCGATGCCATCCGTTGTTGTCGGCTGCCAATCAGGTGGTACAACAAAAAGTGCTAAAATGAAATTCTTTAGATGGGCATCATCATCATTACCAACCATCATGGGTGTAACCGTTTTCTAATATGCTTTTTGTCTGTAATCTGGGGTGAATTGTATTCCCTTATATAATGCTTCTGAATTAATGCTTGCTCTGTTTTCTGTTGAATGAAGCCTTATTTTCATGATATATTGTGCTGCATTCATTTCCGTCACTACAACTTGACCAGTAAGTGGCAGTGTGTTTCAACTTAGACATAACAAATATTCTAAATTCATATATTACTGGTCTAATGCTACTGTAGGTATGAGAAAATAAGTTTTGAGTGGAGTTTTTTCCCAAAACCGCACATCGGCCCTCTAGTGTAATTAGGACCAAACTGAAAACGGTCAACTGCAACTTCTTACTGGGCATGTTTTTGCACTTCCTTGAATTTATATTTTGTGATATCCTCCTGACTACCAGGAAAAAAATATTGTCCAATCATGTTTATTTTGATATGCCCCAATCTTTGTGAAGTAACTGGAATACTGCAAAGAATATTTTGAAAAAAAAAAAAAAAAAAAGGTTTTATTTTTAAGCTATAATGTGTCCACTACAGAGGACATTTTTTTTTAAACATAAATACTAGGCTCAAATACAGCTAAAATAATTCAAACAATACTTTAATGTGTTCTTAAGAGCCTTATAGAAAACATGCTAACAACATTTAAAGCCTAAATTTGTTGAATAAAAAGTGTTATACACTTACTTTTCCTCTTCCCTAAAAAGTGCTTGCACTGACGGAAGCCATTTTCTTTTATGATGCAACCAAAGGTAGCGAAGCCCCACCCCTACACATTTGGTATCATTGGAAAGCTCTGAATGTCCTCTATAGAGCACAAACTGAGTTAATTCAAAAGTGTATATATATATATTCAGGTTTAAAAAGGTCCACTACAAAGGACAAATTTGAATTGCTGTTAGTCAGGAGGATAATACAGATTATTGTTTAACTGTTAATGAGTAGTGGAATGTTTAAGTTAGTTGGTAGTGGTTTTGTGTGTCAAGCGTGACCATTTTTAAAGTTGTCTCTCTCTTTCCTCCTCTTTCTCTCCGTCTCTCTTGCGCTCACAATGCTGTCAACAAAGTCATACCAGGTAAGTCATATTTCAATTAGTCATTTTTGTGCCATGTGCATATCACGCTTCCACTTTTTAATATAAATAAGAAATCAGTAAAGGGCCCTGGCCTCCCTGGCCATGCTACTCAGGCCGTAATAATAAATTCTTACAGAAACAATAGAGACCTCGCAGCGGTCGCTGCTCGGGCCCTAAAAATGGGGGACTTCCTGTTAGGTTTAGCAAATGGCTCCAAAAGTTTTTTTTGTTTTTTTTTGGGCGTCGAGGGCCGTTACATATGCTTCAAAATGTTCGTGGCCATAGGTAAAACGTACAACCAGGAATGCTTTGTTACGAAGGAATTTTAAAACCCAAAATATAAGTACTCATATACAGCTGTTCATTTTGCCACCCAATTTTCATAGCCATAGGTCGAACGTATAGTGGGATGGGGTCCATTAAACCTCTGTAGGGGGCACTACAGACTCAAATAATACAGTGAGCTCTCAGAAGTCACAATTCATTGTAGAAGTCTTTTAGTTGTTGTTTTGGTTTGCAAAGTAATTTCCTCTCAGAGAAATAACAGAGCTATATCTATATTCAGTAATTGTTTGTGTTGCAAAACATTTTAAAATAAAATGGGTACAGTAACTCTGTAAGTAAATAACTGATGATGAAGACAAATGATTGACATGTCAGCCGCCATGCCCACTGCCTCTAATTGTGTTTCTTTCGGCACAGTGATTTCTTAAAAATCACATTTAAGGTACAAGATGGAGCTAGAGAGGATTTTTTATTTATTTTTTTATTCCACAGATCGTTTTACTTATGTACTAGTGTCAAGTCAGACTGACAGTTTTAACAAAGATGAGAAAAGTGTTTTGCTTTGTTTGTTTTTTGAAAATTGCAAACTCTTCTTCCTTCAAGTCTGCCAAACAATATTTTGAATCATTTGATGGTGCAGTTTGTATTGTTTGGATTCTGCTTGTTCAACTACTGCATAGTGCAAACAGCAATCACCATTTCATGTTTGTCTTTATTGGTCTTTACATTTCCATGAAAGATGGAGAGAGAGGCATAGTTTGTATTAAGCTTGTGTACTGTCTGCATGCAGACAGGCTGTTCCACCCTGTTTACAGCATCTGTCTTGTTAGATAGATTTATCTGCTGTGTGTATTTATCAGATCAAAGATCGGTAACTGTTTTGTAACTTGTATCATTCAGTGGCTTATACGCAAGCGTTCCGTTTCCTGTATAATTTTACTGTCTGCTTTATGCCCCTCTCTCGTTAAATAGTGTTCAAAGTGATCTCACTCATGTCTGCTATCTGTACTGTATCCTCTTGATCTTGAGGAAACTGTTCCTGCTGAGGACGTGCAGAAGGCTGAGCAGTCACAGACACAGTGCATGAGAAATGACCCTTTTTAATTGCATTGGCTGCTAATAGTGTTGTGTGGCTCAGTCTTGGCTCATTTGTTTTCAATTAGAGCCAGTGTGCACAAACCATATTTTTACAGGACAGCAGAGCCAGACTGAGTTTAGCACTGGATTACAGTGTGTTGCTGCAGGAAACATCGGTTGGTGCTCATTTTGTTGCTGCACCGTGATCTTTTTGATTCAAGTGTTGTAACGAGTTTTGGATGCAAGCTGTGTGGTGAATAGACTTTTTTTTTTTTTTTTTTTTAACACCAGTGAAATTTATGCATAGAGAGCTGGCCTGCCATGGTGTTGTTGCGACTCCGTTTATCTTTGACTCCTTTCCAAGTGCATTTGTCAACTGCCAATAGAATTTGTTTAAACACTACACTTCTGTCAGTCATCAGCTACTGGCAATTCCTGCAAGGTTGACGGAAGTAGCTCGAGCTTGTGGTCATGAATGGTTAAAATTGATTATGCAGAAAAAGCTTGGTTGTGTATGGTGATTATTGCACTCTTGGATTTAGAGACAACGTACTCAGAGCATATGAGTCTCCCTAAAATCAAGGCATTGCAATTGCACAAGCATTGCCACAAGATTATTGAACCATTTACTTAGCAAATTGACATTGCAACAATGCACACACGCACTCATGCGCACAGTTTGTTGTTGTTGTTGTTGTTTTGTGTGTGTGTGGGGGGGGGGGGGGGGGTGTCGTTGACCTGCTACAAAACCCAATTGCACTTCAGATGGTTATTTTATTGTAAATATCAGAATTTATGGTTCCATCAATCACAGCAAGTTATCCAGGTCCTGAGGTAGGAAAGAGCCCAGATCAATAAGAGGAGAGATCTGACTCTTATTTTCACACAAATATATTCAAGATATTCACGTGTTTTTTAGTTCCACAAATATATGCACAATTTTTAAGTTTTTCCAGATCTACAAATATATGCGCGATTTAGACGTGTCTGTTAATGTGTGAGCATTTATCATGACTTCATCATTTGTAAATTTCCAATTCTGTTTGTGAATTGTTGAGGATCAGTGGGCAAGCATGTTTATTTTTGAGACAACAAACTGCAAGCAAGTTCCAAACATGTGTGGACCATTCCTCCTCCGTCCACTAGGAGGCAGCGTTGTTGTCTCAGTTGAACAGGAAGGTGCCATCTCCCGTTTTCATTTAAAAATTGGAAATTGAAAAATGTAAAACAAGACTTTATCTAATCTTTTTACACTAAATACCTTTAACACAAATCGAGGAAACAAATAAGACCATAATTTGATTCCCTCAAGCTTGCATTGCCTTGACAGGAAGACATTCTTCTTCTGCTGTTACTTTTTCTATGCTGCACAGCGGCAGCGACCAAAGAAGTAGCAATAGAAGACGAAACGGTAAAACATACTTTGTTTGCAAGTTCATTCTAATTGCTGGATATTTTTCTTTATGACTTTATTATATATTTTGTTTTTCAAACTGATCTGAATGAAGATGGGAATTGAAGCACATTTAATCTACTGGATCAGGAACCTAATTTTGTGGCTTATTTCGCTCTGTTGGCTGGTCTTCCTAGATTTTACCATTTCCCTTCTTTGTATCGTAAACGTAGCTCTCTTCATGTCTACATTTGCCATGTGCTTTTCTCCTTTTTCTATGTTTTTCCCGTTCTGTTATCCATTGGCTGCCCACATTCTCGGAGTCTCCGCCACAACGAAATAATCACTGCATCTGCACTGCAGGGGTGGGGTGGGCAATTGAGGGTGTTGCTGGAGAGGGAAAGGCGTTGTCGGGGAGATGTGGGAGGCGGTTGCCATAGCAACTAAGCCACACTGCAAGTGAGGGATGGAGGAAAAGAGAAGGAGTGGACTGGGTGTGACAGTCAGTGAGGTTGAAGAGTAAAAATAGAAACGCTGTGACAAGATCCCCAACCCTCTGTCCCTCCTACAGCCCCCACCCTTTCTGTCTCTTTCCCCAGCACCACAGGCAGGCAGCTGGAGCATCCTCTGTTTCCTCTTGGCTCCCATGTCTCCAGCTGCTCAGAAATATCTGACCTTCAGAAAGACCAATTTACAATGACCTCTATGAGTCTTTTCTGTGTAGAAAACATTTTCTTCAGTCACACCTCATTTGAATCGGCACTCTATGCTTTATTAATGTTTGTTAATGAGTTTTATTTCAATCATTAACAATGTCTGAATGTTGATATATATATATATATATATATATATATATATATATATATATATATATATATATATATATAATTTTTTTTTTTTTTTTTAAGTATACTTTTGGCCTGTGTATGAAGGTCAAATAGTGAAACCGTTGTAGCAAATGCATAATGTTGCTTGATGTTGTTTTACTAAACTACACAAAGTTGTTCCAGAAAATTTGGTCTGTATGACAGCCTTTTGTAAAACTCACTAAATCCACTTATTATTGTCAGACAAATGTCATTAATTAATGTCATTCATTTACCCCAACCATTACCCTTTATTCAAATAAATATACGACAAGATAACGTCAAACTGCTAAGTTTTATAGTTCTATTGCAAGTATTCACACGTTTTGAATTTGATGCCTGCAAGACGTTAAAAAAAAAAAAAAAAAGCTAGGATGAGGCCACTGTGTTACATCACCTTTCCGTCTGACAACACTCAATAAGCATTTGGGAAATGAGGATAATAAATGTTGAAGCATTGCAGGTTGAATTCTTTCCTATTCTTTCTTGTTGTGCAACTTCAGTTGCTCAACAGTTAGGGGGTCTCCAATATTGTATTTTCACAATTCGCCACATACAATATAACCAATGGGAAACAGGTGTGGAGTGTTGGCAGGCCAGCCTAGTACTCTCTTGTACTGGATGGCAGTATATATTTCTCCAAAACCTGTATGTAGCTTTCAGCATTAATGGTGCATTCACAGATGTGCAAGTTACCCATTCCATGGGCACTAACACACACCCATAATCGCCACAGATGCTAACTTTTGAACTTTGCGCTGATAACAGTCTGGAGTCTTTGGCCCAGAGTACATGACATACATAATTTCCATAAGTAATGGTGTGTAATGGTGATGCAAATGTATCACTCTTTTGAACACAAATTGTTTTTAGAAGAAAAACGATTTATTTCCGTGACACCAGCCAGCTTGCTGGACTATTTTCCTCACGTCCAACACCGGAGCAGAACTCGTGTCACAGAACGCTGTCAGGGGTAAGTCAGTGCTGATCGCACACACTGGAGGTGAGGACGAAATAGAGATTCATGTCAAAAAATCCAAACTATCCCTTTAAAATGGGGTACGTGGAACAAGAATTTAGATGGTCAGTTATGCAAACGAACAGCTGACGAACAGCCTGTATCAAACTCACCAAACACCATCTTGTAGGCTAACAGAAAAGTTCTATATTGTAGTGTGTGCCATCCATCCATCCATCTTCTTCCGCTTATCCGACGTCGGGTCGCGGGGGCAGCAGCTAGAGGAGGGAAACCCAGACTTCGCTCTCCCCAGCCACTTCCACCACTTGTAGTGTGTGCCTAGATGATTAAATAAGGCTAAGCAGTCCATCAACATCCTCTAAAATAGTAAAAATGAATTATCTATGTCAGCCGTAACTACACCAATAAAAACATCCAGTTAGTGATTTGCTAAACAAGCCATCATCTTGGAGGCGCAGTCGGATCTTTTTCCTTCTTCCTGTCATTCTGCCACCCCCCTCCCCCCAGTTTTCTCACCCAATCACAAATCACGCTTGGACACTTTGACTGCCTTGCTGACAGACAGAGATTGTAAAGCTCTTTGCAAGAATCCACATACAGTAATACAGTCAGTAGCAGGGTCACTACTCATTATTTCTAAGATTTCCCTGGCCAAGGATTTTTTTTATTTTTTATTTTTTTTAACTTATAATACTGTAGCGAGTAGTGTTCCTGCTGTTGTGTTGTGTGATTAAAGGGAATTGTGTGGCTTCCACCAATGGCCCTTCTTGAAAAAGATGCAGTGTGTGTGACAATGATTACTCAGTTTAACAGGTTTAGTCCAATCGATAAAAGATGACCTGCGATTGGCTGGCAACCAGTTCAGGATGTGCCCCGCCTACTACCCATAGTCAGCTGAGTTGGGCTCAGCGACCCTTGTGAGGAGCATCCATTTAGAAAAAGGATGGATGGATGGATGGAGAGATGGATGGATGGATGGATAAAAGATGACAATCTTGATTAGATTCACTTTAGTGACCATAAAATTTGGAAGAAATTGGGGTAGTTGTCGCTCGCAATTAAACACTGTCATGCACTTTTACATTGTAGATTGTAGTTTTCAATGTAGTGCTTCTCTTTGTATTTCAGGAATTTGTTTATTAAACTAGTCAAATGCAAATTCTGGCAGGAAGAAAATATACCATCATGTCGCGTTTAGTATAGTTTGGGCCGTCGCACACAGCGCGATGCTTCTGAATCTGACTAGGACCTGACCATCACAAAACATCTGGCCACTCACCCCCACACATTGGGTGATTTAGCATAAGGACTCCTTGCGACGTGAACTGTGCTCGCCTGTATCATGTTCCGATGCTCCTCCAAGAAATATGACGGGGTGTATTAAAGGATAGAGTAAAGTCAGTAAAGGAAGACACAGGGTGCTACAGAAAGAGGACATAAAGACATGACAAAATGGAATATTGCTCCCATTCATTTGAATGTTGGCGGGCGCGGTACGTACGCCACTCGCATACTCGCATTTTTTTATTTTTTTTCCCCACAACCTTCGCTATTTCATCCACAGCATATGAAATTCTAAATATGGTTAAGTATTGCTGTAAAACACAATATGTATAGTGTATATACTATATTTCTATCGTTTGTCTTGCTCACTTTACTAATAACCTTGAACGTGATTTTTTGCCTGTGTGAAAGCTTCTGTGCAGTTTGATTGGCTATAATTTATATACCGGTCAAGACTTGGCTACTTGTGAAATCTTATGGCAGAACCCAGGAACACTGCATGAGTATTTAGTAGATTGGGCTGTGACGCTTAGTCTGCATTG
The DNA here is from genome assembly GCF_051991245.1 of Festucalex cinctus. Lineage (NCBI taxonomy): Eukaryota > Metazoa > Chordata > Actinopteri > Syngnathiformes > Syngnathidae > Festucalex > Festucalex cinctus. Next base: position 43,978,345 of record NC_135411.1, read on the forward strand.
ATTTCCACAGATGTGATAATCAGAACTGTTCTGACATATACAGTGCGTTAAAAATTGAGAATTAACATACTAATTGGGGGTGTTAAGAGTAGAAATCACAAGTTCAAATATAGCTTAACATCAATATTATTAGAGTGTTTTGCCTTTGTTTGAATTCAATTAGCAGTGTTTTATTGGAATATTATTACCCAATGGCCATTTATGAAATGGCCATTATCCAAGCAGGCACAGCAATCAAACTTAATGACTCTCCACAGATGGCTCTTCACATCATCACAAGACATGTGTTGCACAAGACCCTTGTGTGCAACATTTTGGTTGAAAGACTTCATTCATTTCAGTTAATGGACTTTTAAACTAGTGGTGTGCGAAATTTTGGTATCGATCCGATACCAAGTAAATACAGGGCCAGTATCGCCAATATCGGTATCAATTTTGAAAATTATAATATATATTTAAAAATTAAGGTAGCTGTACCTTTGAAATGGATTATTCACACACAAATTTCAAATTTTAAAAGTTTTTGTGTTTCTTTTTTTAAGGACAAAATTAGGACAGGGTTAATTGATAAATAACTTTATCAATGTTTCCCGCCCCAGAAATATTCCAGCCATGACAAAATGTTGTTTTAGCATTCTTAAACAAAGTGCACAAGGTCAAAGATCATAAGAAAACAAATGTAAACAAATACGTTATCATATATTGTTCAGAAACTACATGTACAAAAATAACTAAAAATGCCACCTTCATCACTTCTTTTTCAAACTAAATAAACATGTTAAAGATCATCATGTAACAACAAATATAAAACGTAAAACATACCAAAAAAATTTTTTAAATCAAGTACAATACCATACGTATGTTCATGCCGTCCAATTAATAATTGCTGAATTGTACCCAGTTGATATGATGCTGTTACATTTTAGATAACATTATTAAGACTGCCATGGCTCTCACTGTGTGTGACAATTAAACCATGTAGTTGTGTAAAGTTGCTATTTGCAAGCAATTGAAATCAGTATGTACTGTCAATTTATCATAAGCATTCTTCCAGAAATACACAATTTTACAATTACTATTTTTTTCTACGTTTTCAGAGTGGATCAGAGTTAAGATATTATACGGTTAAAGGAAATAACAGCAACCTCTGTGAGATAAGCTGCATTTGCCTGGAAGACAGTTGGATTATTTATTTATTTATCCATCCATCCATCCATTCATTTTCTTGACCGCTTACTCCTCATAAGGGTCGCGGGGGTGCTGCAGCCCATCCCAGCTTGCCCTGGACAGTAGGCGGGGCACACCCTGGACTGGTCGGCAGCCAATCGCAATTATTTATTTATTCATTTATTTATTACAAAGCGATACGGTCAATTGTGTAAGCATAAAATGGCAATAAAAACATTTTAAGACAGCACTCAAAGCATCGTAATTTAATATCACATGCATTGTGGGTTTTTTGTTGTTTTTTTTTACTCCGTTGCCAATCAGAAGAAGGAACAGCCTCAGGGTAATTGCAGTCCTCAGTGTTCTCTCCATGTGCCTCCCAGTTCAAATCAACATAAGAAAGGCAGTTGTCATTTGGCAGCTGAACAACCGTGACAGCCATTGATTCATATTTGAACATGACTGTTGAAAGTGCATGTGAGTGTATGTAACTGTGTGCTCTCACGTATGCTTGCTTGTGCACGTTTGTCGCTAGGGAGTAGATAAAATTTAGCGCCAGCGAATGAGGGAATATTCCTGGTTGTCATGTGACCGTGTGATGTCAGGAAAGAGAGAGAGGGGGAGAGAAAGAGAGAGAGCAAGGTGTAATTTATCCCCACAGCTGATCTGTGCACTGCTCAGAGAGGAAGCAAGACAACCAGATGCACATTCGCTCTTATCTGACTCCTCTGCCTCTCTTGTTAAGACATGCACATACACTTTGCATGCATGCACTTCAGCACAATCTCGCACACAAACCACTTCAAGGCATCACTTTAAAAGGATGTTTTTCTACAGTTTTTTTTTTAAGCTCTAAGATTTAGAGCAATTCTCCCTACTGGACAAGACCTTAATGACCCTAACTGGATACCAAAAAGAAAACAGAGAAGAAGAAGGACTCAAACAGCAGAAAAGACCAAGACGGATTAAAAGGGGATATTATTAAGTGACAAAGCTGCACGAGCAAAGGACGGACACAGCAACAGGAAAATGTCCTTTTTGTCTGGCTCACAGTGGCAGGAGCCTGGCATTATTGCTGGTAACAACGGGTGCAGACCAGCTTCCAGCGGGCATCAACAGCAGCAACCCAAACCTGCAGTTAGCCTCTCAGCTGCCAACATCCCTGCGGTCTTGGCCTCCTCTCCAATGTCAGCCTCCAGCTTGGCCTCTGCCCATCATGGTGATTTGCATGACCCAGGCCAGATGCCACCTGAGGGGAAGGTTGCGACCACCCCGGAGGGGGGATTCAGTGTGACTTTAACTGAAGAGGAATTGAGGTTAGGGTGTTGCAGAACATCCTCTGGAATGACACCAGGGACCCTGGGTCAAAATATGCCTGTGCTGATGGTGGAGGATAACAAACCAACAGGTGGGAGACTGAAGGAGGGAAAACAAAGTGAAGGAGTTTCACTTGGGAGTGCAGGACAAACTCCCAGCAGCCCCCTTTCTTCATATTCCTCCCCTTCCTCTTCACTTACTTCTCCT